>NW_012021085.1:0-455 GCF_000956235.1 Wasmannia auropunctata
GCGGCGGGGGTGCGGGGTGCGGCGAGGGTGCGGTGCGGGGTGCGGCGCAACGCCCGCGTCGGTGATGTCATCCCCCTCCTCTCATATTCTCAATGGGCCCGCCGCTATCATTGTTTACGTAAACATACATGGCCCATGTTTACGTAAACATCTCGGCGGGTACCCCTGTGACGTCACTCCCCCCCGCGCAAACTTCCCCCCCCGCCCCGCTCCCCCCCTCGGAGCTCCTGGGTTAGAACCGGCCTATTCCACCTACTAACTTAATACACTTTCTACCTTGCGTAGGGGTCTGTCTAATCTTTTCGATGTCTATTATTTTTAGTATACTGTAGATTCATCTATTTAGTAAGGCAAAGATTTAATACATATTTCTACCTTGCGTAGGGGTCTATTTAATCTTTTCGGTATCTATTATTTTTAGAATATTATAGACTTATCCATTTAGTAAGACAAAA
>NW_012021086.1:0-425 GCF_000956235.1 Wasmannia auropunctata
CTTTTATACCAGTCTCGCGTCTTTGTACTAAACCAATGTCGGTGCATCTCGTTGAGACAAAGAGCAGCCAGTATATCGGACGTCTTCTCACTAACTACCTCCTCTTCCCGACAGTATTATTATTATTTTTATTATTATCTCACGGTGTCACGTAGCAAAAAGAACGCCGATGTGCGCACATGGTGCGAAGTCTCGATTCGTCATTTTGCTAGAGCGACAAGTCTCAGTTCGTCATTCAGCTGCAAACCGACATGTACCGAAGCAAGTGGTCGTCGTCGTCGTCGTCGTCGTCGTCGTCGTCGACGTCGTCGTCGACGACGACGTCGGAACCACCATCCCCGTTGGTGCCGTCCGATGACGAAGACACGATCGCGCTGTGCAACCTCCTGCAGAGGTGCATTTTACGAGTAAGTATAACTAATCTA
>NW_012021087.1:0-404 GCF_000956235.1 Wasmannia auropunctata
TTGACAGTCCTCCGGAATTGTGTCCCTCCGGCGACCGACGAGGAGCGGCAACGCGAAAAGCTGGGCGCCAGACGTGTTCTCGGTCACGTCACTCGCGAAACTTCATGATTACCGAAATTGGTACGCGCAACGATACTTGACCCGTAAACGCCGCTCCCGATGTCGATCGCACGAGGGCCGGCCGGCTCCGCCTAACGGCAGAGGGGCAGGGCGAGGAAAAAGGGCGATTGGGATGGCGCGGGGCGGGCGAAAGAATTCGCACTCCAACAGATTAATAATAATAAAAGAGTAACAGATTTATTGGCCGACTCGGAACGGCAATAAGAAACGGTTGAAAAAAGAAAAGAAGTAACACAAGTGTGGTAAGACGAATAACGGACGCGACGCGACTTGTGCGGCGCTAA
>NW_012021088.1:0-526 GCF_000956235.1 Wasmannia auropunctata
AATAAACAAATATTATATAAAAAATGAATCGAATCAAATAAGACATAAAATGAAATAGAATATGATATTAAATTTAAAAAAAAGGAATGATATAAGTAAACTATATATCAAATAAAGAAACAAATAAAATAAAATGCAATGAAACAAAAATAAAATGTAATAAAATAAATAAAAATAAATATTAAAATGTAAAGTAAAAAGACAAAATAAAATAAATATTATGTATTTATGTGAATAATAGGTTGTTAAGAATGTAACACTAATCATGAACTAAAAAGTAATTTTTTTAAAGTAGTTCTGTTTAACTTGATATTTAAACATAAGGATAAAATGGTTTCGTAAACGCTGTATTTTGTTATAATTGATCTAAAAAACCAAATTAGGTATTATCTTCAAATGTATAATACAATCATTAAAATCATTTTGTAAATATTATATCGAAAAAAATCTGTTGTATTAAATTAAAAAAAATTTATCGTATAACTTCGTATAATGTAACTGAGTCGACAAGGCACACAGGGGGATA
>NW_012021089.1:0-392 GCF_000956235.1 Wasmannia auropunctata
TCCTTCTCTCTCTATCTCTAAGGCGCTCGCTCGCTAAATCGGCTGCACGCTCGCCGTGGTTGTTCGCACGCAAAAGCGACGTCGATCCCGATCGATCTCGGATGGATGCCTGCACCCCCAGCCCGGGGTACGCAACACAGCGGCGCAGTTCGGCCGCGACCAATCACGGCGCCGCGGGGGTCCTGCCCGTGGCACGGGCGTAATTAGGTGACTTGACGTGTAGGGCGCCTCGCGCCCTCGCGAGGTCGCCCGATATCCGGGGATATGGCGGCGTGGTTTCAGATGGGGCTCGTCCTTTGCCCTTGTATTCCGAGGCGAGTTGGCCATCTCGCCCCGGCAGCTCGCGGTCGATGGCCCGGGCCTGGGAAAATCGCCGGCCGTATCGCCCTTCG
>NW_012021090.1:0-377 GCF_000956235.1 Wasmannia auropunctata
CTAGGTCCACTCAACGAAAAACTGAGTCTTCGCGCAGGTATCGCCGCGCAACTTTTGTTTTGGGTTGGATCCAATGATATGTAAGACGATAGGAACGTATGTACATACATACATACATATGTGCAGCCAATTTATAAGCAAATACATCAGAAATTTTCTGCACTCCTACGAATTGTTACTAATGAAACGTTTTATTTGATTCACACATTGAATTTATTGATTTACTGTATCGAATCCATATTATTACTTATCTGTTTTATTACTTGCGAGACACTTTTCTCAATTCGATCCTGGATTTAACTGGTAGATGCTCACGTGATCTGAAAAAGGAGATCAAAGGCGCCGACACGAAGTGGACCTACTGGTTATACTGTGCA
>NW_012021091.1:0-315 GCF_000956235.1 Wasmannia auropunctata
AGAATTGCTCTGTCACATATTATCCCATTCTCGTGTTTTTTTTGTGGGCTCGTAACAAAAATTGTGTAACAAAAAGATATAGATAAAGGAGGCAATGTAGATGGATCTGGCCTTTCATCTTTCTACTAAAACAGTTATAATTGTAGTGTAACATATAAAAATAATTATACAAAATAATTCTTTTGGATAATAATACCTTATCTGTAATATGGATTCGTCTAATAGATTGTTTATATCTGTTATGAGCCTAATAAAAAACTCATGAAAATAGGATATGCAACAAGGAAATTCTCCTTGAGTGAATTATGAATGATA
>NW_012021092.1:0-374 GCF_000956235.1 Wasmannia auropunctata
TCCCCCAAACTTTGCATGGTTCCATGATCCGAATTAAATTTTGCACCTAAATGCGGCTTACAGTTTTCGAAAGCGAGAATCTTTAGCTTTAATTTGAGCAGTCGGCGAACATTGTGCGATTTTTTTTCACCGAGTTATTCAACATTGAAGTAAAAAATGGATCCTTATGCTTCAACATTGAATAACTCGGTGAAAAAAAATCGCAAAATGCTCAACGAGTGCGCAAATTAAAGGTAAAGATTCATGCTTTTGAATGCTGTAAACCGCATTTATGTGCGATTTTTAATTCACGTCGAGGAATTTTGCAAAATTTGTAACAAATTTTGTCGCATCTTTATTTGTATTCGTAATGCTCCGTAAAAGATCAGTAAGAT
>NW_012021093.1:0-304 GCF_000956235.1 Wasmannia auropunctata
TTTCTAAACTCTGGATTGGATGACAGCGCAAGATTGCCAAATAATAATAAATACAGGAAAGCCATCGGATCATTACTGTATATTGCAACGGTGTCCAGACCGGACATTGCAGCGGCTGTGAATATTCTATGTAGCCACGTGGAGAAACCTACGAAACGAGACTGGGAAGCTGTTAAACGAGTGATGCGATATCTAGCATCAACAATAAATAAAGATTTGCAGTTGCTTTCAACAGGTACAACGGAACTGGAGTGTTTCGTGGACGCCGATTGGGCCGGAGACAAAACTGACCGGAAGTCGACTA
>NW_012021094.1:0-433 GCF_000956235.1 Wasmannia auropunctata
AAGGAACAGAACTATTTATTAGAGGCGATGCTCTCAACACGTGCTCGATACAACGACTGACTATAATGGCTGCGATCGACACACACACACACACAAGTAAAAGAAAGTATATAAAAGAATAGAGGTGTCGCTGAAAGCGGAAGTGTTTCGCTTGTATCCGTGGTAAGGCAGTGTTGATACAAAAGGTTATCGGCATACAGTTACATTTATATAAAATAAAAGTTAAATGTGAGAGCTTCTATTAATTTTAACACTCCCACTGCTTGAACATTTTATAAAGTATGACGAGAGAGAAAAATAAAATACAGTTTTGATCGCGAATTACATATGTAAAGCGGTTTTTCGGTCCACGACGCCTATTCGTGTCGCAAATACTTAAATCGTTACTCGTGGTAGACCTTTCGTAGAAAATGTCGGCTAGTTGATTCTGGCT
>NW_012021095.1:0-376 GCF_000956235.1 Wasmannia auropunctata
TCTTTGGTAAGAAAATAAGTAAGAAATACATTGTCACGCGCTCCCGTGAGTTAGATATCTCGTGCGAGTCGCGGATCAAAACGAAAGGAAAAGTGAAATCGCGTAGGATTTCGGGAGGGAGGATGGTAGCCCTCCGGATTTCGTCCCTCCGGCGACCGACAAGGGGCAGCGACACGAAAAATTGGGCGCCAGACGTGCTCGGCGGCACGTCACTCGCAAAACGCGAATTTTCAGCAATAACGCGACAGCAAAAGTGATTACCCACGACGCTAACCGAGATTCCCAACCGGACGGTGCTCCCCGAGATCGATCGCGCGAGGGCCGGCCGGCTCTACCTAACGGTAGAGGGGCAGGGCGGAACTAAGGGCGGACGGGC
>NW_012021096.1:0-328 GCF_000956235.1 Wasmannia auropunctata
TTATTGCACGCCTCGAGAACTTTCCAAAACACATAAATAAAATATTTTTTATGAAATAAATCTTCAGTTATGAAGCTTGAAAGTTGGAGTACTGTCGGCATTAGCATCATCCAAGGTGTCCAAACACTAGCTAAAACCTTTTGAATGTTGTTCAGGATCATGACATTGATAAAGGCCAACGACCTTGGCCATCTTTAGCTAGTGTTTGGACACCTTGGATGATGCTAATGCCAACAGTACTCCAACTTTTAAGCTTTATAATTCAAGATTTATTTCATAAAAAAATATTTTATTTATGTGTTTTGGAAAGTTCTCGAGGCGTGCTATA
>NW_012021097.1:0-433 GCF_000956235.1 Wasmannia auropunctata
CCTTGTCGACTCAGTTTACAGTCAAATTCTATACGCACATCCACGGTAGCGCTCTTGACGGATTGTTTTGTCGCGTGCAGTCAATGACTACGAAAGGTCCATTCTCCAAAAATGAACCTACAGTTAACAGCGTTTCATCGTTTGTGCATTCGTAATCAGGAGACGCGGTAGCGGCTCCCGCCAAGTATATTTTTTTCGTTACATACAGAGACGCTACAGTGTATTCTTTACCGGACGGATAACGTTTCTGTAGGAATAAATTATTATATCTTTTGATTATATGAATATTATCGGTAAATGCCTATTTTGTGAAAAAATCTATATTTTTCCAATCACAATGCTGTAATAGCGATGTCCATAAGTGCATTTGATGCATAAGCGCATAAAGTGTATGCATTTTCTTGCCCGATTTTATGTCATTCAGATACGTCGT
>NW_012021098.1:0-369 GCF_000956235.1 Wasmannia auropunctata
TCCCGAATATTTTCAAAGTCCCTCGCGGCGTAATGCTTTCGCCACAGTTACCTCCGGACCCGAACATTTTCAAAGTCCCTCGCGGGTGTGTTGCTTTCGCCGCAGTTACTTCCGGACCCGAATATTTTCAAAGTCCCTCGCGGCGTGTTGCTTCCGCCGCAGTAACCTTCGGACCCGTATATTTTCAATGTCCCTCGCGGCGTTATGCTTTCGCCACAGTTACCTCCGGACCCGAATATTTTCAAAGTCTCTCGCGGTCGTTATGCTTTCGCCAGTTACCTCCGGACCCGAATATTTTCAAAGTCCCTCGCGGCGTTATGCTTTGCCACAGTTACCTCCGGATCCGAATATTTTAAAGTCCCTCGTGGT
>NW_012021099.1:0-384 GCF_000956235.1 Wasmannia auropunctata
TTTTTAGAATTATGGTAATTTTTCTTCGAATTATGGTAGCCCTTCAAAGAGTTCTATCAATAAAAGTGCAAATTCATGAGACGCTCGTTTTAACGTTAAGACCATGGCATACAGAAAAACTTAAACAGTAAGACGTAAGCAGTAAAGAAATCAACCTGCTGGATTTTTGGTAGTCACGTTACTTCGACGCTAGCGTCAAAAAAGAAGCTGGATTTTCTCAGCTTCAGCGTCAAAGGCTGTTGTTGTTTTGTTTTGAACATTTTAGAAACGAATGATACGATTGCCATTAAACTTGATGTTGCCGCTTTTCGTGCAAGCCAACTATGATCACGTAATTTTGACGCTAAAAAATGAGCGTCGAACGTCAGCATGAAAAAGCACCTT
>NW_012021100.1:0-441 GCF_000956235.1 Wasmannia auropunctata
CCATTTTGCAAAATTCGCAATCATTAATGAGATATTAATTTTTGAAGATTGGCAATAAACGCGTATTCGTCCGACCCACCGCTGAATACCAGCGGTGGGACGGTCATATCTCGCCGCGTTGCTAAGCGTGTGGGGATAGAGTCTATCCCCACATGCCTAGCAGCACGGCGAGATACGACTGGCACGACCGCCCTACCGCTGGTATTCAGCGGTGGGCCGGACGGATACGCGCTTATTTGTCAATTTTCAAAAATTAATATCTCGTTAACGATTGCGAATTTTGCAAAATGGTAGAGGACTTTTCGATCCAGTTTAATCTGCTCTACCAACCCACGAGATATTATCCGGTTATTACCGGACACCTTGTATATTAGGCCGTATGCAAGCCAACATGAATGACGGTGTGTAATAATTTCTTTTTACAATATCCAACCCCACGTA
>NW_012021101.1:0-332 GCF_000956235.1 Wasmannia auropunctata
ACGGAGAGAATTTCCTTTAAAATTTACCCTGAAAATCATGTTAATTGTGAGATAATATAGTATTTTAGGATTATTTAAAAAAAATTCTCTCCGTGTAGGGGTACTCGACCTTGTCGTGGTGGAAGGGCTCAGTACCCCGAGGACTTAAAAATTAATTATATTATACTAGTTAATTAATTAATTATAAGTCTAAAGACGGGGAAGCGAACCGAGTACCCATTGCACCCAGTGAGAAATGATTGCCAATTCGATACAGCTGGCGAATTGAAGGTCATTTTTCACTGGGTTCCCAGATAGCACAGATAATGAGAAAAGGACTCAGTTATATGTCA
>NW_012021102.1:0-320 GCF_000956235.1 Wasmannia auropunctata
AAGTCCCATGGAGCCAGCGTACGGCGTATTGGCGTATGGCGTAAAGGAACTAGGCCAATCATAGACTTTACGCCCGTTTTAGTTACGCCAGCACAAACATCGGCTGTCCCATGAAGCGTATTACGCGGCGTAAAGCCAATCACAATACCTTTTTACAAAGCTCATTTTCAAAATAAATACTCAAGGGATCTTGTGATTGGTTTATTAATCATTACGCCAGCGTAAATACGCTCCATGGGACACCCGATGAAATTTTTAGCGTGACGTTTTAACACATACATGTATACATCGAGTCAAAACAAATGTGCATAATCTTATAA
>NW_012021103.1:0-302 GCF_000956235.1 Wasmannia auropunctata
ATGTTTCCGGGAGCCGCCGATACGGTATAACAAATATTCGAGATTGCTACGTGAACTAAAAGAGTGATTACGGTACTCGGTATTCGGGCGGCGGGAGCCACGCAAATGTAGTCCCGCGGCCCGCGCCACGCGTCCGCCTCCGAAAATCGGAAGGACGAAGGACTCGAAACTACCGCCCGCGGCCGGGTCCGTAGATCCCTTGTGACGGTCCAAAAAAGGGCGTCCCGTCACAGTATATATATATATATAAGGACTCGGTTAGGGAGCGCGAGAGTGAGTGGTGCGTGAGTGTGCGTAGCGTA
>NW_012021104.1:0-308 GCF_000956235.1 Wasmannia auropunctata
TTGTTACTTACAGATTGATCACTGCGCGTGCCGACAGCGTAACGCTATGCGTTAATGATTAAAGTGAACTCCGCAGTGGTCCGCTGGACGGCGGGTTTTATCCTGTCTCAAGTGGGCCACTGCACTGCTCAGCAGTTGCAATTGTTGCTTAATTGCAGCTGCCGCAGTTTTTGGAGGACGCGCGTATTGAGGCTGCCGAAGTCCTGCGTCGGCATCCTCAATTATTATGGGTCATCGTTGCAATATTAGATTGCAACAGTGACCTGCTTATCGCTAAGTGTGACGTTGTAAGTAAGGCAAGGCGAGAC
>NW_012021105.1:0-330 GCF_000956235.1 Wasmannia auropunctata
CGCTTGCAGGTAGTTACAGCTGAATTGAAATAGAAATAGAGTAAAATGGGGTAAATGTTTACCTTTACATAGTCAGCCCCAAATAACTTCTGACTGACTTTAATCTTAATCTTGACTCTTAAAGAGTGACTATCAAGAAATTTAGCCGTCGCTCGTTATTCGTTAAAAAGTTATTAACAAAATAGTAACAAAGAATAATCTCAATGGGGGGGTTGGGGGAGGCGAAGCCCCCTCCAGTAGGTAGTATGGGCGCAGACGGGGAGGGGGGGTGCCAGTAGAAATATTTATTAACGAGTATCAAATGAAGGGCTAGTGAGCCTTGCTACGAAG
>NW_012021106.1:0-326 GCF_000956235.1 Wasmannia auropunctata
AAGTTCAATATACGTGATAATGCCCACTGTCACGTTCTTGAAATTCTTCCAGCGACGCTAAGGTAGGCTCAACAACGCGCGAATCGTACCACACGCGTAAATCGGAGCAAAGATAGAGTTTCACAGTTTCTCGTAATAATACTTTTATTATCACGTTTGTCACCCGTTACGAATTCGCCGTTGAATACAGTGTTTAATCTTAATGTTATTATGTCTCTGCATTAACATTTTCGCACACGTTCGAGCACAATTTCTCGCGCATCTTCCAGAAACTGTCGAGGTTCAATGTATCTGGAATTTATTACTGAGCCAGTCAATATACGACT
>NW_012021107.1:0-311 GCF_000956235.1 Wasmannia auropunctata
TTTCTAACAACAGTCGAACAAAAAATTACCGAAGAAATGATTACTGAAGAACAAATAGAAAAATTAAGAAATATAGATCCCATTGATTTATTTACTAAAAACGAAGATATAGACGCAATCCAGTTATACGATAGTACAATGTAAGTACTAATTCGCACGCGCGCCTACACACACGCACGCACGCACGCACGCACGCACGCACGCACGCACGCACGCACGCACGCACGCACGCACGCACGCACGCACGCACGCACGCACGCACGCACGCACGCACGCACGCACGCACGCACGCACGCACGCACGCACGCACG
>NW_012021108.1:0-390 GCF_000956235.1 Wasmannia auropunctata
TGTATGTTAAAGGATATCAAAAACGAGAATGGCTCGGTGATATGCTCGATGCGAGAGTAGTCATTGAAACTCTGGATGCTGATTACGAAGATGTAGTTTCTTTGAATAATCTAAGTGTTATTAATACTATGCGTTGCGGAAAACATGTTAAGAATTGCGCATTACAAAATGTATTTAAAATATATAACTGGTGGTCACACCATTAAATAAACAATAAAATGTATAATATTTTAATCAATAAAATGTGAAATTTTTAAAATTATATTTTAATTTCTTTTCCTTTCCTTTGTACATCTATATGGCACTACTACTACACTGAGATGTGTGCGAGACACGTTCATCTTTGACGCGGATCTAATTTCTATCTGGCGATGGTTGCGAACGAATAAT
>NW_012021109.1:0-321 GCF_000956235.1 Wasmannia auropunctata
CTGGGAGGGTTTCTGGCCCTCGATACGTGGAGCGAGCCCTTGTGTCAGCTCTCCTGCGCCCTTGCACTATCGGGGCCTCCTGGCAGGGCCGTCGGCTCGCTCCGAAAAACTCTGTAAAAAGATAACAGTAGTAAGAGGGCTCCGTGACGGAAGAAAGAAAGAAGAGTAATTACGTGACCTGTGCTCCCGTCTGGTTCCGCGTATGCCTCGTTATTCTCTCGTCCTTGGAGTCCGGGTTGCAGGGAGCCGGTGAGACGACGCTTTACTACAAGCTTTTCAGTCGAACGGTCGCCATCCCTCGCTTATGTCGGTCGTGGCAAA
>NW_012021110.1:0-382 GCF_000956235.1 Wasmannia auropunctata
TTCTATCTCGTAAATATTTTTTCGCGAGCGACCGACGTCGCGTGTGCGCGGGACCGTGTGGCGAAACCGAGAGGCGCGAAACTCCCGGGGCCGATCGCAAATCTGCCGCGTGCGTCGAGAATCCGCGAAAGAGTGATACGAGCGTGTGTGTGTGAATGAAGAGCGAGTGAGTGAGTGCGCGCATAAATTCCCCTTATTGTAACAAGGGTGAATAAATCTAAAGTGTTAAAATTCAACGAAAAGCGCGTTTCTCCCTTTATTCCACCCCGCGTACATCCTGCATGCCAGCCGGCATTGCGATTCAGCTTGAGGGAAGGACAGGAAGGCAGCCACCGGGGACGAGACATCCTGCTGCTGTTGGCGCCGAACCGACGTCGATTTC
>NW_012021111.1:0-349 GCF_000956235.1 Wasmannia auropunctata
AGCAAAGCACGTCCGCACGGCACGACGGTTTATCTCCAAATCTAATATGACGTCCGTTTGACAGACGACAACGCGTCGTCAGGGAAACATCTGACAGCTGGACCGGCTCGCTGGTCGAACGACGCAGGCGTAGACACGGGCGTAACACTGCCCTCCCTCTTCTAGATTGTCGTCCCGACAATCAGGGCTCTCATATAAAGGACCTCAGGGTTTTCTGATGGTTTCCTGCTCTACCCTGTGCTGCTGCAGCAGGTTACCGAGCACCATCTCTTCTTAATGATAAACCCAATCCTTTAATTCTTCTTCGAACTTCCGAGCAGGACCCTTTTTGCTCTTTCCTGAAAGGTGA
>NW_012021112.1:0-405 GCF_000956235.1 Wasmannia auropunctata
TTCGGAAACGGAAAATTAAGAGTGGTTTCTCTTTCGGCGGTACGACTCGCAGATTACCGGCCCATCCGCGTGACATGCGAAATCATGAAGCATGCAGTGCGGGCGTGACATTCGCGGGTACGCCGGCGCGGAGCGCTCGGCGTACGCGGGCAGCGTGATCGACACAGCGAAATCGAAACTCGGGAACTAATATGTCCCGCGGGATCCCGTGATCCCGGAAACTCTCTCTAAATCCCGTAACTGGGGCACAAGGCCCTCTCGAAAACGCGAATTATCACACGCGCACAAGGACGGGAACGACACAATTACATGAAGTGGCTTGGCTGTGGCGCTTGGCGGGCGCGTGGCGCGACGGTCCTGTAACAGAATATCTCGATACGCGAAGTCAGACGGGGCGCCGGGATA
>NW_012021113.1:0-340 GCF_000956235.1 Wasmannia auropunctata
TATATAATTATATAAAAATATAATATTTAAAGACAATATATAAAAATATATAAAATGTTTTATGTTTTTGAATATTTTATGTTATTTTATGTTATTTTATGTTATTATAACATTACAAAATTTCTTTTATTAACGTTTATGCAAATAAAAATACTCTATAGAATGTATATTGTTATTAATACAAATATTTGCTTTCTTTTCCTCATCTCTCGTCAAAGAGATCTCCCCACTCAACCGTGAAAACCAACTGCGCATGCGCGATTGAACAAAGATGCAGATGGGCGTGCCGTTTTCTGTCTCTTTTTATGTGCTCACGCATTCTTAGCTGGCTCCTCTGTAC
>NW_012021114.1:0-387 GCF_000956235.1 Wasmannia auropunctata
TGTGGGTCCGATAGCTGACGGTATTGCAATTCCATTTCTAATGGCATAGATTCTACTGAACTGACGATACGGCTCAAGGCGTCAACGTGGGTCATCTTCGAACCGCTACACTCAAATGCCCTCAAGCAATCATCGTCAAATTTAAACTTGACATTCTTTTTCAAAAGATTATACAACGGTCGTGCCTTAGTGGCATAGTCACGAATAAATTTTCTAAAGAAACCTGTCAGACCCAAAAATCGCTGCAATTGCACAATGTCTTTCGGAAACGGAAACTTCTGTTTTATAACGCGATCGTTTAACGGACGCAAATCCACACATAAGCGCGGAAGACCGCTCTTCTTACGGACTAGCACGACGCGCGCGCAGTACGATGAACAGCTCGGT
>NW_012021115.1:0-413 GCF_000956235.1 Wasmannia auropunctata
GTCAAAAATGATCGTATCGAGATGTTCAAAAAAGCATTTTACAGCTTAAAATCTTTACTTTTCAAATCGGTACTTTAGAAAACGATTCTACTAATTTTTCATGGAATTACACGGATAGAAAAGGAGACCCGACGATCTCAAAATTTTTTACGAACTTTGACAAGTTCCATGGCGCGAATTAAAAATCGCATGCAAATACAGTTTACAGCTTTCGAAAGAGTGAATCTTTACCTTTTAATTTGTCTTTTTTTGTTTGAGCGTTGTACGTATTTTTTTTTCTAGAGTTACCCCCCCCCCCCCCCCCCCCCCCCCCCCCCCTTNAACATTAAAGACAAAAATAGTCCTTTTTTGCTTCAATTTGGAAAGTAGAGATATCAAGCTGTAAAAATGCTTTTTTTGATCATCTCGATACG
>NW_012021116.1:0-360 GCF_000956235.1 Wasmannia auropunctata
TGGCTTCCTTGCGTCCCTTGCGAAGAAGGTCAGGGCGCCTGACTTCTTCACATCTCCTGCACACAGCGAAGAGGGCCAGGGCGCCTGGCCTCTTCGCCTCTCGCCCGGTCAGGGCATCCCATTGGCACCAACATCGTGCGCATAGAGAAGGCCAGGGCGCCTGGCTTCTCCTCTTTGTCGGGCCAGGGCGCCTGGCCGACATAGACCAGCTATCTCGCTGCGCCTAAGTGCCACACGGCAACCGACCATCGAGGACATCCGCGTCCGCTCCACCGTTACCGACCGCACCGTACCGGAGCACCGGATCTACCACCGACTGGTCCCGCCGACTTACCGACCGTCTCTCTGAACCTCGGTAAA
>NW_012021117.1:0-348 GCF_000956235.1 Wasmannia auropunctata
GTCCGTTTCTATGAAATCGACAATATGATACTCTCTTGATATGACCATCGGACCTTTTTCCCCGAAGACCCCTTTCGTCAGCGCACTTATCGTACGCCCGCACGGTTCTTGATATGCCGACTCTAAGTGCCAATTTTATTTTAGATATTCTATCCAAACGAGACTGACCTAAGTACGTTCGTTCAACGACAATGAGCCTTACCCTTCTCGTCTTAGGTAAATGTTAGACTTACTGCGGTCGCCACCCTGTTTGACCCTCAACAGGGAAGGTAATTTTCCTCGGATCAGCCGCCCAGGTTTACCGGATCCTCGTCCTTCCTTCTGGTTGGCGGCGGTTGACGATATTCT
>NW_012021118.1:0-338 GCF_000956235.1 Wasmannia auropunctata
TCCTCTTCACCATGCCCCTATCTGTCTCGTTTCACTAATAATAGTATTTTTGGATTCGAGAACAAAAAACGATTAGATCAGCAAAATGGTTGTAGATAGAGGCATGGTGAAAAGGACCTTTTTTGTTCCTCTCGACGAGTTCTATAAGGATACATTGCGATCTGTCAAAAATTCAGAAAAATTAAAATTCAAAATCCAAAACAAAATATTTTCAATTTCGGGACCTACCCTGCCTTATGGTGCTCGCCGAAAGAAACATATTTGTACTCTTGACAAAAACCTCTATCTGTATCCGTATCTGTAACCGTTTAGGCAGGAGAGGCCATTTTTCAACTTTC
>NW_012021119.1:0-336 GCF_000956235.1 Wasmannia auropunctata
TCCATTTGCGCGAGTAGTTCCGTAGGGAGGGGACGTACTCATGTACGTACACAAATATGGGATGCAGTTTCAAGGCGAAATGATGAGTCGCTATTTCCATATTTCCATGATAGTGCACTCACGTACACTAATACACTTGTACTTGTTTCGAGCACTTGTCAGTAGTACGATCCGTCGTACACTGATGATGCGGTATAGAGTTGTGGAATATAATTCACTTGGTCATATGTGTATACCTGTTCAAAGGTCGATGAGGCTGTTTACGCGCTTTAATTTTGTTTACGTAGTTAATGTATGATGTGTGTTTACCATTTGTAAGATAATTAATTCTACCGA
>NW_012021120.1:0-367 GCF_000956235.1 Wasmannia auropunctata
ATCTCGGCATCACTCTCAAACATCCGCGAAAGCGCGTCCGGCACGTGGTGTAATGCTCCTTTCCGATGTATTATTTCGTAGTCGTACTCAAGAAGCTCCAAAGCCCATCGCGCTAATCGGCCAGTAGGGTTCTTCAAATTATGTAACCAACGTAGGCTACTATGGTCTGTCACGACCGTGAATTTATATCCCTCAAGATACGGCCTAAACTTTTGAATCGACCATACTACTGCTAGACATTCCTGCTCTGTTACGGAATATTTTCTCTCGGCATCCGATAGCGCGCGGCTTGCAAACGCGACGACCCTTTCGACGCCCTCACTGATTTGACATAAAACGGCACCCAAGCCCACCGAGCTCGCATCCG
>NW_012021121.1:0-411 GCF_000956235.1 Wasmannia auropunctata
CACAGTCCTGTTATTTGCCAGAAGACGATGCTTAATCTCCGATGGCAACAAAACCAACCAATTAGCTAATGTCACGCCTGCAAACAGGCAGTGAGTTCGTAGGATAGATTTATAGACCTTCTCGAGGGTAGACGCGATTCAGTGAGAAGGAGATAGAGAACGAGGAGAGAGAGAGAAGGTATCGCGCGCGTCTCTGCTTTTCTACCGGAAACAAACGTGGTGGAACGGACGTCGTAAGAGCGGTTCCGCGACGCGCACGTACCTCCATCGATTGATATAGGTCCTCGACGGAAATTCTAGACTGACCCTGATCGATACCCCAACCCGGGGGCGTCCCCCTTCCCCTCCTCCCCCGTTTGCCCCCTTATCGTATAACTTCGTATACTGAGTCGACAAGGCACACAGGGGATA
>NW_012021122.1:0-400 GCF_000956235.1 Wasmannia auropunctata
GGGCACGCGGCGGGCAGGTGATCGAGCGCGCGAACACGCGCAAGGATGCCCAAGCCGCCAGGGGCGCAACCGGGACGGCGGGCACGGTGGCTGAGGCCCGCGAAGGGCAATACGGCCGGCGATTTCCCCAGGGCCCGGGGACGTCGCCGAGAGCTGCCGGGGCGAGAGAGCCAACTCGTCCCGGAATTCAAGGGCGAAGGACGCGCCCAGCTGATTCCACGCCGTCAAGTCCCGGATCTGGGGCAACCTCGCGCGGGCGCGAGGCGCCCGCCTGATGCATCACCTGATCGCGCCCGTGCCACGGCAGGACCCCACACGGCGCCGCGATTGGTCGCGGCCGACTACGCCGCTGTATTGCGCACCCCCGGGCTGGGGGTGCAGGCATCGATCCGCGATCGAA
>NW_012021123.1:0-392 GCF_000956235.1 Wasmannia auropunctata
CATAGCATTCATGAAGAAATATCAAGAACTCGGTCACATGACGAAGATCACTGTAGAAAGACACGCAGATAATGATCAAGCATATTATCTACCTCATCATGGAGTAATGAAGGAAAGTAGTCTCACAACCAAATTGCGTGTTGTCTTTAACGCATCCGCACCCACCTCAACTGGCGTATCAATCAACGACTTGCAGATGGTCGGACCCACGATCCAGCAAGATCTTTTATCTATCATTCTANGTTTTAGACAACATCCGTACGTCGTAGGAGCAGATATTGCCATGATGTACCGTCAAGTGTTGATACATCCATCGCAGCGTGCCTTCCAGCGCATTCTCTGGAGGGAAAGTACCGCAGACGCAATTGACGCAAACGAATTGAACACTGTAA
>NW_012021124.1:0-341 GCF_000956235.1 Wasmannia auropunctata
TTAGTTAACAAGCAAATAGATGAGTGGATGCGAGAAGGTATTGTTCAGCAATCTATCTCGGAGTATGCAAGCCCGATTGTTCTTGTAAAGAAAAAAATGGATCTACTAGAATTTGTATTGATTACCGAAAGCTTAATCAAAAAATAATAAAGGACCGATATCCCCTTCCTCTGATCGAGGATCAACTTGATGCGCTGCAGGATGACGTAAAATTTTCAGTACGTTAGATACTAAAAAATGGGTTTTCCATGTTCCGGTAGAATAAATCTAGTACGTAAATATACCGCTTTTATTGTGCCCGACGGAACATATGTAATTTTTGCGTGCGCCATTTGGCTTAT
>NW_012021125.1:0-443 GCF_000956235.1 Wasmannia auropunctata
AAAAAGGGCGAAAGAATTGGCACTCCAACCGATTAATAATAAGAAATTAATAACAGATTTATTGGCCGTTCGGAGCGGCAATAAGAAACGGTGGAAAAAAGAAAAAAAGTAACACAGTGTGATAAGACGAATACGGCCGCAACGCGACTTGTGCGGCGCTAATAAGCGCGAATAATCCGACGGCACGACGAATTTCCGCGTACAAAAGAAAGAGACAAGCAATAGACTGGAAATTCGGCCGGAAACGAAAAGAAACGCGTTCAAAATTAGTCGGCGCGATTACACAATAACGGACGGGGCTCGGTACGACGCGAGTACCGAGGTCTAACGACCACAATTATTTACGCGAAAGTCAATCGTAAATTGACGCGTCCGATACTGGTACGAAAACGACGTTGACAGAAAATTAACACACCGATACGCAAGGAAGTCACGCGCAAGGA
>NW_012021126.1:0-379 GCF_000956235.1 Wasmannia auropunctata
TACGAACGATATTATGCGCCATTAGCTCGTCGTCGCCGAAAACGTCGAAAAGAAAATCGAGAAACGGTCAGGAGGCGGGAGGGGAAGGGGGACGATTCGTGAGAAGCACATGCGTCGAAATTTTTTCAGATAATCAACTGACTTTTCCTCACGCCATTTTGTTCGGGCTTTCCACCACCTTCCCTACTTTACTAGCTCTCTTTCATTTTTCGAAAACTCCTTTTCCCTCCCCCCGGGGTTGCTACAACCACTCGTGCCACCGGGGAACTATGGCTCTGGCCAATCAGCTTCTCGGCAGCTACCGCTCCGCCCAATCAAACCGTCTCGTTTATCGTCTAACTCCACCCTCCACCCATGCGCTAGCCAATCACAGTCTGTA
>NW_012021127.1:0-485 GCF_000956235.1 Wasmannia auropunctata
TGTTTCTTATCGTGTCGGATAACAGTGATATTCTCAGTTTAACCAACAAAGAGTTAGAGTATATACCGAAAGTCGTTTTGCTGCGAGAGTTTCCAAACTCTATAAGTTAATTGTGGGACAGATTACCCGAGCATATAAAAGCTGATTCGGAGGTTCAACAGTATCATCGGTGTCTGAAACATTAACAATCAATTCGTGGCAGCATATTGACGGTCCTAGCACCGTTGTAAAGGAATTGCGGCGAATGCCGTCGAGAGGCCGCGGTTTGATAAATCGTGTGATAAATGCGCTTCCCTTCGAATTGCATAATCCCCGGATATCAGTTTTTGCGGCCCGGGAACGCGTTTAGAACAACGATTGGCTAGAGGTGATCGGGGCATTAATCCACTGGACGCAGCGTGTCGCGAGCACGACATCGCATATTCGCGGAGCAACGAACTCGCTGAACGGCACGTAGCCGACAACATACTCGCAGCGAAAGCGCG
>NW_012021128.1:0-357 GCF_000956235.1 Wasmannia auropunctata
CTTGTTATTTATTATTTATAACAAAAATTGCGCAATGATTAGTATTTTTGTTTATAAGAAAAAGATAAATTAATTAAAATATAATTAATTAGAAAATATAACGTTTGGATAAAAAAATTTAGACACTGTGGGGACGGCGAACTCGCATCAAACTCTCGTCGCCCGCGAAGAAAAAGAACACCGTGCGCCTCAGTCTGTTCTGCTACGCCGCTTTCCTGCTTACCGATTCACGGTTCGGGTACTTACCGCACAGTTGATCGGACGACCAACTTTACTTGCAATTTTCTCAGAAACCAAAGCCCATTCACGCAAACCCTTTTACCGTGTTAGTACACGCAACCCACCCTTTCGAATGGG
>NW_012021129.1:0-369 GCF_000956235.1 Wasmannia auropunctata
GCCACAATTTTCTTTTCCTTTACATACCTACGTTTCAGTCACTACTGACCGATCCAGTTTCGGTTGACTACCTGAGGCAAAGCAATGAGATAATAATACACAAACAACCACAATATTTGATACTTACCAGATTTAATTGCGAGGATTGCGTCATCGCGTTGGTGATCCACAATTGATCAAGGAAACCAGGAACCTGAAAAGAGAGACGTATTATTATCCACTGAAATATATTATTTTATTTACAATTTACCTTTGCTTTTAGACTTGTTCATTCACGTTTACCTTCATTAAAAAACGGTCACATGTCTGTCTGCGGCCGTGATTGTTGTCATGGTCGTTTTTAACGAATTCTTTTTTTTTTCTTATTCT
>NW_012021130.1:0-419 GCF_000956235.1 Wasmannia auropunctata
GAAAGAAGGGCGGATCCAGCGATTTAATTGAAGATTTATTTGATTGGCCGATGAAAACCGGCCATGTTCTCTCTTTCCGAGGGAGGAGCGTTACTACCCGGGCACGTCCGGAAGTTTCGCGCTTTTCTCGGGGTCATTTGTCTTTCGACTCTCCGATGAGTAAGACGAAGTCCCGGCCGCGTGATAAAACCGCCGTCGTTAATTCTTTTAAGTACGCGATACGCGATAAAGCGACGCGATTAATTCCGCGTAAACGCGAAGACCTATTAAGGTATTAATTAAACGAGTCGGGTTCACCGAAATCTTGTAATTCTCGTTATTTCCGACAGCCGTAAAAGCATAAATTGCAGAGCGTCGGGTTAAATTATCCGGAAGCGAATTTTCTTTATCGCGAGCGATTTCGTCGAGTCCGCTGAGCA
>NW_012021131.1:0-376 GCF_000956235.1 Wasmannia auropunctata
TAAAAAGTTTGTAATAATGCGTGCGATCATAAAATATTCACACCAGGGTTTTAATTGAATATTTCGAAAAAAGTTATATTGATGTGCTTTTTTCTAATAATAACTTGCTTTGCAAAGAAAAATGGCGTTTATTTTAAAAACCAAGATTGCGAACATGGAAAGTTTATACTGAATAAATTTGCCAACAACAATATGACAGTAGAATCTGTCTGTGAAACAGTCTCTCATCTATATAATGAAAAATCATTTGCAATCCATAATAGTCTAATCCAAAATGATATTTATATTATAGACAATAATTTATTTGCTACCGAGTTACAGTTAAGAGCGAGATCAAGTGCGCGTATCGGATAAATTTCACAAAATCCTGTAACGT
>NW_012021132.1:0-430 GCF_000956235.1 Wasmannia auropunctata
TTAAGGCGATGCTGGAATATCGACATTTGCATTCTAAGTAATAACTCCGAAACGACTGAACGGATTTGAAAACGCTTTTACAGGATTGAAATAGAGATAAAATGTAAACGCGCGAATTATATATTTGTAGTAAAACGAAAAATATTCAAAAATTACCTTTTTTGGGGTATCATAACCTCTCACCTGACGTAAACATTTCATTGGTATAAAAGTTCTGTAACTCATATGTACAAAAAAAGTAATTCGCGCGCATCGGACTACTTGCACGAATAATACAAAACCTTTTGACCTACGATTGGAAGCGTAGTAAAACAATTATCACTTAGAATGCAATTTGTAGTAATTCGTACGCTCGGCTGAGGTAAAGACAGCAAAAATTACGTTTGGCAGTAGTGCCGGATTTTCCAAGAGATGGCACTTCAATAAGTTA
>NW_012021133.1:0-356 GCF_000956235.1 Wasmannia auropunctata
TCAGCGGTAGATCCGGCGCTCCGAGCTGTTCGGTCGGTAACGGTGGAGCGGGCGCGAATGTCCTCGATGGTCGATTGCCGTGTGGCACTTAGGCGCAGCGAGATCGGTAATTGGTCTATGTCGGCCAGGCGCCCTGGCCCGACAGAAAGGAGAAGCCAGGCGCCCTGGCCTTCTCTGTGCGCACGGTGTTGGTGCCAACGGGGTGCCCTGATCGGGCGGAAGGCGAAGAAGCCAGGCGCCCTGGCTCTCTTTGCTAAATGTAGGAGATGTGAAGAAGTCAGGCGCCCTGACCTTCTTCGCAAGGGACGCAAGGAAGCCAGGCGCCCTGGCTCTCCTCGCAAGGAACGTGAAGAAGT
>NW_012021134.1:0-345 GCF_000956235.1 Wasmannia auropunctata
CGAATAATGCCTTTGCTATGGATCCTAGCCCGTCGACGAGTCCCCGTCGTTTGTCTATAGGCGCCTTGAACACCGTGGTAAGCCTACTGAATAGTTCTTGCGTACGCTCGTATTCCTTATTCATGACCTGGCGGAAATTTACGCATGTTGCCAATTCGCCTAATAGGGATTCACATGCCGTACCGATTTTATTGATCTCCTCTTGGAGTTGTTTTATCCTGTCGGCTATTGGCTGGGTGTCCATTTTATTGCCAGCTTCCAATGACCCTTGACGGGTGCATCCTCCCGTTTTTCGAGTAAATCCCCGGGCTGGACGTGAATTTCTCCAAGAAATACGGTGTGTCT
>NW_012021135.1:0-430 GCF_000956235.1 Wasmannia auropunctata
TATAGCATAATATTCACTGCATAAATGTGAGTAGGCAATAATAAAATCCTTATTTCTATGAGTTTTCTTGATAATTAAACATTGCAACACTGCAATAAGGCTAGTATATATATATATAAGTCCCATGGCAACGACCGTCGTGCGCCGCGGCGCGCCGAATGCAGCGCGCGGCGTAGCGCGGCGTTGCACGAATAATCGTTATTTTTAACAATGTTCCACCACTCCGATCGATTTGAAAAAAATATGTGTTAAAGTAGAGTATCTAGAGATGTTTTTGTGAAAATATAAAAGTGGTCACTCAAAAACATCACAAAAAAAAAATTCATAAAGAATTAAAAATTTTTTTATCGGTTTTATTTTTATCATAAAAATTACAAAAAATTTTCTTAAACTTATCTAAACAATGTTTACAACATATATTTTTTTCATT
>NW_012021136.1:0-370 GCF_000956235.1 Wasmannia auropunctata
CGTCCGCTTTCCAAAGCTCGCAGCATGAATAGTTTATTGACTTCGTTCAACGTAACGTGCGGCATTCGCCACTGTATTTTGAATAACTCAAGTTTCGGTTCCGTTGCAGGATCTCCCGTAAGACAATTATTGTCGTTGCGCGCTCGTATCAAAATCAATTCGTGACGAGCATTAACAACCACACGTGTGTAATCCTCACAAAAACCAAACAGGCTCCAGAGTGGTACGCAAAACTAAAGTAGCCATCTTTTGTGATGAGAGTGGCATTAACTAAGTTCAGCATTACCCATCATATATACATTGTCTGATGATAGCGATACATAGTTTTTTAGAGTGGTAGTTAGTCCAACGTTTCTACTGCGATCAATCA
>NW_012021138.1:0-388 GCF_000956235.1 Wasmannia auropunctata
GCGCTCTCGCGTACGCGTATCATTCATATCAGGAGGACGCGGTAGCGTCTCCCGCCAAGTATATTTTTTCGCTACATAATATACAGGAAATATTTTTGTACTTATTGTACTTACAGAGACGCTACAGTGTATCCTTTACCGGACGGATAACGTTTCTATAGCTAATAAATTATTATATCTTTTAATTATATGAATATTATCGGTAAAGGCCTATTTTGTGAAAAAGTCTATATTTTTCCAATCACAATGCTCTAATAGCGATGTCCATAAGTGCATTTGATGCACAAGCGCATAAGGTGTATGCATTTTTTGTCCCGATTTTATGTCATTCAGATACGTCGTCGTCGTCGTCGTCGTCGTCGTCGTCGTCGTCGTCGTCGTCTTCTTC
>NW_012021139.1:0-327 GCF_000956235.1 Wasmannia auropunctata
ATTATATTGTTACGATCGAATGAGTCGCTATTGCAAATTGTGCGTGGAATATTTACAGGTTCTGCGACAGTGGCTGCTATTTCGAGGAATTGCGATAATTTTTCGTCTACGTTATCAGTTAATGTGTTTAATGCCGTAACGTGTCGATTTACGCAATATTCAAGATTGAACATAGCGATCACTGTTTTTTCCGACATGGACAAACGGACATTGGGTGTTTCGAGACGTAAAATCGACATGTTGTTAATCTTTCCGAATCGTAGTACGATGTTGCCAATGTAGATCGGAGGGGTACGGGTTTCTCCGGTATCGTCCTTTTCCTTTTGT
>NW_012021140.1:0-351 GCF_000956235.1 Wasmannia auropunctata
GAGACGACCTACTTCGGCGTGGTCCGCGACTCGCTCGTCGCCCCAGCCGTGCTCGTCCCCCGCAACCCCTTCGGCATTCCCTCAACCGACCCTCGACGCGTATACCGTTGCGCCCTCCACCCCCTCTTCCCCCCGCCCGCGTCCCCGCCGACGACCCTTTCCCCCGCTGTCCCCCTCTGCCATCCGCCTCTTCACGACCCTCCAGGCTGTGACTACCTCCTCCCCCTCCACCCCATCAGCCCGTTTCCTCATCCCTCTTACCTACCCTACGATGCCTCCGCCGCCACCCGACGACGGACCCGAACCCTTGGCGCCCCTTTGCTCTTAGCCGCGGATGCGAAAGCCGCGCAG
>NW_012021141.1:0-455 GCF_000956235.1 Wasmannia auropunctata
CCTCAGGAAGGAAGTGATCTATTTAAGTCATATAATAACGGACTGGGGAATCTCGCCGGATCCGTCAAAATTAGAGGCGGTAACAAAATTTCCCATTCCTAAAACAGTCAGGGACGTACAATCATTCATTGGACTCGCGGGATATTACCGACGATTTATCGAGGAATTCTCGCGAATTGCTAAACCCTTGACAAAATTAACAAAAAAAGGGGAGAAATTCGACTGGGCGGCGGAGCAACAACACGCGTTTCAGTTGTTAAAAGAGAAGCTAACCACCGCGCCGGTACTAAATTACCCGGACTTCACGAAGGAATTCCTGGTAACGACAGACGCCTCAGATTTCACGATCGGAGCCGTGCTCTCACAAGGGCCGGTGGGCCAAGACCGACCGATCGCCTATGCAAGTAGAATTTTAAANAAAGCAGAACAAAATTACAGCACTACTGAAAAGGAAC
>NW_012021142.1:0-415 GCF_000956235.1 Wasmannia auropunctata
TAAACGTTTATTTGGAGCTGTACGTTGGTCCATTGAAATGGAAATTCCGTCTTTCTCACGAAGCTACATCACGAGTCATCGAATCTTTACAAGGTAATTTGTGTTTGTGTGTGTTGTGCGTGTGCGTGAGCGTGTGCGTGAGCGTGTGCGTGAGCGTGTGTGCAAGAGAGAATGTAACCTCATGTCCTTAAAATGTCATGTGTATGCGCGCGTATAGCAGTCAGCTGATCGTCGCGAAAGCCCCGCGTACCGCCTGCGTCAGACAGTAAGTTGCACCGCCCCTGTCTACCATCCATACGCGGTCCGTAATTCGCTAACTATTTCTCGTTATAATTTGAAAACAAAGCTTCGGATAAAATTTTGGTAAAGGAGAATCGTCTCAGAGTTCAGTCAGGAATATGACATTTTAAGGACA
>NW_012021143.1:0-418 GCF_000956235.1 Wasmannia auropunctata
TGCAACCGATTTTTTGCTCCCAGTATGTGCGACAGTTGCCTTGCGCACGTACTGGTTGGGTGTCGCTCGGCGGTTGCCTCGCACCCCGCCTGGCTCTCCACCGCCGCGTATGGCGATTTCGGCTATTATCGAGGAGGCCCTCACGCCGCGGTCCCCTGTCTCGGATACGCAGCTGCGTGTCACGCTTGACGTGCGGAACGGGCCGCCGTACGGTAGAGGAGCTTCCCCCACGTACTCTTCGCTCTAATGTAAGTATCCTTTTTTATTTCTACTTTTCTATCTATTATTGCTATCCACTAATTCTGGCGTTAATACGTCTTTGCTTTTGTTGTTGCTTTACTAATTCTCGATAAAATGTTTCATTCGGTTCGCGTGTACGCGTAACGTTCTTCTTCCCATTTTTATGGTGAAATTCACG
>NW_012021144.1:0-516 GCF_000956235.1 Wasmannia auropunctata
TCCTACAAACGTTGGTACAATCATGACGAGTAATCTATCGAAACTGTGTCCTCCTCGCGAATTGTCGCAGTTTTTATCTCGGATGAAGAGAATATTTGCAGATGTGACAATTTATGTGATTTTGCGCACAACGTTGGATAATGGGCAATATTCAATCACGATGATGACGAGATGAGACAATAGGCTTGTAGTATTCTCCGGCACATTTTCTTTACAGTAAAATTCTATTCGCACATCCACGGTAGCGCTCTTGACGGACTCGTTTTGTCGCGTGCAGTCAATGACTACGAAAGGTCCATTCTCCAAAAATGAACCTACGGTTAACAGCGTTTCATCGTTTGTACATCCGTAATAAGTTTTACGAAAACGAGCATACATATCAAACAGGATGGCGTATCTGTTTTTATCAAAGTCTAGATTTAAGTCGTCGTACGGATAAAATTCTGAATTTAAATAAAGTTTCACATTGGTTAATTTACATTCATCGAATAAAGAAGCATCTTTAGACATGACGTA
>NW_012021145.1:0-337 GCF_000956235.1 Wasmannia auropunctata
CCGCGACATCGCAGAAAATCTCCGCCGCGACATCGCAGAAGATCTCCGCCGCGACATCACAGAAGATTTCCGTCGCGTCTACACAGAAGATTTCCGTCGCGCAGAAGATTTCCGTAGTGACCGTGAAGAAGATTTCCGTCGCGTCAACGCACAAGATTTCCGACGAACGGCTGATAGAAATTGCAGCCATGACGACGCCAACGGCTTCCACCTCCGGCATCGAGGCACAAGCCGTGTTTCTTCAGAGTGAAGTTAACCGGGTAGGCTTACGAATGCCCGAATTCACCCCGGCTGACCTGGAGCTATGGTTTAATATCATCGACCGTAGCTTCCAAGC
>NW_012021146.1:0-500 GCF_000956235.1 Wasmannia auropunctata
ATTTTTGTAAACGATATATATTTTCTTTCGTTATTGGAAGCAGTTCTACACGGCCCTTATATGCTTCAGCTATTTCCTTGATAACAAAATGCGCATCGTAGCCGGACAAATTGTGGAAAACTACTGGAATGCAATGTGAATCTTGGTAATTTAAGTTGCAATTTGAATGTGCTGGACCTCTATATCGCCCAGTCAAATGACAGTGATCGCGTACCCGCGAGTCGTCAGGCGCAAACGGTTTCTCGCACACGTGACAGTGCGTAGCGTTGTGAAATCTTTCCCAATCGTTTCGCGTGAAATCTGTCATGGGTACATTAGTGGATATAATAGATTTTACTTTGTGTGCTAAACATCTTAATACATCTGCGAACCATGCAACGCAATCCGTATCGCGACGAAACTGATACGTCGATAACGCGTCATTAATACGAGCAGTGTACGTAATAACCTATGCTAAATGCTTGATGATGCTGATATTTGTAGCTCGGTGTTTCCGGATA
>NW_012021147.1:0-398 GCF_000956235.1 Wasmannia auropunctata
TGCCATTTTTTTACCTCCGTGCTGAACATTCGATGTGGAATATCCTCGAGTCCGCATCGTGGTGTACGCATTAAATTGTAGCGTAGCGTTGTTTAGATGACCATCCCCGGGAAGCTGATAATATTCTTGAAATAGTGCGATCGCGTGTTTTAANACCTCATGATGATTCACTGTTAGTGTGTTGTTTCATGTAAATAGCCATATTGTTTAAGATAATGGATTATTTTGTTTCGTTATATCCATAAATGGTCGGAGCGATCGTGATTATTACGATGACGATGCGAGTGACATGCTCGGTTCACGATGCAAATGGCAGTTCTTCTCGAGAATGATTGAGGTGTGATTCACTACGTACTGTATGGGAAAAAAACGCGAGTATGATATATATAGATAAAAAT
>NW_012021148.1:0-326 GCF_000956235.1 Wasmannia auropunctata
ATGCGCAGAGAGGACGAATATTACTCGTCTACCTTTCTCTCTCGCACACATCTTGGACACAGTTTTCTTCGAGCCAACATTCCCCTCCATGTCTATATACTCAAAGGGCGCCCGGCGAGATACAACTGTCCCACCACTCGTCAACTATCGGCAGTAGCAACTACCAGCGGTGGGGCGGTCGTATCTCGCCGCGCGCTTGCATTCAGCGGTAGGCGGACGGATACGCGTTTATTCGCCGATCTTCAAAAATTAATATCTCGTTAATGATTGCGAATTTTGCAAAATGGTAGAGGACTTTTCTGTTCAGTTTTATCTGCTTTACCTGC
>NW_012021149.1:0-429 GCF_000956235.1 Wasmannia auropunctata
ATCTTTTATGTATCTTATAGTATATTAATATCGTACGATAATCATGATAATTTGCGAGATCATTTGAGATATATTTTACAAAATATATCTCAATATTTCAATTGCAAATTAATAAATATTAAAATATTAAAAAATAGATATTATAATACTCATCTGACATAACGTGGAAGAGAACCTCGATGAATTATAACCTCACGTACACCCCAACACTAACCAAACTAATCCAACGTGTCACGACGCGAACTGTCATCGCCGCGAAAGTTCAGAGCGCGACTTCGACTTCGACTTCGTGCGAGGCTGCAAGATTAGAAATTCTAGCGCCTCTTGTGTCAGAAATTGTAAAAGTACACTTCCCCCACCCCGCAACTGGTCGACGATAATAATGACAATGACGTTTCTTAATCTGAAATTCCTACATTTCGGACATTA
>NW_012021150.1:0-370 GCF_000956235.1 Wasmannia auropunctata
GATTACACATATTCGCGACGTTCGAATTTTGGTTACGCGCAAAATTCCCATTATTATCGGAGGGACTTAGCTGGTTTGTCGTGGTCTCCCGTAGTCTCTCACGAAGCAGGAGCAATTCCTCGTCGCGCTGCTTCAACATCGCCTCAAAGGCGGCGCGCTGTCGCTGCTGTTCGGCGCGAAGAGTCGCTTCGAACGCGGTCTGCTGTTGTTGTCGCAGCGCGCGCTCCTCCCGAATCTCGCGCAGCTCCTCCAGCGTAGAGCGAAGGACCTCTGCCAAAGTCGGTGCCTCCTCGCCTCCCGCCGTACGTTCGCATGCCCGCTTTCTTAGTCGTCGCCATCACTTCACAACACTGTTCACTGATCGTTCTTT
>NW_012021151.1:0-458 GCF_000956235.1 Wasmannia auropunctata
TTTTCGCGAAATCATGAATTAAATTAATTATCGTTGCAAGGGACACGGGACCGATTGTGAGATCGTTTCGAATGTCACCGACTTCTCGCATCACGTTTCTACACGCGTCTAACGTCGACGAGGCTTTCTCATTCACGATCCAAAGACTTCTTCTAGCCGAAGCTAGGCATGGTAACAAGACGTTTGTGTACTAAGACAAGCGGACCTCGTTTTTGGGGAGTCTTCCGCCCACGACTCGTGCAGATGATCGCGTTTAATCCAGCTTATCGGCTTGCTGGACGCTAATCCATCGAGACACAGAAGTGACTCAATGGACCGAAAAACGGAGCGAGAAGTGCGATAAACATTTTTCGACGATCTCCAAAATCAGACCGTATCCCGTATCTTTTCACATACCGAATCTATCGCGAGAAGTATCGACGATATAACGCAATGTCAATTACAGGCGGCAGGGAGAA
>NW_012021152.1:0-429 GCF_000956235.1 Wasmannia auropunctata
TTCACCGAGTTATTCAACATTGAAGCAAAAATGACCATTTTTGCTTCAATGTTGAATAACTCGGTGAAAAAAAACCCTTCCTGACCACGATCCCCTCCCCCTGTTGCTGATCGGGGGCTGAAATTAAAGCTAAAAATTTACGCTTTCGAACGATGTAAACCTCATTTGCGTGCAATTTTTAGTTTAGTTTTTGGAACTTCGCAAACTTGGTAAAAAATTTTTAGATTTGATGCATCTCCATTTGCATCCGTGCAGCTTTGTAAAGAATCAGTAAGTAATTTAATGAATTATGGGTGTCGAAAGTAGAGACTGTAAGCTTTAAAATGCTTTTTTGATCATTCCGATACGATGATTTTTGATGAAGTTACACTCTCTTGAAATTTGCCTATTTTTAGTGATCAGAATGGATGATGCTTTAATTTTGCTGTC
>NW_012021153.1:0-352 GCF_000956235.1 Wasmannia auropunctata
TAAAGATTAAATATACAGGGTGTCCCAGAAAGGTCGTATGTCCTTTCACTGGTAGATTCTAGAGAGTATTCTAAGATGAAAACTCTTATACGAAAATGTCGAAGCTATAATACTTTTCAAATTATAACCGATTAAAGTTATCCTATTACGGCGTCTGAAATTCGCGCGCTCAGGCATTGCGCGCGCGATTGCGGGGTGCCCTTGTCCATTGACTCACATTTAAATATTGACATAATTGATGCGCTTATCGCAAAAATATCTAATTATCGAAATTGAGTTTCTTATTTAAAAACATTAATGATTTTATAAGTTAATAACGCTTTAAGTTTAAAAATCGAATTTTGACAGTTAA
>NW_012021154.1:0-470 GCF_000956235.1 Wasmannia auropunctata
GGACGCGTGGCGCGGGCTGCGGGACTACGTTGCGTGGCTCCCGCGCCCGAATACCGATTATCGTTTGTAATTACTTTTAGTCCGTAGCGATCTCGATTAGTTAACTTAGCGTATCGGCGGCTCCCGGAGACCTTGTACAATATTACCCGTCTCACCGACGCCGCAACAGCCACAAGAGGAGGACCCCAAGGACGGAGAAGCCACGCATACAGGTCGTATTTGAGTCCGCGTTCCTTTACACCACTTGAGAACAATTACGCTGCCGAGCTTCATTCCAGGTTCCGGTGCGAGTCAGCTAAGGCGAGGACGATGGGGATGGCCACTCTACGCCCCCAGATCGGGCGAGAGACCCCGTAGCCGGCAACGCGACAGGGCGCCCCGGAGGATCAGACCGGCAGCCAGGGACGGCCCCTCCATAGAATCTGTCCCGGAGGGTGAGCTGCCTGAGCGTGCCAACCCGGGAGCGCACC
>NW_012021155.1:0-404 GCF_000956235.1 Wasmannia auropunctata
TACGGAATAAAATTTAAAATCGTGACGGATCATCGACCTCTAATATGGCTATTTAATGTAACCGATCCAGGATCACGATTGATTAGGTGACAATTAAAACTAGAAGAATACGATTACGAAATCGTACACAAAGCCGGAAAAGGTAACACAAACGCGGACGCGCTGAGTAGAAATCCGATACTCGGAGACTCGACGGTGAGCGTTATCACACGCGAAGAAGAAGAAGAAGAGACAACGAAAGAATACACCGCGGACGAAAAGCGGCAGATACTCTTTGAATATCATGATTCACCGATAGGAGGACATCAAGGAGTAGCGAGAACACTAAATCGAATTCGATTACTACATAACTGGCGAGGAATAACTAGAGATATCGAGGATTACATTAATAAATGTGAATATTG
>NW_012021156.1:0-477 GCF_000956235.1 Wasmannia auropunctata
CCGCGTCGTCGCCGAGGCGAGGGTCGTCGGTACGGCGGTGTATCGCGCGAGACTGTGGTACAGGAGGAATCGCGACGACGATTCTCAGCGAGGAGGTCGGTTCGCTCTGGACGGGACGTGCGACTGTCCGGCGTTCGCGATCCTCGGGCCGTGCAAGCACATGGCCGCGGCAGGCCTGGCTCTCGCGAAACACTATCGCAAACCGGGATCGTACAGACCGTCCAAGGTGTGCGTCGACCGCGTGGACGAGCAGGATCGCTTCGAGAGACGGCTACGCCGAAAGACGCGGGAAGAGCTCATCGACACGATCCTGGGAGAACCGACGATCGCGCGACAGCTCGCCAGAAGGGAGGCCGAGCACGGGCTCGACCGCGACGACGACCGCGACGACGACGACGACGGTGGCGATTACCGCCGCGACAAGTACGACGATCTGAGGTATCCCGACGACGACGACGACGACGACGACGACGACGA
>NW_012021157.1:0-329 GCF_000956235.1 Wasmannia auropunctata
TTTGATAACAAATGGTTTCTTTGTAATTTTCCTTTTTGTATTTCTATTTTACTTTTGGAGAATAATTTAATTTCTATTGACTTTATTTACTTGGTAAATTTTAATTAAGTTTTAATGAAATAGAGTTAATAGAGTAAAGGTTATTTTAAATATTTGATAAATTTTAAATAATTTTTATCGAACGTTTTTATTTGGATAAGTTAAATTATTTAATGTGATTTATTCGCCGTCTGATGCGAATACTCGTGTAATGCGGGTACTAATATAAAGTGAGTGTTCGTATGATACGAATACTCACTTTATATTAGTACCCGTGTGATACGGGTACC
>NW_012021158.1:0-366 GCF_000956235.1 Wasmannia auropunctata
TATGCAAGAAAATATAGGTCTCATAACCAAATATGAATTGGAGTCTGGATTGGAGTCTGGACTAATTAAACGTCATAAAGAAACTTTCTTGCTAAAATTTGACAAATACTACTCTATAGGATCCATTTTCTTTCATTATTTGAAAAGTACTTATTTTTTACTTTTATTACTTTTCTATCAATATAGCGATATTGTCGTAATATATAAATTTTTTGATAACAAATGGTTTCTTTGTAATTTTCCTTTTTGTATTTCTATTTTTACTTTTTGGAGAATAATTTAATTTCTATTGACTTTATTTTACTTGGTAAATTTTAATTTAAGTTTTAATGAAATAGAGTTAATAGAGTAAAGGTTATTTTAAAT
>NW_012021159.1:0-419 GCF_000956235.1 Wasmannia auropunctata
TTTTTACTTTTATCGCTTTTCTATCAATACAGCAATATTGTAATATATAAAATTTTTGATAACAAATGATTTCTTCACTCAGGGAATTGTTTTGCTGTTCCAGCTAGAATTCTAAATATTACACTTAAATTATATCGCTGTTTTTTGTATCTGTTAAAAAATTGTCTGTCATACGTAGAATTTATAGCAGCAATATTCTAAGAATGTATGCAAGAAAATATAGGTCTCATAACCAAATATGATTGGAGTCTGGATTGGAATCTGGACTAATTAAACGTCATAAAGAAACTTTCTTGCTAAATTTGATAAATAAAACTCTATAGGATCCATTTTCTTTCATTATTTGAAAAGTACTTATTTTTTACTTTTATTACTTTTCTATCAATATAGCGATGTTGTCGTAATATATAAATTTTTTG
>NW_012021160.1:0-398 GCF_000956235.1 Wasmannia auropunctata
ATACCATGCGTATTGTAAACGTAATTAGAAATAAATTTGTTAGTATCAAATAATTCTTAAACTCTCTACAATTCACTAAGCGACTTCACCCTCGTTCCCTTCCTCCTTCCCTACAGAAAATCGCACGGGTCCGATCCTGCGTCAAAAGGATTGAGTTCCTTGACCGAAAGAGGACCAAACGATCGCGCTGGCTTGAGGTCAAGTAAAATCGTCCCTTCAGGACGTTGACTCGTCTGCCAAGCCCGTTAAAGCGCCTTCGACTCGCACATATGCCACCGCGCCTATTTGCGAGACAGGCTATCTGCTTACGTCCTTCCACGTTCCCCTCCTTTCCGGATCCAGCCTCGTTTCTAAGGCCTCTCTCAATGATTTTTCCTTCTCTAACATATAAATCATTT
>NW_012021161.1:0-334 GCF_000956235.1 Wasmannia auropunctata
GCTCCTCCGAAATGATAGCGGCTATAAAGAATATAAGTGAAATTGAAAAACTCGTAACTATAAAAACGCTTTTACGGAACCACCAATCGATCCGATACAGCTGAACTATCGATCAGATATAGCTGATCTGTTGAACCGATACCACCGATCTGTCGAACTGATAAAGCTGATCTGTCGAACCGCCTGTCGAACCGCCTGTCTGTCCAATCGAACAGCCTGTCAAACTACCTGTCTGTTCTATCAAACAGCTATTAGTTTAACTACATAGAAAATCATATTCTTTCGCCACCTTCATTAGTTAGATATATTATATGGGTCAAGATAAAAAATGACT
>NW_012021162.1:0-468 GCF_000956235.1 Wasmannia auropunctata
CGTCATTGTTATTGGCTACCGATCCGCAATACGTAGTGTAACACGGGCTTAACTTTGCGTATAACAATACCATCGTTTTATTTATTAACACGTATGTTGAATTTAAATTTCGTGCTTTTTACTGTACTACTGTAGTGAAAAGTAACCAGACGCATGCTTAACGACTTTAGTGAGAAATGAGAATTAATTCGGCGATGTCAATTCGTAGTGCGCAGGTTCCAAACGTGGAAGAACGCAGACTCGGAATGGACCATGTCACCAGTGTCACTACACGCTAGTTACGCATAGAGTCCTAGATTATCAGAGAAGCACGACCGGTGTTACGAGTCCTGATTGGACTCGCAAATGGCCAATCATAAGATTGATTTATCGCTATTATAAATGTCTGCCGAATAAATCAATCTTATGATTGGTCATTCGACGCCATTTTTAATATTTTCTAGTACTTTACAAGGCACACAGGGGATA
>NW_012021163.1:0-366 GCF_000956235.1 Wasmannia auropunctata
TTCTCCTCTTTGTCGGGCCAGGGCGCCTGGCCGACATAGACCCGCTATCTCGCTGCGCTAAGTGCCTCACGGCAACCGACCATCGCGGACATCCGCGCCGCTCCACCGTTACCGACCGACCTGCTCGGAGCACCGGATTTACCGCCGACTGGTCCCGCCGACTTACCGACCGTCTCTTTGACCCTCGGTAAAGAAACGCTAACACGCGTTGGTCGTCTCACGCTTTCTTGCCTACCTGGCCCGACGAGCATATCCGAGCGCAAGAAAAGCGAACCGTCACAATGGCGACCGAACAGGGACCTGCACCGTGAGACACCAATTCGTCTACGCATCCACTCATGAAGAGCTGGATATATCAGTTATCAA
>NW_012021164.1:0-515 GCF_000956235.1 Wasmannia auropunctata
ATTGNGCACAGGCAATTTTATTCGAATTGAATGGGGACACTCTGGATAAGCCGAGTTGTGACAATCAATATCTGAACCAAAGAAGCTAGATCTTCTCCAAATTTTTGCTTCTATTTGTAAATTGTGAATAATAGCTTTGTAGAGACTGCGTCTCTCCAAAGCGTAACTCTAATCTCGATTTTAATTCCTCAAATTGTAAATTTTCTATGTCTTGTATACTTTCTAAAACTGTACGCGCTTTTCCTCTTAGACACGAAACCAAAACTGCGGTTTTCGTTTCCGCGGGCCAACGATTTGCATGAGCGATTAAATTGAACTGCGAAAAGAACTCTTTCAGACGCGTATTTCCGTCGAACGTGTCCGGCTTTAATTTAACACCTAATATTCCGCGAAAAGAAACGCGCGGATCACTCGCGCTCGCGGCAACTTCACTTTCGATATTTTGTAAATCAACGCGGTCGCGCGAATTCGCAGCGATTTCATTATTCAAGGAAGGACTTATCTGTTGTTGCGAT
>NW_012021165.1:0-450 GCF_000956235.1 Wasmannia auropunctata
TAATTGTTTCTTATTACGCGGTACTGGCCATTCTTTAATTGCAGAAATCTTTTCAGGATCTGACATAATGCCGGCGGCAGACACTACGTGCCCCAAATATTTCACTTCTTTGCCGAAAAGAACACATTTGTTAGGGTTTATTTTAAGATTTACCTCCCGCATTCGAAGTAATATCTTTCTTAAATTTTCTATCATTCCTTCAAAACTTTTACTAAAAATAATAATATCGTCAAGATAAACTAAACAAATCTTTGAAAGAAATTCTTTTAATATTCGTTCCATTACTCGTTCGAATGTCGCCGGGGCATTACACAGACCGAAAGGCATGACTCTAAATTGCCAAAGTCCGTTACCGATAGAGAAAGCTGTTTTCTCTCTATCTTCCGAACGGATTTTAATTTGCCAGTAACCGCTCTTAAGATCTAAAGTGGAAAACCAAGTGTTACCTGA
>NW_012021166.1:0-542 GCF_000956235.1 Wasmannia auropunctata
TTCAATAACATTGTAACGTTTTCAAATATGTTGTATTTAACGTTGTATACAACATCATTATGAACAACCTTTGACCGCAATTTGGAGGTATCGGTAATGTTGAAATGGGAGTGCCATAACGTTATAAATAATGTTGCGTTGAAGTTTTTCTGACGTTACTATAATGTTTCTCAAATAATATTAATAAAATATTTCAAATATGTTGTAAAAAAACAATTTCTTTTTTTATTACATATTATTAAAAAAAATTTATTAGAGTTTAATTTGTGATTACTATTTCGCATATTTTCTATTTTATTAACTACAATTACGCAGGTATATAATTTTTAAAACGCATCGATGAGATTCGAACCTGAGATCCCTAGAGTCGCATACTCGTACGCTAACGCTGAGCTAATGATTAATTCTCGAATAATGTAATAAACTGTTGGTTGTCATTGTCAATACTGCCTTCTACAGTAACCATTCTTAATTTCGTGCCTCTGAGTTCTCGAGCCTAAACAAATACTAAAGACCAATAGTAATAGTTACGGAATCGCACA
>NW_012021167.1:0-372 GCF_000956235.1 Wasmannia auropunctata
AAAGGAACAACTTTTCCTTTAGCAAAATTTGATCTGACAATAATTTTGGCAGAGAGCTGGTTAAAGTTAACGAATAATCGCTCTTGTCCATGCGGCGCTCAGGGCCGGCGCGCACTCCTCCATTCACTTGTTCCTAATCCTTGGCTAATATTTACAAGTAATGTCTTAAAGATACTAATACGGCTCTGTTATAATTAGTTTACGACATTTTAAGACTGTGTTTAAGACAGTCTTAAATATTAATAATTGATAATAATTATATTTATGATTGATTCTTAATATTTAAGACTGCCTTAAAAACAGTCTTAAAATATTGTAAACTAATTATAACAAAGCCGTATTAGTATCTTAAGACATTACTTGTAAATATTA
>NW_012021168.1:0-380 GCF_000956235.1 Wasmannia auropunctata
GAAAAACTAGAGGCACCATGGGTGGGCCCGTATCGCGTCGTTCAGAAAGTCTCCGACGTAAATTATAAAATACAACTAAAACAAAGGATCGCCACTGTACACGCGAACCGATTAAAATTATTTATAGAAAATTAATTAAATCAGAGATTATAATGTAACGCGCGATGTAACAGTTGTATCAGGTTAATACTGTATTATTTGTAACATTGTACTTGACAAGAACGAACACGAAAATTGTACGCATTAAATTGTATACACACACAAACACGCGCGCGTCGCCTAACCGAATCGGACTCCTCAAGTCCACGAGACAAGCGCCTCGGGATTCTCGGTAGATAAAAACGAGAAAAGGAGAATCCAACTAAGAAATAAATTTGAAA
>NW_012021169.1:0-515 GCF_000956235.1 Wasmannia auropunctata
CATCGATCGAGATCGTTGATCATCAATCACTGATCGTCGGGCTGATCAGATTGATTTCGCTCTATTTTCCTACAGATGTATTATATGTTTTGTTGAATGGGATTGTTTATATTATTTCTCTTCATTATAGTTAAGGAGACATCATTAAAATGCATGGAATATGTGATTAGCATATCTGATTACGAAGAGGTTTTTATTTCCACGATATTTTTGTCAAAACTAATCAGGAAAGCCTCTCAGAATAGTTAGATAATAATTTTTTTATGTTGGGTAAAAGATCTTAAATTAGAGGATTAGTCTAAAATAATTTTGATTAATCTGAATTAATTATGTTTAAATTAATTTAATAGTACGTACATTGAATTTCTGTCTGTTTCTAATAGTAATGAGAAAGGGAGAGTTATAAGTATGTAAAATTATAATATTAAGAAAGGTCTAAAGATTAGAATATGGCAAAATTACATTTATAATCACGTAATAACTTCGTATAGCATACAACTGAGTCGACAAGGCAC
>NW_012021170.1:0-440 GCF_000956235.1 Wasmannia auropunctata
GCCTTCATCGTTACCAACTTCCTGGCCCGGAGTAACACCCCGGTGGTCCCCCAACCCCCTTACAGTCCCGACTTGGCTCCATGCGACTTTTTTTGTTTCCCCGACTCAAGAGAGAGCTGAAAGGAATACATTGGGAGACCGTGGAAAACATCCAAAAGCATGTTACAACGTTCCTGAGAGGCATTCGCGTCGAGGAGTTTCAGGGTGCCTTTCAGGCGTGGCAAACGCGTCTCCGCAAGTGTATTGATGCAGGAGGAGAGTATTTTGAAGAATTTTAAGCATTTGTACAAGTACGATCAATAAATCTATTTTTCCCAGAAAATGCGCATTACTTTCATAATGGACCCTGTATGTACTAAAAATACATCGTAAAATATATTAATACGTACATAAAATTACACGACATACAAAATTTATAAATAGAAGTATATATAAAATTT
>NW_012021171.1:0-373 GCF_000956235.1 Wasmannia auropunctata
AGGCGCCCTGACCTTCTTCGCAAGGGACGCAAGGAAGCCAGGCGCCCTGGCTCTCCTCACAAGGAACGTGAAAAAGTCAGGCGCCCTGACCCTCTTCGCTAGGAACGCGAGGAAGTCAGGCGCCCTGACTCTCTTCGCAAGGAACGTGAAGAAGTCAGGCGCCCTGACTCTCTTCGGAAGGAACGCGAGGAAGTCAGGCGCCCTGACTCTCTTCGCAAGGAACGTAAAGAAGTCAGGCGCCCTGACTCTCTTTGGAAGGAACGTGAAGAAATCAGGCGCTCTGATTCTCTTCGCAGGAGGAACGGTCTCGACAAAAGTAGGTTCGGTACCGGACTGGTAGCCGTCGCTCCGCGGCGGCGGCTTATATACCCCC
>NW_012021172.1:0-410 GCF_000956235.1 Wasmannia auropunctata
CGACGGCCCTGCCAGGAGGCCCCGATAGTACGAGGGCGCAGGAGAGCTTACACTAGGGCTCGCTCCACGTATCGAGGGCCAGAAACCCTCCCAGCAAGTCAACTTTAAAACTTCGCGCCCGTTATCACGGGGCCCGCGACTGACGCTACCCTCCTGCGGCGCAGGGGGTCGCGAAAGAGGGACTCACGTGACAGGAAGAGATAGCGGAAACCGGCAGATGGCCCCGCTACCAACGTGCTCCCGGCGCTGCGAAGGACCGGCATTCGTGCCGTGATCGTCACCACTACCTGACGTGATTATTGTAAGGGACGCAGGATCCACTACCAGGACTGAGTATCAAAAGCCTACGAGAGTTAAGAGTTGGAGAGCCTACGGTGAGACGAACGTCGCTAATTTTGTAAAGTCGCCAA
>NW_012021173.1:0-377 GCF_000956235.1 Wasmannia auropunctata
TCTTCAAATCATCGGCCGCTGCGTCCAGTAATTTCTGCACCAACAGCTGCTTTTGATCGGATTCGGAAGACGTGAGAAACTGTGCTCGAACCTCAGTAATTTTCCACCATTGACGCCGATCCAATCCAATAATCTTATTTACATCATAAATTTCAAGTCGAATCATTCGATACCCGAGCTCCCCAGGTGATTTTAGAATAAACAAACGCTTATTGTCAACTTTAGATATATATTGCTGAATTTCATACGACTCGATCGGCACATCAAACAAGGAATCGAAACCTCCACACGACTTGCTCTTCGTTTTGTCAACGGATTCCGCGTCAAGATTCACAGCGCCTCGCTTAGCAGGCGGCGCAGACGATGAGGCAACAGGA
>NW_012021174.1:0-388 GCF_000956235.1 Wasmannia auropunctata
CTAAAATGACGACCACTAATTATCATATAACGCTATTCCTGATAAAAATCAGGAATAGCGCTATATGATTAGTGGTCGTTATTTAAATTATAACCCTGTATACATATCTAATACATATATATTCAATGTTTTTAAATATAGAGCAAATATAGAGGAAGAGCCTGAGGCAAATATAGAGGAAGAGTCTGAGGCAAATATAGAGGAAGAGGCAGAAAGAAATGATATTGACCCTTCGGTGTCAAGTACGTCAAGAAATTATTCTTTCCAACCGTTAGAAATTATAGACATCTCTGACTCGAATCTTGAAAGTAGCCAGCCGTCAAAAAAGCAAAGAGATTTGGACCCTTTGGGTTCAATTACTTCGAAAAATAAGTATGACCGAGCACTT
>NW_012021175.1:0-415 GCF_000956235.1 Wasmannia auropunctata
TTTCACAATCTCCCGCTTCTTCTTACTTGATACGCGCCGTTACGGCACTTAACTATTCGTGGCGGACCTGGTAACGCGACACAAACTTANCTTTTCGACAGATTTAACCCCCGCGCGCCTTGTCGTCGCGCGTACTTATAGCGATCGCGTTGCTGTGTCAGCGTACTACTTTTCGGTTACCACGAGGTCGCCGTTCGCGCAACCATCCTTATTAGTTATTTTTATTTTTACATAATATATTTTTCGGAACGCTTCGTCGGCGTTTCCCGATTTAATTTAGGTCACGCCGTATTTCTTAATAATTGTCGCATCTGTGTCACGGTAATCGGCCCGTGACACTCTTCCCCCCCAAAGAAAAGGAAATGAGGGATGCATTTTCTTTATTTTCTGCTTACTTTTGTTTACATTTATTTCT
>NW_012021176.1:0-367 GCF_000956235.1 Wasmannia auropunctata
GAAGGCGCTTTAACCGGGCTTGACGGACGAGTCAACGTCTGAAGGAACGATGTTACTCGATCTCAAAGCCAGCGCGATCGTTGGTCCTGTTTCGGTCAAGGAACTTAATCCTTTTGACTCAAGATCGGACCTGTGCGATTTTCTGCAAGGAAGGGGGGAAGTGAATGAGGGTGAGGTCGTTTAATGAATTATAGAGAGGTTAAGCATTTAATTGCTATAATTATATTTATTGCTAGACGTGGTTACAATTTTCGGGTAGTAATTGGAAATTAGAGTTAATATTGTTAACATTTTCATTATTAGAAATAAGATTACAAATGAGTTTCGAAAATTTTAGATTACAATTGTAGATTACAATTAATTTTGA
>NW_012021177.1:0-377 GCF_000956235.1 Wasmannia auropunctata
TGCGAAAACGCATAACCGCGAGAGATTCGACTCTTGGAGAGAGAGCCGCAGCCACAGCTGTTTGGACGGCTATGAAAGCCAAGACGAAAATCGGCATGGGTTTAAAAACGAAGAGGAAAAGGAGCAAGCGAATACTTCCGGTAGTCTTAAACGCGGAGGTATCCTACCACTCTTGCCATTGTTGGGTGTTGTTGGTTCGTTGGTCGGCGGGGCGGCGGGGGTCGCGAAGGCCGTGAGCGATAACAAAGCCGCGCAGCGTCAGCTGGAAGAATTGAAACGTCACAATCGCGTCATGGAAGGTCACGGAGTTTATCTCGCTCCGTATAAGCGCGGTCGAGGCGTCTCGATGCGGAAAAAAAAACTCCAAAAAAAAACGT
>NW_012021178.1:0-329 GCF_000956235.1 Wasmannia auropunctata
GAGTGGCGACCTCCATCGCGATCACCCTGTGATCTGACAGATCCTCCAGGTCGGTCGCCACTCTCCAGCCCGATGAGAGGGGAACCTAACCTAACCTAACCTAACCTAACCTAACCTAACCTAACCTAACCTTAACCTTTTTTTTTTNTTTTTTTTTAACGTGGTGTAAAAATCTTCTTAGACCCCCGCGCCTGCATGCGGGGGAGTGTGGGATTCACCTGATCGGAAGAAAGGATCTAGGCGCCTACCCACTAAAACATCACCACGAAGAAACGACCGTCCCGATCTCATACTAGGGGCGACCCCGGAACCGCTACGAGGCACTACTT
>NW_012021179.1:0-438 GCF_000956235.1 Wasmannia auropunctata
CGCCCCTCTGCCTTTGTCGGAGCTGGTTAGCCGGCCTTCCGCGCCGTCGTTGTTCGCCCGTCCGGACTTTTCGCGCAAATCTAAGTTGCCTCGATCTATAGAGTTGTGCGTCGAGAATCGGAGATAACTCATATATTATATAAATTTGGTTCGCTCACGCGGGCCTGGCGCCCAAATCCCGCTTACATCCGCGGAGACGGTTACGGTAACGTCTGAATTCTTTGTATCTCCGATCGGGACGCGAAACTCCGCTCAACCCGGACGTGCGAACTCCCGACAAGATTGCCTCGCACCTACGCGTGCGGTCGCAGTATATAATATAATAAAAAATCCTTTACCGAACCATGGATGTAAGAACGATTCATGCTTCCTGAATAACACTTTAAACCAATTTATGACTAATATTTTTAAATATGAAAGATGGTTGAACATTTATAA
>NW_012021181.1:0-363 GCF_000956235.1 Wasmannia auropunctata
TAATCCCAGCCATTTCACGTATACCTCATTCCCTCTTTTGCGCAAAACTTTTTCAACGAGGTACACGTCAGGATTAGCAACGCGATGCAGTTCGTATTCATAGAATCCTCCGGCTATGGGTTTTCCACGAGAATCCTCCAAAAGATACGTTGCGGGATTAGTTTTCTGCACCTTGATGATTTTAAACACTTCCGTGGTCCAGTTTGGTGTGTAACCTTTGTCAAAAATTGTCTTGAATTTACTGACGCGTACCGAGTCACCCACTTTGAATCGTGCGGGTGCAGCGATCTTTACATGGTTATACACCGTGGTTAAGAGCTTGTTGGCGATTGTGGACTGAGTCGACAAGGCACACAGGGGATA
>NW_012021182.1:0-433 GCF_000956235.1 Wasmannia auropunctata
GTACTCGCGGGTAGAATTCGTAATACTTGGCTGTGTTCGCTGTATAAATTTATAACGCGCCCGGAATTATTCGTCGTAGCGCGGGACTAAGCCGGCAAGAGTGACTCAAAGGGGCTCTTGTTGTTTGACCGTTAACGACACGTCCGACACTCAACGGGCGATGCGAAGCAAAGACCTGGATCATGGCGTCCGAGCCGATGATCCAACCCGCCACTTTCGTGGTCGGTGGGGTTGGCGCAGCCAATCACGAGACGCTCTCGTGAATAGGTAGCTATTGTGGTATTAATCCGCGTCTTCTTCGACTCTCGACCAATAAGATGTCGAGCTGGGAAAGTGGTTCCCTCATGCAATGTATCAATGCGCGGAATTGGGGCGCCAACCGAGAGTATACAAATAATATGTCCAACATTAGTGGACAAAACCTCAGAGATGG
>NW_012021183.1:0-382 GCF_000956235.1 Wasmannia auropunctata
ATTTGCGTGTCCAATCAGGACTCGTAACACCGGTCGCGCTTCTCTGATAAGTCTAGGACTCTAGCTGGCAGTCGTCGATGGCTTAGGNGGTCGGCTGCAGCCTATCCTCTCCACTTGCAGCCAGTGGCTGTAAAGGTTTTCCTGGCATCCCTGGTGCCGAGTGGAATAAATGATTAGTTAAGATACATTAAATAATACAATTAATAACAAACGTTTTGACTTGCATCAGGTCATTCTCAATGTTCATAACAGTACAAATTAAAGCTAGAAATTTAAACGGAAATCGTTGAATATAAAGGATCTGTACAATATTAGAACTCTTGTTTAAAAACGTAAAATGTTGTAACAATACCAAACAGAAATTCAAATGCAGATCCTCGAA
>NW_012021184.1:0-424 GCF_000956235.1 Wasmannia auropunctata
TAGTTCATCATCGCTCAAATCTACAGGTGGAAAGTAGCTTACCGCGAGAATGCTACTTTTGCCAGTCAGCGTTAACGTCAGCGACATGTTTGAATGAATACTGAGTCTAAATGTTGCAGCGTTTGTCTTTAAATAGATTATCTACCGTCTGCAAAAACTGTAGACACAGTTGACCGCAATTGCTTTGATCGTAACGTTGATAAGGTGTGCGATTGAATTCGATTTGCGTCTCGTTGTCCCGTAGATATCGCACCAATTCCCTCGGCGGCCGAAGATTGCCAAAACTGTCGAAATATATAGCACGATTGCCTCTCTTTGCATATGCCACCCAATGAGTACCGAGTCCCTCAGCATTATCCAAATTCACGATACCGCTCTCATTTCGACGTACTCCTCCCGTCGGTAAAGTGGTTCGCATGAAAAA
>NW_012021185.1:0-543 GCF_000956235.1 Wasmannia auropunctata
TAAGCTGAGGTGGAGATCGCGCCGGTGAGGTGACCCTCTTTATCGCGTGTAAAGCCACGGGCTGATCGAGAATCTTGCTCGCACTCTGCGGACGTGAACGCCATTTTAGTGTTAGAGTTTCGTCGCGTGCGCCCCTTTGGCGACGCGTATCCCGTAATTGCTCTTTGGTTTGGCGTGCCGGCGTCCGTCCTCAAGTGCGAGGATTCTCATCGAATCTGCCGTGAGCGATCGGGAGTGTCGTGAGTCGCGTATCGAGCCACCCGGAGATCGTCGTCGCGAGTTCGCCGCAAAGCCCTCGCGCCTGAGCGCGCGAGCGTTAGAGTAAGTGTGTGAGCACTCGGAATCACGAGTGTCGTGCGTCGCGCTGTATTGTGATATTGCGCGCGATTTCATTGCGTATCGGTGTGAGTCAATTTTCTATCGGTTTCGCTTTCATACGAGTGTCCGACGCGTAAACTTACGATTGTCTGTCTTGGTTATACTTGTGGTCGTTAGACCTCGGTACTCGCGTCGTACCGAGCCCCGTCGTTATTGTACCATCGC
>NW_012021186.1:0-398 GCF_000956235.1 Wasmannia auropunctata
GGTCTCGACAGGAGTAGGTTCGGGACCGGACTGGTAGCCGTCGCTCCGCGGCGGCGGCTTATATACCCCCGCCGATGGGCTTCGGCGGGGGCTGCGGAGAGGGGTCGCTCTCCCGTAACACGCTCGGCGCGCGTGTTAGTCGGAGTTGTGGCGCTGAGCGCCAGGGGCGGCTGGTCGGCCCCTTGTGGTGACGAGGCGGGGGCGTATCGTCACAAAAATATTCCTTGCACCAGGCACAACGTATTATTGCAGGTGCGCCACATGTGGAACAGAGTGGTATTTTTTGAATATCCTTTCCAGAAAAACAAAAGTCTACTGGATTTTCGAAATGTGGCGGTCGTTCTTCAATATATCCACTCTTGAACCAGGCATATTTAAAAAGATTATGAAATCGTGGA
>NW_012021187.1:0-318 GCF_000956235.1 Wasmannia auropunctata
ATCTTTTTTCCTTCATTTTTTTAATTTCAACAAAAGAAAACATTTTGAATCTTTTTTCACACAAGTCGATGGCAGGTTAATAAGCACTTCGGAAAGGCGCATTGCCGCGGATTCAGAAAACGCGCTATTGTGAATGCAGTATTAGGAAGGCGTTCAGAAAGCCACACAATGAGAGCTTTGTGATTCTTCACTATAATTGGTTCTTGTCATTGGCTGCGTTCAGCAGAGAAAACAAGGCTGTGTACAAAAACTTAGCTTACATGCATCTAGATATCATTTTAACTTTGTTTAATATTCGGTGAATAACAAGGATAAAAT
>NW_012021188.1:0-397 GCF_000956235.1 Wasmannia auropunctata
TATCGATTTATTCCTTTGAAGTATCCTTACCGAACTACGATATGAATTACATTTAAATATTAGCATCTCAAGACATTTAGCTTTTATCTCTTCGACCGCGCGCCCCTCTTATACATTTTAAAATCTACTTTAGGTATCGAGAAAGAGAGAGAGAGAGAGAGAGAGAGAGACTCGCCGACAGAGAAACTTGTGCATTTAAAGGCTTAACTGAATCGAAGGCCGAATTAAACTTTCGTCGTGGATCCGATTTCAATAAAAAATACTGAGTACAAAATCGCCTTTGTCAATCCACGGATCGCAGGTTTTCGGCGCTGGATGGTTCGGTCGGTCGGTCGGTCCCCTCGTCGCCGTTAGCAACTTTCATCGTTGTACCTGGCGATTAGATACTCAAGAGAAA
>NW_012021189.1:0-368 GCF_000956235.1 Wasmannia auropunctata
AAATGGAAAGAGATCCGGAAACACCGAGCTACAAATATCAGCATCATCAAGTATTTAGCATAGGTTATTACGTACACTGCTTGTATAATGATGCGTTATCGACGTCATCAATTTCGCCGCGATACAGATTGCATTGCATGGTTCGCCGATGAATTAAGATGTTTAGCACACAAGTAAAATCTATTATATCCACTAATGTACCCATGGCAGATTTTACGCGAAACGATTGGGAAAGATTTCACAACGCTACACACTGTCACGTGTGCGAGAAACCGTTTGCGCCTGACGACTCGCGGGTACGCGATCACAGTCATTTGACTGGACGATATAGAGGTCCGGCACATTCAAATTGTAACCTAAATTACCAA
>NW_012021190.1:0-332 GCF_000956235.1 Wasmannia auropunctata
TTGCATATCTTAAAGACAAAACTGTAGTTATCAAACGGTATGTAATCAGCAAATGATACTTGCCCTACAATTATTTTACAAAATAAGCTACTAATGCTAATATCCTAAAATAAAACTCATTCAAGTACACTTTAAACATTTTATTTAAAAAATCCGAAGAAAACGAACATGAAAATTAACAATTAAATTAACAATTAAATTTAACAATTAAATATGACAAATTTAACAATTTAATATGAATTACAACAATTTTAAATACAATTTTAGTTATTAATTAATTAGATTATTTTGTAAAATAATTGTAGGGCAAGTATCAATTTGCTAATTACGTA
>NW_012021191.1:0-394 GCF_000956235.1 Wasmannia auropunctata
TACACGGAATATTGGACATCGTTCAATTGTACACAGAAATATTGGACACCGTTTATTTGGACACCGTTCAATCGTACACGGAATATTGGGCACCGTTCAATCGTACACGGAACATTGGACACCGTTCAATCGTACACGTGATATTGGACACCGTTCATTTGGACACCGTTCGATCGTACACGAAATATTGGACACCGTTCAATCGTACACGGAACGTTAGACATCGTTCAATCGTACATGTAATATTGGACACCGTTCATTTGGACACCGTTCGATCGTACACGGAATATTGGACGCCGTTTGTTTGGACACTGTTCAATCGTACACGGAATAATGGACAACGTTCGATTGGTACACGAAATATTGGTCATCGTTTGATTGTACACCGAATATT
>NW_012021192.1:0-359 GCF_000956235.1 Wasmannia auropunctata
TTTACAATTGGAAGAACATGACGTAAATTTGGTTATATGTCACGTTATGTACATCCTTATTAGTTTTCTTCTTGTTTACAATTTATTTATGTATGATAAAATAATCGCGATTTCCTATGCATGATAAATTGGTGTAACCATGCACTTTACCTGTTTTAATCTGATTATTTTAGTCCAATATTTGCGTAATCATTTTATCATATTAATCGCTTTGTTTTAGTAGCGTTCGCACGATAGGATTGTTTACTTCATTATTGGAAATACATTAATATCTCATAATTTTCTTGAACGACGTCATCCTATCTTACGTAATAACTTCGTATAGCATACAACTGAGTCGACAAGGCACACAGGGGATA
>NW_012021193.1:0-347 GCF_000956235.1 Wasmannia auropunctata
CGATCGTGAAAAACGCGAGTTGCGAGTCTGTCACGCCGAGTACGCTGCATTGTTGCGCGTCTCAAGTACTTCCCGTCGATTACCGTATTCTCGTCTGTATTTTTGAATGTAATATTCGTCCGCTCAATACACTTGTTATTTTCTTATTGTTACTAATTACTGTCGTTTCTTTCAGCCTATTCTCGCTCCCCGAACCTTGACCATTTTCCTCCGAATCACCCCCTTTACCAGTATCGTAACTGAGCAACCGGTTATCGCCGTCCTTGTCCGACCGCTGCATCGAATTCGCACCTGATCGCGTGATTAATTTTCTCTTGAGTCATTAGATTTCCGAACAACGAGATTTT
>NW_012021194.1:0-401 GCF_000956235.1 Wasmannia auropunctata
TATGCGCGAGAAATTGTGCTCGAACGTGTGCGAAATGTTATGCAGAGACATAATAACATTAAGATAAATACTGTATTCAACGGTGAATTCGTAAACGGGTTGACAAACGTGATAATAAAAGTATATTACGAGAAACTGTGAACTCTATCTTTGCTCCGACTTACGCGTGTGGTACGATTCGCGCGTTGTTGAACCTATCTTAGCGTCGCTGAAAGATTCCAAGAACGTGACAGCGGTGGGCATTATCGCGTATATTGAACTTGCTAGTTAATATAATAGTTTAATCCTTTGCACGCGGGTGTTATATCCAGTTACCGCGAGAATTATGACGAAGAGAGCGGTCGTGAACGTGCGCTCTAATGGACAATGCATGTTTCGCATGGTCAGTGGTGGCCGCTTTA
>NW_012021195.1:0-412 GCF_000956235.1 Wasmannia auropunctata
AAAGAGCAAGATGCGATCATGGAAAAAAACAGGTGAAAATCGGAGGAGTAGAATTCCGATTACGCCCATATGAGAGAATAACATTGCAGCCGCGAAGCGAAACAATAATTAGAGCTGTGGCTGACCGAAATCAAATAGGCGTAATACGTTCCGAAGAACGGAACCTGGAGTCTTTATAGGATGCTGTTTAGTGCGGCCAAAAGAGAATGAATGCCCCGTGAGTGTAATTAACACCACGGAAGAGCAAGTCGAGATAACGACACCGCTTGTCACTATCGAGGAAGTAGGAGCAAGCGACACCGTATACACGTTCGCTCGAGAATCAGCTGACGCGGAGGAAGATCTACCCTCGCGGGCGGCGAGAGGCGAACGACTCCGTAAGCAATTGCGAACAGAGCATTTAAACAAAGAG
>NW_012021196.1:0-432 GCF_000956235.1 Wasmannia auropunctata
TGCGGCTTCTTTCGGTTCTCAAATTTTCTAGGTTGCGTGTGCGTCATCCCAGTGCGCTTTTGCAACGACCAACATTCTTGTCGTAAATGCCCTGGTTTTTTGCAATGTATGCAATATTTTTCTACGGCATTTACTCCGGCCGGTTTGTAATCCGGTTTCGGCAAGGTGAAATGCTGGCCATATCTATTAGTGCGGCATTCTTCTCCGGAATGCCCTTGCCTTCCGCATTTTGTACACTGCGGTTTACATGCGGTACATCGCGAAATTTGAATTTTTTCTTTTCATAAACCCTGTTGAGGCCTTGCGCATCGGCCATGGCCTTTTCTTCCGCGCTAGCTCCGTCTATTGCTTCTGCTAGGGTACGGAAACGTTGTGAGCGTACCAGTACCTGAATGTCTTCCCTTAATCCAATTTGGAAGTTTTGTAAGGCTA
>NW_012021197.1:0-478 GCF_000956235.1 Wasmannia auropunctata
GATCCGGTCCATCACGGCGGTGCAGTGCAACCCGGTAACAGCGTCCCGGCTGAGGGAACTGTTCGGCGAGGAAGAGGAGAGCTCCCCCACTGAAGAATAGAGCGACACCGGCGCTAGGCTCTTCGCACCTTTCGGCGCGGGCACCTTCGGGTGCCACACCGACTTACTTCCTATCTCCTCCCTGGAGTCAATCCATCTCAACCAAAGATTTACACACTGACATTCCTACCCTTGTATATATATCCTAACAATATATTCCAAGCTGTTATACCTATACGGAGTCATTTGTGGATTACCCTTCAGTGCGCTCCTTCTCCTGATCCATCATTACCACTTACGTCCACAGTACAACCACTTACGATCACAATCCACTTGTTTTGTCTATCTTGCTCGTGCTGATAATTTGTTAAGTAACGCATTCGTTTTTAGCGCGATTATTTTCAATATCTTTTTATATCGCTTCACTTGTTTAGCGCGA
>NW_012021198.1:0-360 GCF_000956235.1 Wasmannia auropunctata
AAAAATTTATAAACTTGCTTATAAATTGTAATTAATAAAATAGAAAATATGCGGAATAGTAAACACAAATTAAACTCTAAAAATAATATGTAATAATAAAAAAATAAATTTTTTAGTTCATCTTTTAGACGACTTTGTGCTCTTTGGGTACTTTTATTTGAGTGTATTTCATTTCAGGGTTTTATTTCGGTGTTATTTTGATGGTTTTTTTAGGGCGTTAATCCTCAATTGAGTGTAACCTTCAATTGATGATCCGAAATCACACCCAAATTTGAGCGTCCTTTTTAAGTGTTAACACCCAAATTTGAGCGTTTTTTTTAGTGTTGAACACTCAAAGTTGAGAGTTTTTTTTCGTAAGGG
>NW_012021199.1:0-396 GCF_000956235.1 Wasmannia auropunctata
CCAGATGTGTTCAATAGAGACAGCCAACGACGCTCGCAGAACTCGAAAGAATTCTTCAAGAGATTTGGCAGGAAATTCCTCAAGATGAAATCAGTAGATGTATCAATATGAGGAATAGACTGCTTGAGGTGATACGCCGAAGGGGCGGGAATACCTCATACTGAGTAGTATGCGCACATACACCTACCCACCCATCCGCATTTCACAACCAATCGTCACCTATCCACACACACACACACACACACACACACACACACACACACACACACACACACACACACACACACACACACACACACACACACCACCACCACCACACACACACACACACCACACACACACACACACACACACACACACACCACACACACACACACACACACACACCACCACCAC
>NW_012021200.1:0-339 GCF_000956235.1 Wasmannia auropunctata
GGTCCATCGAATTGCGGCAAAACGAACGTGCTCGTGAGTCTGCTCGAGAGTCCGCACGGTGTGCGTTTTGAGAACGTGTATGTTTACTCGAAATCGCTGCAACAGCCAAAGTATCGGTATCTCAAGCGATTGTTGACATCGATCGACGAGATTGGCTATTTCACGTTCTCCAACTGCAGCGACGTCGTTCCACCGAACGAGGCACTTCCCAACCCGATCTTCGTCTTCGACGACGTTGCGTGCGACAAGCAGGACACGGTGAGAGAATACTTCTCGATGGGCCGCCACTCGAGCGTCGATTGCTTCTATCTCAGTCAGACGTACGCGAGAATACCGAAA
>NW_012021201.1:0-357 GCF_000956235.1 Wasmannia auropunctata
AATACCGAGCGCGTTCCTTTTGACGAGCATCTGTTTTGATGCGTCACAAGACGAGCGACACACATTTAGCGCGTAAAAAATGATCGATCGCGCGGATTCTCTTCATTTACCTAAAGAGCCTCTCTCCTTCGCCGCGATAAAGCTGTCATCCCTTCGAGCGGGTCGGAGGCTGGCAACCGGTAAAATGTTATTCTTCCGCGTCGTCCGAGAGACGAGAGAGAGAGAGAGAGAGAGAGAGAGAGAGAGAGAGAGAGAGAGAGAGAGAGAGAGAGAGAGAGANAGAGAGAGAGAGAGAGAAGGAGAAGCGGGGAGAAGGAGAGACGCGGAGAGAGAGAAGTGGAGAGAAAGATAGATAGA
>NW_012021202.1:0-356 GCF_000956235.1 Wasmannia auropunctata
AAACGAGATCGGAACCACGATTACTCAAGCGGACTCGACGATAACGTTCGCGATAAAAGAAATTCGCTTCCGGACAAATAAATCCGACGCTCAGCAATTATTGCTATCTACGGCTGTCGGAATTGACGAGATTTACTGGATTTCGGTGAACCCGACTCGTATTATTAATCACCTCAAAAGGCCTTCGCGTTTCTCGCGGAATTAATCGCGTCGCGTATCGCGATTCGCGCACTTTATTAATTAACGACGGCGGAATTAACGCGCGACCGGAACTTTCGTCTGCCTCGTACGAGTGTCAAGAGACAAATGACCCCGAGCAAGGCGCGAAACTTCCGGACGTGCCGGATAGCAACGCT
>NW_012021203.1:0-381 GCF_000956235.1 Wasmannia auropunctata
TTTAATTTATCAAATAATGTTTATTATAAACGATCATAGGATATACGCGCACTCATTCATTCGCTCTGCATTCATACAAAGGTGTCGGAATTACGAACGCGACGCGTTTCGCGGACCACGCGCGTTACAAGTAATTCACGACGGTGTGCAAACGAGATCGGAACCACGATTACTCAAGCGGACTCGACGATAACGTTCGCGATAAAAGAAATTCGCTTCCGGACAAATAAATCCGACGCTCAGCAATTATTGCTATCTACGGCTGTCGGAATTGACGAGATTTACTGGATTTCGGTGAACCCGACTCGTATTATTAATCACCTCAAAAGGTCTTCGCGTTTCTCGCGGAATTAATCGCGTCGCGTATCGCGAATCGCGTAC
>NW_012021204.1:0-398 GCF_000956235.1 Wasmannia auropunctata
TGATAAAATTTTTAGAGAGTTAAATATTGTAAAGTCGATTATCGTTATATAGTAAGTACCTAATCTTGCGTTATAATTATTATTAAGTATTTTGTTGTATTATAATATAATTATAATATAATTTTAATGTAATTATAATACAACAAAATATAATTACATAATATAATTATAATGCAACAAAATACTTGATAATAATTATAACGCAAGATTAGGTATTTATTGTACAGCAGACTGTAATAAAAAAAACGCAAGCGAGAAGTCGAAATCGTCGGAATAAATGATAAAATTGTTTGGAGAAGTTAAATATTGTAAAGTCGATTTTATTAAATATTGACTGTCTAGTCAATACAAAACAGNGGCTGCGAAACAACATACTAGCAGTATGGTAGAGATATTTT
>NW_012021205.1:0-413 GCF_000956235.1 Wasmannia auropunctata
CCGCGCTAACGCCAAACGATCGAATTGAGATGCGGACGCGGGTGCCTTCTGGATGACAGCGAAAAGACACGACTAGCCTGAAACCCGAAAACCTCGGGTTTTTTATACTCGCGTTGTTGTCAAGTCACCGAGCATTCCTTCCCTTTTTGAAAACAGGAAATCAGTCCGATCAGCTGATTGTCACGGGGTGATCAGCTGACAACTGACCAGATGTTGTCGCCGAAACCATCTGGTCCCCGGATGTTTGTTATCTTGTTTATGCGAAACAAAACGCGCATCTGGTCCAAAGAAAAGATCGCTGGGAACGCTCATTTTTCCCAGTAATCGCGCAGATTTAACGATGAGTTTTGAACATTCCGCCCGCCTCGTCAGTGAGCTGACGAAATAGCGATGACTTTAAGGAAACTCTGGAT
>NW_012021206.1:0-326 GCF_000956235.1 Wasmannia auropunctata
TTGAAATTTTCACTTCAAATCAAATCGAATCAAATCTCTTTAATTCGAATACGAATCGAATTTGAATCAAATTTTTTCAGATTAACATTATATGTTAATTTAAACGTAATAAATATCAAAATTTATGATTTCCATTATTTTATGCAATAATTTAAACAAACTGAAGACCTGTTTTCGATTTACATCTCATTACAAAGAATCATGATCTTATGTGACATTTTGAACTAGAAAATATTAATAATATGTGTATACACAAATAGTTAGAATGCTTTCGAATATTTTATTAATCTATATGAATATATTACATACACGGAAAGAACAATTTA
>NW_012021207.1:0-495 GCF_000956235.1 Wasmannia auropunctata
TTTCGGTGAGACGAACGTACTCATGTAAAGCCGCCGATTTATACTTGTGTCAGACGGGCCGCGAGGAACTCGCGTTCAGACTTGTCGTTCTCGTTTTGTGATTCGGCTATCGCCGATAAAGATTCCGTATATCCCGGCGCCCCGTCTGACTTCGCGTATCGAGATATTCTGTTACAGGACCGTCGCGCCACGCTCCCGCCGAGCGCCACAGCCAAGCCATTTCATGTAATTGTGTCGTTCCCGTCCTTGTGCGCGTGTGGTACTTCGCGTTTTCGAGAGGGCCTTGTGCCCCAGTTACGGGATTTAGAGAGAGTTTCCGGGATCACGGGATCCCGCGGGACATATTAGTTCCCGAGTTCGATTTCGCTGTGACGATCACGTTACCCGTGTACGCCGAGCGCTCCGCGCCGGCGTACCCGCGAATATCACGCCCGCACTGCATGCTTTATGATTTCGCATGTCACGCGGATGGGCATGTAATCTGCGAGTCGTACA
>NW_012021208.1:0-423 GCF_000956235.1 Wasmannia auropunctata
TTGTCGGTGTTTACGTGATCGTTGTACACATGTTTCAGATTTGTGCCATCCTGTTTGAACAGGATCAAAAAATTCGCGTTGTCGCGTATAAGGTGCTTCGGTATCTTTGCATAAGTCTGACAGAGATAGAAACTGTCAACGTCCGCGTGTCGACCCATTGCAAAGTATTCTCTTATCGCATCTTGCTTGTCGCATGCCACGTCATCAAAGATAAAGATGGAAATTCGGAAGCGCTTCGTTTGGTGGGACGATGTCGCTATTATTGGAGAATGTATAATAGCCGATTTCTTCTATCGAGCTCAATAACTTTTCCAAGTATTGATATTTCGGTTGCTGCAATGATTTCGAGTACACGTACACGTTCTCGAAGCGTACACCGTGCGGACTCTCCAACAAGCTTATCAACACGTTTGTCTTGCCACA
>NW_012021209.1:0-329 GCF_000956235.1 Wasmannia auropunctata
TATATAAATATGGACTGCTAGTCCCCCACTTTACTATGTAAAAGACATATGCCCGGTGTCGCCAAGCTGAAGTTGGTTGAGGTATCGAACTTCGATTGTTAGGCTCCACCCCAGTCAGTAAAAAATGTCAAATATGTCAAAATGTATTAAATGTTATGTTGAAAATTGATAGGGAGTCGGAAAAAATTTCAAATCGATAGAAGAAATGAAAATAGACTCAGCACCTTTCCTTTACACGTCGTAAACACGCTGATTTCACAGGAGCCTTCCCCACCCGCAGAAAATTACTGACTGGGGTGGAGTTTACGTCTTCCAGCTTGGCGACACGT
>NW_012021210.1:0-385 GCF_000956235.1 Wasmannia auropunctata
ACCGTGGTAGGCGATGGTGTATTACGCACCATCTAAGCAGACTTCCTGCGCACATACAGCCACACCTTGTGTCGAGAACCAACGACACTCTTGACCAGTTGGCAGAGATTGACGGACACCATTATGGAGGTAAACAAAGCCCCGACCGCAAAAATCTCTGAGGTGATTCCTGCTACCGACGCAAACGCCCTACACCGTTTGCTGCTCGAGCAGATAGCAGCCGTGCAGAACGAAGTCGCAGAGCTAAAATTAAGAAAATTAAGAGAAGGCGACAGGGACAAATTTCGGCCAAGGCCACGATCCCGATCACGTTCTGGGCAACGAAGAAAATCTGTCTCGAGCCCATGTTGGGTACCATTGCAGGTTCGGACAAGCTGCAAAGAAA
>NW_012021211.1:0-391 GCF_000956235.1 Wasmannia auropunctata
AAAAAATTTCTTTCGCCGTCCGATAGATAGCCTTGACATATGTAAACCGTAAAAATTTAGAAGTCATTCTGATCATTACTCTGTCTATGGCAACTTTCCAAAGTTGTCAGCTGACTATTTTCTGTCAACAATGGAGAAAATCGAGTATCGCGCAGTGATAAAATTCCTTCATTTGAAAGGGAAAAAGACTCAGGAAATAAAAGATGAGTTAGACTCTGTATACGGTGAAGCCTCCCCTTCATTTACAACGGTCAAACATTGGGTGGCCGAGTACAAACGTGGTCGTACGAACATTTTAGACGAGGAACGTTCCGGGCGCCCGAAAATCGCTACAACTGACGAAATGATCGATTTTGTGCATCAAACTATGATGGAAGATCGTCGATTGACT
>NW_012021212.1:0-372 GCF_000956235.1 Wasmannia auropunctata
CGTTTTAAAGGGATGAAACCACCCCTTGAAAAAAATCGGTTTTTTTCTTCCGACGTGAATATCGTCGAAACTATGAGAGATAGAAAAAAATGGTTTCAATCAAAGTTAAATGGCATGAAGTGAACTTTATGATAGTAGTAAAAAAAAATTTTTTTAAATTTTTTTAATGTTTCCCCACCACTTCACCTTTTTTTTAAATTTTAAATTTTTTTGTGACCAAATTAAAGGTTATTTTAATACGAATTCAACCATGTGTAATAAAGTTATTTTCCAAAGTATCATTTTCGAGAAATAATTACAAACGCCTCTATGCGCACACCATACCCGTACTCGCTTGCGCTGCGCGCACCCAGCAATTCTTCACGTAGCACA
>NW_012021213.1:0-388 GCF_000956235.1 Wasmannia auropunctata
TCTTGGTGTAAAAGTAGAGCAGTTCATCCCTAGCATGAAACTATTTTTCGTTGGTGCTCAATTCCGTTTTAAAGGGATGAAACCACCCCTTGAAAAAAATCGGTTTTTTTCTTCCGACGTGAATATCGTCGAAACTATGAGAGATAGAAAAAAATGGTTTCAATCAAAGTTAAATGGCATGAAGTGAACTTTATGATAGTAAGTTAAAAAAAATTTTTTTAAATTTTTTTTAATGTTTCCCCCACCACTTCACCTTTTTTTTAAATTTTAAATTTTTTTGTGACCAAATTAAAGGTTATTTTAATACGAATTCAACCATGTGTAATAAAGTTATTTTCCAAAGTATCATTTTCGAGAAATAATTACAAACGCCTCTATGCGCACACCA
>NW_012021214.1:0-453 GCF_000956235.1 Wasmannia auropunctata
TTGTCCTTAAACATACGTATTTCTGACCACATTCTGAGACGATTTTTTCCTTTGGCAAAAATTTGTGCGGATCTTAGTTTTCAAGTTATAAAGAGAAATAGTTAACGAATTACGGGCCGCGTACGGAAGGTAGACAGGGGCGGCGCAACTTACTGTCCGACGGCAGGCGGTACGCGAGACCCTCGCGACGATCAGCTGACTATACACGCGCGCATAAACATGCGTTTACATTTTCTCTCTCTCTCTTTTTCACACACAAGCACGCACGCACGCACGCACGTACGCACGCACGCACGCACGCACGCACGCACGCACGCACAAAACTTTATCTTTTAAAGATTTATCGACTTCTGTAGCTTCTCGAAAAAAGTAGATGAATTCTCATTTTGATGTGATTTCCACGTAATTAGTGTTTATTTTATTAAATTTTCGATAGTTTTAATGTAAACGTCA
>NW_012021215.1:0-432 GCF_000956235.1 Wasmannia auropunctata
GGCCAGCACTCGCGAAATTCTCAAAAATACCGAAAAAGCAAAACGAATTTCCCCCGAAATTCCAAGGTCACACTAACAAACTCAAATATCTCAACGCGAATCGCGACGCGCACAATTAACACTGCTGTAAAAGAAAAGAGATTAGCAAAGATTCGCACACAATGTCAAAAGCACATGCAACATAGAAAATAAGCACAGAAATATAGACAGAGAAATATAAGATTCTCGCTCCCAAGACCGATAATACGGGGTGTAACAAAAATTTCAATCTTTAATTTTTCTCAGGGCCCCACGTTGGGCGCCAAATTTGCGACCGCACTCACGAGCGTGGTGCAACTTCGTCGCTCGTCCGACCCGCGTAATTCCGCGAAAACGGTAAACGGGAATCTAATGCGTGATTAACTGTAACTCAGGCATCTCGCCTATCGAAAA
>NW_012021216.1:0-363 GCF_000956235.1 Wasmannia auropunctata
GTGCAACATTTAGTTTCCGAGAAATAAGTGAGTGTTTCTTTAGATCTATATTAATATCGACTTCTCTCTACGTAATACAAAAATCATTTCAAACATCAAAATGCGAAATATATATAGTCATATTGAAAAGTATTATACCTGACACGATGAAATTAAACAGAATTTTACCCTGAATTCTATCGCAAATTATAAATCGTTCAAAAGATGCTTTTTTAGAACAATGTAATAAATCTACATGATAGAAATGTACGTTTTTCATAGAAAGATATGCTTAATAATGTATTCTCGAAACTTCAGTGAAATAGCAGTAGCAGTGGTCATTGCACGGTAGGTATACGTTTATAGAAGAAAAATATTTCCTGT
>NW_012021217.1:0-455 GCF_000956235.1 Wasmannia auropunctata
TGCGCGGCAGCTTTATAAGCTAGAGATCCGGGTTCAAATCCACCCAGAATAATATAACTCTGAAATTGATTTTAATCAATTCGGAAACGATCGTCGCCTGTCGCGTCCTGCGGTGGGCGGGATTATTGGACAAAAGTGTCAGAACGCGGACAAATAGATTTAGGAATATTTGATTCTGGAAGTTGGAAGTTAGGGAATTATTCGCTAGGGGAAGTAACTTCTAGAGGTCGAAATAGTCCTGGGAAATACAAACGATAGAGACTTCTTCGTCTAAATGAGGGGTTGCCTCGGAATAGGTTAAGTATTTAACAAAGTCTTCGTGGAAAAGTTTACAAATCGAGCAGTGGCGCACCGTGCGCAGTTTCGTAATCCTTTGTCGGCAAGCGCAACAATATTCAAATCCTTCTGCTTCTAAATAACCGAATCGTAAATAATGTCGAGCTACTAATTCAAAT
>NW_012021218.1:0-364 GCF_000956235.1 Wasmannia auropunctata
TCACGCACATACACGCACAAAACCTTACCTTTTAAAGATTTGTCGACTTCTGTAGCTTCTCGAAAAAGATACATGAATTCTCATTTCGATGTGATTTCCACGTAATGAGTGTTTATTTTAATAAATTTTCAATAGTTTTAATGCAAACGTCACAAGTTATCACTAACACAGATCAAATAATTAGATAATTCTTTTTTTTTACAAACCGTGTCGCTTCAATATTTCACACTCAATTCACATACAAATTATGCACTTGAAGAAATTACGAGAAATCTTCTAATGTATTTACTTAATATCGGTACTATTACGTACTTTACAATCACTGACGATTAATTATCCGTCTACTAAAAAATCACACGAAGAA
>NW_012021219.1:0-305 GCF_000956235.1 Wasmannia auropunctata
TCGGAAACCGACTTTTTTCGATACTACGATGCTTACAGATTATTAATATACCAAATTTATGCGAGCAACAAAATCTGGAAGGCTCGGGCAAGAGAACTTAGAGCGCGCGGAGTGATCGGGCGGGATAAACTATTTAATTTTCATGTTACAGGTAGCAACAAAATCGGAAACCGACTTATTTTGATAATACGATGCTTGCATATCATTTTTATGTCAAACTCAGTGTGAGCAACTAATTTTATTGATGTCATTGTTCGAATATGGCGGTGTAGTGTTGAGTGCACATAATGGTATTTCTTAAAAAA
>NW_012021220.1:0-365 GCF_000956235.1 Wasmannia auropunctata
AAGAAACGTTAAAAACGCTGAAATTACCGCGTACCGGTGTTACAACTAATGAAACAGTTAAGTCGTGCAGCATCAAAACTACGTATACCATTTTTTAGAGGCGTATTCATGCGAGATTCATTACCGACGAAGCCACATCGCAACGAGAGCGGTATTGTGAATCTTGACGATTCTACAGGAGCAGGTACACATTGGGTCGCATACACAAAAAGGGATAAAAACGTGATCTATTTCGACGCATTCGGTAATCTTCGACCGCCAAAAGAACTCGTGCAATATCTTGGAAACAACGTGATAACATACAATCACCACTCATTTCAGAAATTCGATCAAAGTGTTTGTGGTCAGCTGTGTCTACGTTTTCT
>NW_012021221.1:0-348 GCF_000956235.1 Wasmannia auropunctata
TCGACGGCTGCCGCGGCGTTAGTCACGGCCAAACGAATCGCCTGTGAATTCCAGCACACGCAAATATATTTGTTAATTGTTATCAATTCTGAGTATTCTATCTCGCCCTTGCTCTTCCACATTCCTCCGCACCCTACGAACCGCCCCTCTACCGCGTTCGAGATTTCGATTCCGCGTAATAATTTGAAGGGTGGCACGCCCGCTCGTGCCTGGCGCCCAAACTTCGCGTTTTTGGTTACCGCGTATTTGCGAGTTAATGAAATCGTTGCATTTAGCCGGATTAGTGACGGGTAACGACCGATCTTGTAGTCCGACTCAAAGAAAAGTGCGGTCACAATATATATATAT
>NW_012021222.1:0-439 GCF_000956235.1 Wasmannia auropunctata
TATTATAATAATGATATGAATTAGTTATATTATTTATATAATCATTAATAAAGATTTGCTAATAAGATCTGCTAATAAAAAATAGTTCGCATTTCTACAGCCATAGGTCTGTTATTGTGTTACCTGCTGTTGCGCTGCTTTATCAGGACTCAGGCTACTATTTGAAAATGTACCTGCTGATTTCCCCACTTTTCTCGTAAAATTTTGACACTCTGACAATAACAGCTGGAGCTTTAGGCTCTGTTCTAATCGACCAAAGATATTATAATATAGACGAGATTTTTTATAATTGAATTAACTATCGATTACATCGGAAATAAGATTAAATAATAAAACTAATTACTAATAATAAGTGTTTTATTTGCTGAATGTGAATAATATAAATTCTTGACATTAGTTTTGATTTAATTAACTGAGTCGACAAGGCACACAGGGGATA
>NW_012021223.1:0-326 GCF_000956235.1 Wasmannia auropunctata
GGTATCAAGAGCAACATGCAGTCTAATGTTGTCAAGTAGCAAAATGATCTTCCGGTTTACTTATTGTCTTGTAAATAGCCTTTCCTGTCTTTTTTTTAATTAAAAATAAACGAGAATTTATTTTGTTATACCAAAATATTATTTAAATAATTATATCAGAGCGTTGGAAAAAAAGATTAAAACTTTTTCATGCACCTATTATAATATTATAGTATTTATATAACGTTACTTATATTATTACCATATTGAATTAAAAATACTGTTCAATTTGATATAAATTGTTGATATTATAGTGAGTTTATATATTAATAAATAAACAAACCTCC
>NW_012021224.1:0-359 GCF_000956235.1 Wasmannia auropunctata
TGTAAAACACGTCCGAACGAGTCGACGGCTCGTCTCCAAATCTAATATGTCATCCGTTTGACAGATGACAACGCGTCGTTAGGGAAACATCCGACAACTGGACCGGCTCGCTGGTACATCGAACGACGCGGACGTAGACACGGGCGTAACACTGCCCTCAAAATGTTACGCCCGGGGCGGTGTATCTCGCGATCACGCACTCGCCCGCGTAACGTTCGCACTTCCGCACCCGCGTTCGCGCACGCGCACCGGAAGGTCGCGGAGAAATAAGAAGGAACACCAATTAGAAACACAAGGAACACGCTTTATTGTAATTGTAAGAACAGAGAACGTGGCGAAAAGATTGAACAGAGTAAAGA
>NW_012021225.1:0-339 GCF_000956235.1 Wasmannia auropunctata
TTTGCAGTTGAATGACGAACTGAGACTTGTCGCTCTAGCAAAATGACGAATCGAGACTTCGCACCATGTGCGCACATCGGCGTTCTTTTTGCTACGTGACACCGTGAGATAATAATAAAAATAATAATAATACTGCGGGGAAGAGGAGGTAGTTGAGAGAAGCGCCGATATCTGGCTGCTCTTTTGTCTCAACGAGATGCACCGACATTGGTTTAGACAAAGACGCGTGATTGGTATAAAAGGTCATCATAAGCGCGCGGTGTCACAAAAGGTGTCTCGGAAGTCTAAGCGAATCGAGTGTGTGCGAAATGGCTCATCGTGCGAATAGAGTGCGCGAAA
>NW_012021226.1:0-342 GCF_000956235.1 Wasmannia auropunctata
ATTACATATGTGAATATAAGATTATTTTATTGATATTTCTGCAAACACATTGCGCGATAACATTGTACAATAATATTTTCTTTTTTATAATAACATTTTTGTCTTTACATAATACATAAAGCGCAAACTGTCAGATAACATTTCATTCAAAAATCTGTTATTAATTGCATATCTTAAAGACAAAACTGTAGTTCTCAAACGGTACGTAATTAGCAAATGATACTTGCCCTATAATTATTTTAATTGTAAAATAAAATAAAACTCATTCAAGTACACTTTAAACATTTTATTTAAAAAATCCGAAGAAAACAAACATGAAAATTAACAATTAAATATGACAAA
>NW_012021227.1:0-308 GCF_000956235.1 Wasmannia auropunctata
TGCATCAACGACGCGGTTCCCCGCCCCGCGCATCCCGCACCTACGACGCGGTTCCCCGTCCCGCGCATCCCGCACCCACAACGCGGTTCCCCTCTCCCCGCGCATCCCGGACCTACAACGCGGTTCCCCGTCCCGCGGACCCCGCGCCAACGACGCGGTTCCCCCTCCCGCGCATCCCGCACCACGCGGTTAGGTCAGCTGAGCGAGCGGCTTTCCGCGGCTTCCCCTCCCGCGGACCCGCATCGGATCGTGAACGTTCTGAGCGGTTTCCCCTCCCGCGGCTTCCCCTCCCGCGGCTTCCCCGCGGA
>NW_012021228.1:0-371 GCF_000956235.1 Wasmannia auropunctata
TTTAAATGGTGTAAAGGAACGCGGACTCAAATACAACCTATATACGTGGCTTCTCCGTCCTTGTGGTCCTCTTCTTGTTGCTGCTGCGACGTCGGTGAGACGGATGAAATCATACAAAGTCTCCGGGAGCCGCCGATACGCTAAGTTAAATAATCGAGATCGCTACGGACTAAAAAGTGATTACGAACGGTACTCGGTATTCGGGCGCGGGAGCCACGCAACGTAGTCCCGCGGCCCGCGCCACGCGTCCGCCTCCGAAAATCGGAAGGACACAGGACTCGAAACTACCGCCCGCGGTCGGGTCCGTAGATCCCTTGTGACGGACGGTCCAAACAGGGACGTCACGTCACAATATTTATATATTTAAAGGT
>NW_012021229.1:0-340 GCF_000956235.1 Wasmannia auropunctata
TGTGACGTGACGTTTTTTCAACCGTCCGTCACAAGGGTCGTAATGCCCGACCGAAGGAGCGCGGTTTTGAATCCTGCGTCCTCCCCGATTTAGGGAGGCGAGCGTATCCGCGCGCGTGCGTTGTCGTGGCATAATTTTGACGCGTTTTACTTAATCTTCTCTTTTGGCACGAGCGTAACATATGTAGAAATCGGCGGCATAGTCGAACGGCGTGTAAAATCGTCGACTCCACCAACCAGCGAGAGGGAGGAAGAGAACACCGACCTCGAGATGGCTGACTCGCCCTGGAAAGTACGGAGCACGCAGTTAAGTACTCCCCCTCTCCAGACAATTAATGCTG
>NW_012021230.1:0-356 GCF_000956235.1 Wasmannia auropunctata
TACATTCGCTTCCTGAGATGTTCCCTCGAACGCCAGGGGGATCGTCGCGAATAACGCTTTCCGGGGGGATGCGAATGCCGGGATGAATGGCGTCCCCTCGATTTCGTAGGGAATTGCCTGTGGTGCCTTCCGTTCCTCCTGCTCCTTCGCCTCAAGGTGCGGGGGCGTTCGAAATTGCGGGAAGGTACGACGCCTCCTCGAATGTTGCGTTTAAAAGGAGGCACGTAGAAGCCTCCTCGAATACAGCGTCGTCTCGCGATGCGACGTTTGATGGTTCTGCGTTCAGGGTCGCTACTCGCGGCGCCGCTGCTCGCGGCACCGCTGATGATCGCGCAGCAAAACACTGAGGGATCCTA
>NW_012021231.1:0-393 GCF_000956235.1 Wasmannia auropunctata
TTATCAGCGGGAAGGACTTAGACAACTCACACGCACTCAGTAATAAATGAGCCAGACAGCGGATTCTGTATATAGGCAATAATGTATTTGATATAAAGTTTCGTCTCACAGAAACACTCTCAGCGAGAATATATACATATATCGCGGTCGGGCAACTCACACCCTTCGAGATACTCCGATTTACTTGTACGGTACGCTCACCGTCTTTCCTTCTCTTTTGCACGCTCGCTTCCGAAATTCCTGCCTTCTCTTCGCGACACAGAAACTCGACTGCCTCCCGTTCGGCCCGCTTCCCGCGCAACCCTCGCTCCCCTTCCCGTCTTACTCCGAAATTCGCGGAGTCACCTGCGATTCTCGCTCTATCTAGCGCCCTAATGGGTTTTATCCGCATCG
>NW_012021232.1:0-486 GCF_000956235.1 Wasmannia auropunctata
TATTTTTCTCTAAGTAGAATCGCTCTTACAAGCAAACCTCGATGCGTATCCCCTGCCTCAAGTCCTCCTGATTCACGATGAACAGCCACTGCTTTTCCTTGTTCTGCGCTTGCTGCGGGTACACCACTTGATTCTGCGAATTCGACGGATATATCATGTATATTTCAAATGTTATTTACTAATTCCAATATTTATTATACAGAGATAACGATGGGCGTACACAGAATTTCATTGGTAGGAGGGGGGGGGGGAGGAACAAAAATTTATTTTCACATAAAACTTATTAGAATATTTATATTGAAGCCTGTCTTCGGGAATCTTCAGCGAACTTTCTAATACTTTTTCTTCCTGTTTCTTTATTTTCGTAAAAAAAATGGTTTTGTAATTGTTTATTTAATTGTTTCAGCTAATTCTAATATTTATTACAGAGATAACGTAATAACTTCGTATAGCATACAACTGAGTCGACAAGGCACACAGGGGATA
>NW_012021233.1:0-340 GCF_000956235.1 Wasmannia auropunctata
TATCCCCTGTGTGCCTTGTCGACTCAGTTGTATGCTATACGAAGTTATTACGTTTTATATTCGTCGGGTGGCATTTTCATGAGTAAGTCTTCCATTTGCTGAAGATAAAGATGGGCGCATCGTGCATATTGGAGATGACCAGCAGCATGGAAATATGGAAGCATGCAGCGAACACAATGAAGATGAAGAGCCCAATCCCCCGTTTTTCTGCTCGAATGTAGTCCCGCACAAGGGCTACTTGATGAAAATACTGTATCCACAACTTGCCTGTACGACTTATCATGCTAGCATTGTTACATTCCTCCTCCAAAGCTTTGAGAGCCCGGCTAACAACACTAGA
>NW_012021234.1:0-345 GCF_000956235.1 Wasmannia auropunctata
TAGTCAGATCCGATATGCTTCGTGCAATGATCGGAAGGTAAATGATCTGTGCCGGTGTTTCCGATATCTTATATCCTGGCGGCACGCTCGGTGAAAACTCGTGTATCGTATGTACACACTTGTCGTTACTATACGCACCCGCGGTCATGTTACACTCTATGCGAATGATGTTTACATTCATCATATTTATCGGTACGTTCGATTCGTGCTATTGACGTGGTTCCAGCGTGCGATTTGATGAAAATCCCAACAACGATCCAATGTTACAGGATTTTGTGAAATTTATCCGATACGCGCACTTGATCTCGCTCTTCATCGTATTGTTATTGGCGCGAATCACCAGCG
>NW_012021235.1:0-308 GCF_000956235.1 Wasmannia auropunctata
TATTTTAAACAACACTTATTTACAGACCTTGTGTGTGTATATATACAGGACAAGGTCACTTTGAATTTTTAAATGGAACTCCCAATTTTTCATTACATGTTCTTATAGCACGCCTCGAGACTTTCCAAAACACATAAATAAAATATTTTTTATGAAATAAATCTTGAGTTATAAAGCTTGAAAGTTGGAGTACTGTCGGCATTAGCATCATCCAAGGTGTCTAAACACTAACTAAAGATGGCCAAGGTCGTTGGCCTTATCAATGTCATGATCCTGAACAACATTTCAAAAAGGTTTTTAGCTAGTGT
>NW_012021236.1:0-416 GCF_000956235.1 Wasmannia auropunctata
GAGCCGCTCGTAACATCCGTTCGAAACCAATTGCAAATATCCGAGGGACAAGAAAAGCTACAAATGCACTATGGTCCTTTGGGACAAAAATATCTGGGGGCGGTCCTAAGCGGTAAAAAAAGTGGTCAACATAGACGACGTTTACGGAGTTTATTTTAGCAATGATGGAACGAAGCTCGGCAACAAACGTATTACCATGGATAAAAACGATAATATAATCATTGATGGGAAAAGTTATGCCGGAACACAAGGACTTTACGAATTGATTTTCATGTGTTATCCAAATAAAGCGGTCTACAATGACGATGATCTACAGAAATATCAGAGTATTCTATTAGCTACAAACGCATACAGACGCGATCGCAGCGCGCAGGGTCAAATAATGGGTAACAAGGGTCACAAGTATAAGAATATAA
>NW_012021237.1:0-425 GCF_000956235.1 Wasmannia auropunctata
TGAATCGTTCTTTTCGGGAGTAGACGAAGGATATATGAAACCAACACTCAAACGAAAAAAATCAAGCGCCTCGTTAGACAATTCTATACTGGCTTCCACTCCGGTTAAATCAATGCTGAAACGTTCGAAAACTGTGCCGTCTACTTTGAATGAAATGTCTGAAATATTACCATCACACGATGAATTGTACGCCCCCTCCGTTGAAGAAATTTTCGAAATCGCCAATGAGCCGCTCGTAACATCCGTTCGAAACCAATTGCAAACATCCGAGGGACAAGAAAAGCTACAAATGCACTATGGTCCTTTGGGGCAAAAATATCTGGGGGCGGTCCTAAGCGGTAAAAAAAGTGGTCAACATAGACGACGTTTACGGAGTTTATTTTAGCAATGATGGAACGAAGCTCGGCAACAAACGTATTACCATG
>NW_012021238.1:0-328 GCF_000956235.1 Wasmannia auropunctata
GAGATGTTTACGTAAACATGGGCCATGTATGTTTACGTAAACAATGATAGCGGCGGGCCCATTGAGAATATGAGAGGGGGGATGACATCACCGACGCGGGCGTTGCGCACCCCCACCGCACCCCCGCACTCCCACCGCACCCCCACCGCACCCCCACCGCACCCCCACCGCACCCCGCCGCACCCCAGCGCCGTCGCGGGCCGCGTCACGGGCCGCGTTTTCGGGCACGCATAGCGGTCTCACCCATAGCGCGCTCTCCCTCCCACGCATAGCGTGCCCATACGCGCGTTCTCGCTTACGCGCACGCGGTCTCCCTCGCGATCTCACG
>NW_012021239.1:0-336 GCF_000956235.1 Wasmannia auropunctata
AAATTTTTTATATCAGTTAATTTTTAAACAAAAATTTTTTTTGAATATTTTTATTATTATTTAATTTTTTAGTATACAAATTCTTTTTGTATCCATCATCCACCACCACCCCCCACGGACCGCCACCCATCACCACCACCCACCACAACTACCCATCACCACCCACCGCCACCGCCACTCCCACCACTCATCCCCATCACTTACCACACTACTCTTTACCACCATTTTTTATATCATGTGATTTTTAAGGTCATTCTCCGATTTCTGACATGAGAAACTTTATGAAAATTTTTATTGCAGAAATCGAAAAATATAAAAAATTGTCCGAGGGCAAAA
>NW_012021240.1:0-503 GCF_000956235.1 Wasmannia auropunctata
TAAAAGTAAAATAGGCCGAGATTTTGTGAGTTGTATTTTACTTTATATATATAAATATAAAAGTAAAATACAATTTTGAAAAATTTATATTTTTACTAACCGTTACTTCTACATTTTTGTCCGTAAATTTCGAATCTTTGCTGAATTCACCGCTAATTAAAGTTAGGTACAAATCATTGCGTACGTCACCCGGCAAAATAACTTCTGGGAATCCCATTTTACGAGCGATAACAACATTACCGAGTACCAAATATGGATTTTCATCACGTACCTTTTAAATGAAAAAATATATATTTACAAAATATAATTTTTCAGTCTCATGTTGAGATTAAAATTTCAAAATGTAATTTTGTCATTAAATATTAAATTTGCTTTTTTATCAGTATACAAATCCATAAATGCGGAGAATTACGGAAGGAAAATCAATTGCATATTAAACTTTTGTACATTTATTAGCACATCCAGATTGTATTCACATTTCTCGCATGCTCATGTTGAAGTTA
>NW_012021241.1:0-400 GCF_000956235.1 Wasmannia auropunctata
TTTTCAATATAAAAGTAAAATAGGCCGAAATTTTGTGAGTTGTATTTTACTTTATATATATAAATATAAAAGTAAAATACAATTTTGAAAAAATTTATATTTTTACTAACCGTTACTTCTACATTTTTGTCCGTAAATTTCGAATCTTTGCTGAATTCACCGCTAATTAAAGTTAGGTACAAATCATTGCGTACGTCACCCGGCAAAATAACTTCTGGGAATCCCATTTTACGAGCGATAACAACATTACCGAGTACCAAATATGGATTTTCATCACGTACCTTTTAAATGGAAAGATATATATTTACAAAATATAATTTTTCAGTCTCATGTTGAGATTAAAAATTTCGCACTGTAATTTTGTCATTAAATATTAAATTAGCTTTTTTACCAGTATATA
>NW_012021242.1:0-336 GCF_000956235.1 Wasmannia auropunctata
TTGAAGATTGGCAAATAAACGCGTATTTGTCCGACCCACCGCTGAATACCAGCGGTGGGGTCGGCCATATCTCGCCGCGTTGCTAAGCGTGTGGGGATAGAGTCTATCACCTCATGCCTAGCAGCGCGACGAGATACGACTGGCACGACCGCCCACCGCTGGTATTCAGCGGTGGCCGGACGGATACGCGTTATTGCCAATCTTCAAAAATTAATATCTCGTTAACGATTGCGACTTTTGCAAAATGGTAAGGACTTTTCTGTTCAGTTTAATCTGCTCTACTAGCCCACAAGATTTTAGGCGGTTATTATGGGACACCCTGTAGAACTCAGTATA
>NW_012021243.1:0-413 GCF_000956235.1 Wasmannia auropunctata
AGCGCTGCGCGCTCGCATAGAACGAGTGCTGTGCGCTCGCAAAGGACGAGTGCTGTGCGCTCGCAAAGGACGAGCGCTGCGCGCTCGCAAATATCAAGTTTTATGCGCCTGTAAAACAAGATTGTTAAGCATTTGTCAAGAAAGTTTACTATTTGTTCATGTTTAATAAAATGTCTATAAAAACAAAAGATATTATTTTAAAGTCTATCGATAGAGATATAATTGTTCAAGGCGAATGGCTTACGGACGTTCATATGGATCATTTCCAACGACTTTTAACAAGTTGTTCAGATTATAGACCTGTCGAAACATGGAGGATACAATTATTAAATACAATACAACCTATGTCAAAAGATAATAAGCATATACAAATATTACACAGTTCATCTGGTCCATCAGATGGACATTGGGTA
>NW_012021244.1:0-549 GCF_000956235.1 Wasmannia auropunctata
GATACCTGAAAGAAGAAAGTAAGACGAGAAATGGAAGTTATCGACTTAACATGCCTTTTTTTAAATAGGATATGAGGTATATGTAAGAGATATATAAAAGTAATGAGATATTTAATATGATTTTGTATTTGTGCGTGCGTGCGTGCGTGCGTGCGTGCGTGCGTGCGTGTGTGTGTGTGTGTGTGTGTTATGTTTCAGGGATAGTGAATAAAGAGCGCGCGCAAAGCGCGCGCTTTGTTTTTTCTAGTATATTAAAAAATATATACAGAAACTATAACTATAGTTACAGCTAAAAATTCTTTTCAGTTTTAAATTATTTCTATGATTCACACAAATGTGTTACTAATAAATATACTTTTCGTGTGTTTTACAGGTAAGCCTGCTGTGAAAATCTATTTCCCGGAGCCGTGATTCCCGGTGATTATTCCCGTAAGACATATTATAATTTCTCTAACAAACGTCGCGAAGACACGAAACGAGAGCTATAAGCTGCATGTGCGCGAAATACAATTCGAGGCACGTAAGGGGAAACACATCAAAGTACAATCT
>NW_012021245.1:0-354 GCF_000956235.1 Wasmannia auropunctata
TGAGTCACAAAACACTTGGAAAACTCTTTTGTTCACCCACAAAGAAGTTATACACAATCGTTTCACAATTCACAGCTTTTTAGTTTCTCTCTTAGGTTATGTTCCGTTATTCACTGCAAATACTGAAAAACTATGGTATATAAATAATGTGAATTATAAATATAGATTTTCAGGTATTTGTAATAAATAACGGAATGCAGCCTTACTGCGTTTATGTTCTCACAAATGTAGTGCAACACTTCAAGCATCGTCACGGCAGGACGCACTGACGCAGCGAGTAGCGACCATAGACTTATAAGATAGACTGCGCGGCCCTTTGTTCTCGGTGACTGAGTCGACAAGGCACACAGGGGA
>NW_012021246.1:0-365 GCF_000956235.1 Wasmannia auropunctata
TATCCCCTGTGTGCCTTGTCGACTCAGTTGTATGCTATACGAAGTTATTACGTAATCTGTAAACTCAAACAACCGCGGTCGTGTCTAATCGGCGGAAGGCATACAGAGACACGGTTCGCGTTTAAATTCACAGAGAGCTTAAATTTCATCTTTGAAGACCTGCCAATGTCGCAAATACACATAAACATGAGTTTAAAAATTTACGCGCAAATAAATACATACATATATAATCTTATTATATTTTGTTTGCATATACAATCTGTAAGTTAAATAAAACGTACAAAATGTAAATTAAATAAAAAATATTAATAAACAACATTACTAAAAAGAAATATTTCAAAATTAAACTGAATATTAATCTTTTA
>NW_012021247.1:0-346 GCF_000956235.1 Wasmannia auropunctata
AGAGAAATATAATTATATTATATTATATACACTGTTAAATCTATAGTGTTAACCTAAATCTNTAGTGTTCAATCTCATTAATCACCATTGCTCTTACTTAATAAATAGTTACTTTTAACCCTTTGGGTTAAATTTAAACTATTTTAAATTATTGAACTCCATTGTTTCATTAGTTAAAAATAACTTAACCTTAATTTAACCTTATTAATTCACCACTGCTCCTACTTAATAAATAGTTATTTTAACTAAAACAATGGAGTTCAATAATTTAAAACAATTTAAATTTAACCTAAATTTGGGTTAAAAATAACTATTAAGTAGGAGCAGTAGCGAGTTAATAAAATTA
>NW_012021248.1:0-419 GCF_000956235.1 Wasmannia auropunctata
TGTTTGTCCTTTTCAGGCGAGTTTTCACAAAATCATCTTGTTAAAATTATTGATTTCGATATATATGTATGTCGAAATCGATTGCTAATTGTCATAACGAGTTAATATCACGTCGTGTCAAAGTGTCAGTAATTGCTGCTCATCAAAATGACGCAAGAACAAGAAGTAAGTATTTGTAATATTTACATATATTTCTTAAATTTAAATTCTATTTAATATATTATTATACATATGTACATTTTTTCAATTTCAGATGCTAGACATAGACTTAGAGAATATGGATTTATATTTGGATGGAAATATAGACTTGTTCAAGTCTCTTCCCCACTGCCCTGCAAGACGGCTACAAAATTTTACGGAGGTCGTTTCCACCGCTGCTCCTCCGCATCATGCCACTGCCGCCGCCGCCGCTCTTTCGA
>NW_012021249.1:0-324 GCF_000956235.1 Wasmannia auropunctata
TCGGTAACGTCGTATCCTTGCGTTGGCGGCGTTTCTACCATTCAAACGTCGAATCTCGACGTGCGAAGCGCGGAACCGCCGGATCCGAGCGCCCGCGACGTTCCCACCGCTCAAACGTCGATTCTCGCCGTTTGAAGCTCGGAAACGTCGTATCCTTGCGTTCGCGGCGTTTCTACCATTCAAACGTCGAATCTCGACGTGCGAAGCGCGGAACCGCCGGATCCGAGCGCCCGCGACGTTCCCACCGCTCAAACGTCGATTCTCGCCGTTTGAAGCTCGGAAACGTCGTATCCCTTGCGTTTGCGGCGTTTCTACCATTCAAAC
>NW_012021250.1:0-390 GCF_000956235.1 Wasmannia auropunctata
TTTGAAACTTCGCGCCCGTTATTACGGGGCCCGCGACTGACGCTACCCTCCTGCGGCGCAGGGGGTCGCGAAAGAGGGACTCACGTGACAGGAAGAGATAGCGGAAACCGGCAGATGGCCCCGCTACCAACGTGCTCCCGGCGCTGCGAAGGACCGGCACTCGTGCCGTGATCGTCACCACTACCTGACGTGATTATTGTAAGGGGACGCAGGATCCACTACCAGGACTGAGTATCGAAAGCCTACGAGAGTTAAGAGTTGGAGAGCCTACGGTGAGACGAACGTCGCTAATTTGTAAAGTCGCCAAGTGTCGCGAAACGAGAGGGCCGTGCAAGAGTAAAGATTTCTTCAGCGAAGCGGCCGCGAGTGCCGTGTACGATAGAGTTGCGA
>NW_012021251.1:0-391 GCF_000956235.1 Wasmannia auropunctata
TAAAACGGACGCGGATTCCGTCCTTCTGCGCTGCCTCCAGCGTGGCTTTAATAAGGGGGATAAGGTAATTATTTTTATAAGAACCTGTACTCTGCAGGGCTTGCAAAGTGCTCAGCGAGTCTGTAACAATAACCGCGTCATTTACTGAGAAAGCTTTTAAGGATAATATAACATTGTATATGGCCCATGCTTCTGCGGAAAAAACAGAGGCATGTTGCGGAAGCCTGTCCATTAGTTCGAGGTTTAACTGAGGGGAGTAGCACGCCGCCCCTACTGTCGATATTTCTTCAATTTTGGAGCCATCGGTATAAAAGACAACCGATTGCCCAATTTCATCTTGAAAAACTCTTATAAAAATCGCTTGAGCATGTTCCTTAGGAGTACCCTCGAG
>NW_012021252.1:0-498 GCF_000956235.1 Wasmannia auropunctata
CAATCAGCTTGGACCGAAGGATCGAGAAAAGATCGGAGAGAGGAGTTTTGAAATTAGTCGTCCTACCCTCTCTAGTAGCTTTCTTAGCTAGTTCGTCTACTCGCTCGTTACCCAGGATGCCCTTGTGGGAGGGCACCCAGATAAAACGGACGCGGATTCCGTCCTTCTGCGCTGCCTCCAGCGTGGCTTTAATAAGGGGGATAAGGTAATTATTTTTATAAGAACCTGTACTCTGCAGGGCTTGCAAAGTGCTCAGCGAGTCTGTAACAATAACCGCGTCATTTACTGAGAAAGCTTTTAAGGATAATATAACATTGTATATGGCCCATGCTTCTGCGGAAAAAACAGAGGCATGTTGCGGAAGCCTGTCCATTAGTTCGAGGTTTAACTGAGGGGAGTAGCACGCCGCCCCTACTGTCGATATTTCTTCAATTTTGGAGCCATCGGTATAAAAGACAACCGATTGCCCAATTTCATATTGAAAAACTCTTATAAAAA
>NW_012021253.1:0-459 GCF_000956235.1 Wasmannia auropunctata
TTTTCAGAAACCAATATCTCGGCTTCCAGGAATCGCAGGACATTGTTCCTTAGCGCGTTTTGAAGGGTAAGGCCTCTACTTTAAAATGGCCTAAGTGAGATTTGTCGTCCCAATAAACTGTTTTTTTCACAAAAACCAAAAGCAGAGAGTGTTTGAGTCTTAAAAAATGTTATGACATTGCAGCCTTTCATGGGCAAAGCAACAACGAGGCGAGAAACGTCACTACATTAGTTTTGAAGCCGAAAACATTCCCTTTAAAATGGCATAAAGAAAATTGTTCTAGCTTGCCTAGGAGCTGAGTTATCAGGTTCCAAAGTAGACCCTGTTTTTTGCAAGATTTTGATCAAGTACCGCCGCATTCAATGTGCACCACGAAAGAAGGTTGCTCGATCGGAGTTTGCGCATTATTGTGTGTGTGTGTGTGTGTGTGTGTGTGCGTGTGTGTGTGTGTGTGTGTGT
>NW_012021254.1:0-387 GCF_000956235.1 Wasmannia auropunctata
TGTCCGCGATGGTCGGTTGCCGTGAGGCACTTAGCGCAGCGAGATAGCGGGTCTATGTCGGCCAGGCGCCCTGGCCCGACAAAGAGGAGAAGCCAGGCGCCCTGGCCTTCTCTGTGCGCACGATGTTGGTGCCAATAGGATGCCCTGACCGGGCGGGAGGCGAAGAGGCCAGGCGCCCTGGCCCTCTTCGCTGAATGCCGGAGATCGGAAGAAGTCAGGCGCCCTGACCTTCTTCGCAGGGGACGCAAGGAAGCCAGGCGCCCTGGCTCTCCTCGCAAGGAACGTGAAGAAGTCAGGCGCCCTGACTCTTTTCGCAAGGAACGTGAAGAAGTCAGGCGCCCTGACCCTCTTCGGAAGGAACGCGAGGAAGTCAGGCGCCCTGACTCT
>NW_012021255.1:0-313 GCF_000956235.1 Wasmannia auropunctata
TCTCTCGAGAGGAAACCACTTTGGATCGATTATTTCGAACCTACAGAGCCATCTCTGAGGTTTTGTCCACAACCGGTGGACATATTTAGTTGCGACCGACATCTTGTGTTACCTCGGCTTCAGCCGACATCGATAGGTGCGGTCGACATTTTGTGTATACTCTCGGTTGGCGCCCAATTCCGCACATTGATACATTGCATGAGGGAACCATTTCCCAGCTCGACATCTCATTGGTTGAGAGTCGAAGAAGACGCCGATTAATACCACAATAGCTACCTATTCACGNGAGCGTCTCGTGATTGGGCTGCGCCAA
>NW_012021256.1:0-409 GCF_000956235.1 Wasmannia auropunctata
GCGCGCGCGTGAGTGCGTGTGTGTGTGTAAAAATTCTTAAAGTAGTAGAATGTATAATGTGCTGTACTCATCTCTACATCCTTTATGTATCTTATAGGATTAATATCGTACGATAATCATGATAATTTGCGAGAACATTTTCATATTTTTTACAAAATATATCTCAATATTTGAATTGCAAATTAATATCCATATTATTTATCAATTATCTTACCTCCATATGTCTTTTAATATTATATGATTATTTTATATTCGTTTTGTATCCTCCAGAAAACTCTTCCCATTGAGAAATATAGATATCCATTTATGCACGGCATAGAGACAAGAGCCATACGTATCAAATCGTATCCTTCATAAGTTAACTTTTGCGCTTCTACGTCACTGGCCATTAAAGACATCTTATAAATGA
>NW_012021257.1:0-378 GCF_000956235.1 Wasmannia auropunctata
TTTTACTAGATGGTAGACAGAAAGGAGGTCTGATTCTATGAGAGAAAAAAAGCTTATAGATCAGTGGTCGCAAGAATCTGCACATTTCGGGCAGATTTCGTACGCGACGCCTACTGTCTCCCCACCACCGCTCGAGGCTCGACGGCCGAGCCGCCGATCGCGCGTGTGACGCTGTGCCTCAGGAGCGTCCCTGTACTATGTAGAAGCGTATCTTCTGCCAAATTACCATTATTGCATTATTAAATAATTCATTTGTGTTAAAATTAAATTTTTTCATTATTAATGTTTTAATTACGACATTCTTATAAATTAATATTTTCTAATATATAATATAATTATAAGAACAATAGCTTTCCACATCACCTGTGAGATACTATT
>NW_012021258.1:0-321 GCF_000956235.1 Wasmannia auropunctata
ATATTATGACGCTTGCAACTTTTTGCATCGTTATATCTCAGTAACGGTGGCTTTTAGGAAAAAAGTTATTGTATACCTTTTTTATAGATAATTTTATGATCTACAATTTATGTCTGAGGTAATTTTGCGATAAAACTTACCGTTTTGAAGAAAATCGCGAAAAACCCATTTTTTTTGACCTTTGACCTCGAGTCAATTTTTTTCCTTAAACCGGAACGATGGGGAACTTTGAGAAATTGTTTTTATTGTGTTTTGAACAATTTTACCGATTTTCAGCTGACAGCGAATTTATGTAACTTCACTCTTATTTTTGGTCTAACT
>NW_012021259.1:0-466 GCF_000956235.1 Wasmannia auropunctata
TATATCGAGTACGTGTGGGACCGGCTGCCGGAGCACATGAAGGTGGATTCGGAGGTGCGAACCTATCGTCGCTGCCTCGATCATTACAATCTGCCGCGACAGCGGACGCACATCGACGGTCCCGCGCCACGGATAAAGGATTGCGGCGAATGTCAGCGGGGAGCGGCGGCTTGCTGAATCGCGCGATCAACGCACTTCCGTTCGAGCTACATATTCCTGGCTATCAGTTTTGCGGCCCAGGCACTCGTCTGCTGAAACGATTGGCCAGAGGTGACACGGGTGTGAATCCATTGGACGCGGCGTGCCGCGAACACGATATCGCGTATTCTCGTAGCAGCGATCTCACCGATAGACACGCGGCTGACGAGATACTCGCCAGGAGAGCCTTGGGACGCGTTGTCGCGAGAGATTCGGCTCTGGGTGAGAGAGCCGCAGCTGCTGCAGTCTGGGCTGCGATGAAAGCCAA
>NW_012021260.1:0-406 GCF_000956235.1 Wasmannia auropunctata
TATGCCTTCAACTCTCTCCCCTGGGGCCGGATACGCGAGGCGCTGATCCGTTTTCAGCTGCCTCCGTATCTGGTCGCCGCCGTGGAGGACTACCTACGGGACAGGCAGCTGGAGTTCGTCGATAGTGACGGACTCCGACGCGGGAGGGCAATGTCGTGCGGGGTTCCGCAGGGGTCTGTACAGGGCCCAAGACTGTGGAACCTCGCATACGACGCAGTTCTGCGGGCGGCCATCCCTCCCGGCGCGCGAGTCGTCTGCTATGCCGACGACACGCTCGTGCTGGCTGGGGGGGAGGACTGGGGGACCGCGGTCGCCAGGGCCAATCATGCTCTGGCGTGCGTGCTCAGGACGATTGGCGCACTAGGCCTGCGGGTGGCGCCCCAAAAACCGAGGCCATGTTCTTCCA
>NW_012021261.1:0-402 GCF_000956235.1 Wasmannia auropunctata
TACCTGGCGGAGCGATACAGAGAAGTTTATATAACCACCCGAGCAATTCAGGCCGAGGAGATTGAAATAACACCACGCATGCACGAAGCCATAAGGGAGCGAGCATTGGAAACGGCATTAGCGAAATGGCAAGAGGAGTACGCGCGGCCAGGCACAACGGCGGTTGAGGTTAGGAAGGCTATAGTACCAGTCTTACCGCAATGGTATGGGAGGCAGCATGGTCACCTTACATACAGGATGACCCAAATGATAACGGGTCACGGTTGCTTCAACGATTTCTTACATAGAATCGGTAAAGTACGAAGCGAAGAGTGTTCGTTCTGCGAGGCCCCATGCGACAGCAACCTGCATACTTTGGGCGACTGTCGGGCTTGGGATGGCGATAGACAAGCGCTGGCGAGT
>NW_012021262.1:0-474 GCF_000956235.1 Wasmannia auropunctata
ATTGAAATCGTTAGTTCGACAGCTGGCTTCATACCGGTGCGATTCGCGCGTCCGGGAACGCTCCCGGAGATGACGAGTGTACGAGCTTCGTTCTTTCTCGACTTTGAATCCGCGAAAATACCCCTGTCGCTATACGCGAGTACGTCTCTCACGGCGTACGACGGATCACACACCACGTGGCGTCGCGATAATTCGAAGTACTGCCGACATTCGGCACGCTAACACGCAATAATTCGGACACTCAATAACGCAAAAGAAACACAAAATAACATGTAATTAACGCACAAGTGACCCGGCTGTGGCAAGGCGAGCGCAAAATACTCTACTCAATTCGCGTAACTCTATGCCGGGCGGATGGCGTACATGGACTCTACACACGAACATACGATTACGCGGACAACGAAACTGCAATAGCGCGATCCGCCCGACAATGAAACCGGCGGCTGACAATGGTAATCTCTAACGTTCGTCTCA
>NW_012021263.1:0-342 GCF_000956235.1 Wasmannia auropunctata
TATCGTCGGGTGAACGTCTCGTGTGTCAGTAAATCGTCGTGTGTGAATAAATTGTGCGCGTGTTTCTTTCTTCGAGTTGATTTTTCAGTCGACGAATAATTAATAGACACGGGATTGATAATCATTAACTAATAAATTCGGTGTTAAAGTCAGTCGACTGCTTGCTATCGTCGGGTGAACGTCTCGTGTGTCAGTAAATCGTCGTGTGTTAATAAATAGTACGCGTATTTCCTTCTTCGAGTGATTTTTCAGTCGACGAATAATTAATAGGCACGGGATTGATAATCATTAACTAATAAATTCGGTGTTAAAGTCAGTCGACTGCTTGCTATCATCGAGTGA
>NW_012021264.1:0-439 GCF_000956235.1 Wasmannia auropunctata
TTTTTCCTTTACCAAAATTTTATCCGAAGCTTTGTTTTCAAATTATAACGAGAAATAGTTAGCGAATTACGGACCGCGTATGGATGGTAGACAGGGGCGGCGCAACTTACTGTTTGACGCAGGCGGTACGCGGGGCTTTCGCGATCAGCTGATTGCTATACGCGCGCATACACATGACATTTTAAGGACATGAGGTTACATTCTCTCTTGCACACACGCTCACGCACACGCTCACGCACACGCTCACGCACACGCACAACACACACACAAACACAAATTACCTTGTAAAGATTCGATGACTCGTGATGTAGCTTCGTGAGAAAGACGGAATTTCCATTTCAATGGACCACGTACAGCTCCAAATAAACGTTTATTTAATAAATTTCGTTAGTTTAATGTAGACGTTATCACTGACTGACACAGATCAGATTATTATTTA
>NW_012021265.1:0-364 GCF_000956235.1 Wasmannia auropunctata
CTCAAAACCTGTGCATTTTGGTTGAATGATTCACGGAGTATACTTGATTCTAGAGTTGTACAGTGCATAAAAATTTGGTTAACTTTGTTCTTTACATCTAGTATCTCGTTGTGCTTGTCTAATAACAATCTTACATGTCCTGTATACAGTGGTTGTTTTAATATTTTTCCTATTTTATCTACAATTTTCTTGATATTATTACATTCATGCTGTGAGCTCTCTTGAAGCGTTGTACTCGTATGTGTTTTTAATCGAGCTATTAGATACTTTTTCCCATTGGAATTTTCAAACATCTGAATGTCTCTTTTTAAAAAATCTATTATTTCTAAGTCACTATAATTTTTTAAATGACGTGTTCGTAAAT
>NW_012021266.1:0-394 GCF_000956235.1 Wasmannia auropunctata
TTCCAACATTATAAATCTGCAACGGTGATCTCCCTTTATTTGAAGGGCCTTTTTTGGCTACGCAAATTTTACAAGATCTACACCAGTTTTCTACATCTCCCTTGCAAGTAGCCCAATAAAATCGTTTTCTTATCTTGTCTAATGTTTTATTTACACCAAAATGTCCTCCGGAAGGAGAATCATGGGCCTCCTCCAAAATATATCGAATTCTGCTTTGAGGGACAATAATTTGTAAAATCTCTTTCTTTAAATCTGGCGTCAACCATTTTCTACAAAGGACTCCTTCACTAAAAGTGCATCCCATTGTGACTAATAAATTTTTACTAAATTTCCCAAAAGAGAAATTTCTTGCCATAATGGACGTCTCCCTTCTTCTTTCCTTCGTAAAATAACA
>NW_012021267.1:0-478 GCF_000956235.1 Wasmannia auropunctata
TCTTGACTCAATTCTAAGACGATTTTCCTTTACAAAAATTTTGTCCGTAAAGCTTAGTTTTCAAATTATAACGAGAAATAGTAGCAAATTACGGGCCGTGTACGGATGGTAGACAGGGGCGGCGCAACTTACTGTCCGCCGGCAGGCGGTACGCGGGACCGTCGCGATGATCAGCTGACTACACGCGCGCATAAACATGCGTTTACATTCTCTCTCTCTTTTTCACACATACACACACGCACGCACGCACGCACGCACGCACGCACGCACGCACGCACGCACGCACGCACGCACGCACGCACGCACGCACGCAATATCTTACCTTTTGAAAGATTTGTCGACTTCTCGAAAAAGATGGATTAATTCCCATGTGATTTCCACGTAATGAGTGTTTATTTTAATAAATTTTCAATAGTTTTAATGCAAACGTCACAAGTTATCACTGACACAGATCAAATAATTATATAATTCTTTTTTT
>NW_012021268.1:0-472 GCF_000956235.1 Wasmannia auropunctata
TCCGGAACATTCCACTGACCAACAAACAACTGGCACAAACAACTTCTGCTGGCCAGATGTGCCGAAGGTCATGCGAATCTTCCGGAAGATCAGGGGGCTTTAAAACCAGGAGCGTCAGCGCCGCCACAGCACTCTTGCAATAGTCTGCTTAGAGACAATCGCTAATTCGTTTTTCTAAACTTTTATCCGTAACGTTCGGACCGCGACCAAGCTAATTTCGAGTCGCGCTAGCTTTCTGCTTTACTTAAGCAATAAAACGATATAAACTGCAACGAGCTTCAGCGTGGTTTATTTTACACCACTCCTGTCGATTCCCCTTCGGGAGAATCGCCAATACATATCTTTACAATTTCTGGTCCTTCGAGCCGGATTTCGTTTTCGTGTCAACCGCCGCATTGATCCGCGCTTGCCGTGCCATTGTGATAATGTTCGGTGACCCGCAATCGAAGATGGAATCATTAATCGCAGCACA
>NW_012021269.1:0-426 GCF_000956235.1 Wasmannia auropunctata
TAAATTCACGTGTAAGCTGTGCCGAGAGAAAAGTTCGTGTGTACAGCGATACAGCGGAGAAACCGGACCAGCGTTGCGACGCTGAATGGTACGCCACTGCGATTCAGGACTCGGCGCGACGCTGCGCAGGCGTACCGTTGACGTCATCGGGTCTAAGGCACGGGGTGTTATACGCTTATCAATGAACGTACGACGCCTACGGTGAGTACCTGTTCTCTAGCCAGCGCAGCGCCGGCGAACACACCCTCCGCCGGTCCTCCCTTACTCGCCGCCCTTGCGACCGCGTGCCCTACGTGCTCATTCTCGTCGGTAGCCTTCGCCGCTACCTGATCGCCGTTCATCGGTCAGGTGTAGAGAGAGAGAGAGAGAGAGAGAGAGAGAGAGAGAGAGAGAGAGAGAGAGAGAGAGAGAGAGAGAGAGAGAGAG
>NW_012021270.1:0-469 GCF_000956235.1 Wasmannia auropunctata
CTTATATATGTTAAAGTACTCTAGTAGTAGATTAGTTTAGCAAAGGGACACGATGCAATTCGCAGCCGTTTTCGAGAAAAACCGGGTTAAAGTTTATACCGTTCCGTATATACCGCTCGCGTTGAGCTCATTGTCGAGAAGGTGGCGTAGCTGAGGCGGTCAGCTGTAGACTACCAATCTGTCGACCCGGGTTCAATTCCCCTGATTCCTGTAATTTTTTGTTTTTTTTTTTACAATGTTAAATATGTATTACATTATTATGTAAAATAAAAATAATCAAATTGACATTGTTTTGATTGAAAAATTTCACTTTTAATTTGCATTTAAAATAATTCATTGAACATAATTAATATATATTATTAATTAATTTATATTTTCTTACGCTTACGTCTTACGGTCTTACGGGATTTTATGTGTGAACGGCCTTTAGGTGGTATACAAATATACGAAATAGGGTCGGAACAGTGAA
>NW_012021271.1:0-316 GCF_000956235.1 Wasmannia auropunctata
TATTTATTAAAAAGTTATTAACATAATAAGTTATATATGCTCATTTAATCGTGTGTCATGTTTATGGGATTTAGTGGATTATTCGTTAAATAGTTATTAACAAAAAAAGTAACAAAAGAAATAATCCCAATGGGGGGTTGGGGGGGGCGAAGCCCCGTCCAGTAGGTAGTATGGGCGCAGGCGGGGAGGGGGGGTGCAGGGGGGAAGGGCGGAACAATAATTCATAGTGACTCGTGGAAAGCGTATAAATCATTACATAAACATAATTACATACATCGAATGGTAAATCATTCCGAAAATTTTGTAGATCCTACAA
>NW_012021272.1:0-450 GCF_000956235.1 Wasmannia auropunctata
GAACAACCACGGCGAGCGTGCGGCCGATTTAGCGAGCGAGCGCCTTAGAGATAGAGAGAAGGACGAGTTGCTGCCGGCTCGGAGGAACTTGGCGAGGACGAGAAGGAGATCGTGCCGGTGAGGTGACCCTCTTTATCACATGTAAAACCACGGACAAATCGAGAATCTTGCTCGCGCTCTGCGGACGGTAACGCCATTTTCGTGATAGGTTTTCGTCGCGTGCGCCCCTTTGGCGACGCGTATTTGGTGACTTTTCTTTGATTTGGCGTATCGGCGTCCGTCCTCAAGCGCGAGGATTCTCAGCGAATTGTGCCGTGAGCTATCGGGAGTGCCGCGAGTTGTAAGTCGAGCCACCCGGGGATCGTCGCCGGGAGTGGGCCGCAAAGCCCTCGCACACCAGTGTGCGAGCGTTATGTAAGTGCGCGAGTACTCGAAGCGCGAGTACTCCTC
>NW_012021273.1:0-380 GCF_000956235.1 Wasmannia auropunctata
TCGTCAAGTCGACAGATGGCAAAACAACGACGCCTTCTTGCCTTGCTGCAACGGGGCTGCTCCGTCGTTGGGCTGGCCGTCCACCCTTGTGCCTCACCCTTAGCGGCCTCCCTCTAGGCCTGCTCGGCACGCGGGTACTCGGCGGTGTCGGCGGCGCTGGCGAAATAGAACGCCGCGCTTGCAAGAGGGGCGCAAGCGCGGCGTTCGCACCACGCATAGGTGCGTCGGCTGCGGACGGTGGTGCAGGAGACGATGCACGAGACGAGGACGAGGCACGCGACGAGGACGAGACACGCGACGAGGACGAGGCAGAAGACGAGGCTCTCCTCTTGGCCCTCTTAATGTCGTCGTATCGTTCGCGCTTTAGCGCGAGCCACCTC
>NW_012021274.1:0-469 GCF_000956235.1 Wasmannia auropunctata
ACACTAAATGCCCCAAATATTTAACTTCTTTGTTTAAAAATAAGCACTTCTTTGGATTAACCTTCAAATTAGCTTCCCGTAAACATTGAAAGACTTTTCTTAAATTTAAAATCATATCCTGAAAATTTTTTCCATAAATTATTATGTCGTCTAAGTAAACTATACAAATTTTAGATATTAAACCTTGAAGAACTTTTTCCATTAGACGTTCAAAGGTAGCTGGAGCGTTACAAAGTCCAAATGGCATAACTGTGAATTGCCATAACCCTCTTCCAATTGAAAAGTCCTTTTAATAAACCCATCGGATAGAGCAGAAACAAATTGAGCACATGCAATTTTGTCGCGGACTGAGTGAGGGCACTCAGAATACGCTAATTGCGATAACCGTTCTAAATCCGAACCAAAAGCAGCAATATCTTCCCCGAATTTCTGTTTCCTATTTTGTGAATTGAGAATAATAAGATTGAGA
>NW_012021275.1:0-308 GCF_000956235.1 Wasmannia auropunctata
GACAGCTTGTACCAAGAGGATAATGCTGTCTAGCATAGCACAGATATTCGATCCGCTTGGATTGTTAGCCCCAATAGTATTAACGGCGAAAATATTAATACAGGATTTGTGGAAGCTCCGATTGGATTGGGATGAATCACTTCCGGCAGATATATTTGCTAGATGGCAAGGTTACGTTTCAGATATTCAAGGTTTGAGCGAGTTCAGCGTTCGGCGTCAAGTCGTCGAAGGTGAATCAAAGGCGGGTATCCAACTTCACGGATTTTGTGATGCCAGCAAGCAAGCTTATGGTGCATGCGTCTACGTCC
>NW_012021276.1:0-369 GCF_000956235.1 Wasmannia auropunctata
TGTATCTTGTTTAATACAAACACTATATTTGACGTGTTACTTACAGATTGAATGACTGCGCGGCCGACAGCGTAACGCTATGCGTTAATGATTTAGGTGAACTCCGCTAATGATTGTGTTGAACTCCGCAGTGGTCCGCTGGACGACGGGTTATATCCCATCTCAAGTGGGCCACTGCACTGCTTAGTCGTTGCAATTATTGCAACGACGGCAGTTTTTTGGAGGACGCGTGCATTGAGGGCGCCGAAGTCCTGCGTCGGCGTCCTCAATAATTATGGGTCATTGTTGCAATAATAGATTGCAACAATGACCTGCTTATTTCTAAGTGTGACGTTGTAAGTACGTCAAAGCGAGACTTACAACATCCCT
>NW_012021277.1:0-446 GCF_000956235.1 Wasmannia auropunctata
CTGCACAAGTATGTACAAGTATGTACAAGTGGCAATTAGTAGAGTTTTCTACGTCAATAGCGACGTAGAAAACTCTTTGCTATTTTTGAGGCCGAACTGATGGACCTCATTGGCCTCCTCGGCGTCGCGTCAGGAGAAGATGCGTCGTCGTCGGGCAAACGTTGTAGCCGTACAACCGGTTGTAGATCGTGGGTAACATCTCGCGAAGGTCCAGCGACAGGCGATGGTGTTGCTGCTCTGTCGCCGATATGTTCCCGACGATCTACAACCGGTTGCACGCTGTCGGGAGTTTGCGTTTGCGTCATAATAAATTGCCGCCCGACACGCTGCATTTGTATATGGACAATTTCGTGACGACTAATTGTAGGTATTGCCGCTACAGGCGGCGGCGGCGGCGGCGGCGGCGATATCGGGAAGATGGTGGTGGCGGAGGCGCGTTTGCGTCG
>NW_012021278.1:0-378 GCF_000956235.1 Wasmannia auropunctata
TCAGCGGCGGATTCCCCCGGCAAAACAACGCGGTCACCGATACTCAGAAACGGCCCGGGCCGCGCGCCCCTTACCGCGCACCACCTGGGACACTCGTCTCACGCGCCGCGCCGCTTCCCGCCTACCGCGCCTACCGCGCGCCTACCGACGTCACACGCCGGCACGTGCACACCCGATGGGCACTCGCCGGCGCTCGCGCTAATCCTGTACATATGTGTATATAACGTCCGTCCGCGCGTACCAAAATGTATCAAATCCTAGCATTTAAATAAACTCGTTTCTTTTGTACATATTAAAATCCGAGTTACGTTAATTGCTCTTCCTTATCCGCCCTGAGCCAATTTCGTCGCCCGTTTTCCGACGAGCTACTCCGTGCGA
>NW_012021279.1:0-475 GCF_000956235.1 Wasmannia auropunctata
GGAACCATGTCAATGGCACGAATCGAACGTACCGATAAATATCATGAATGTAAACATCATTCGCATAGAGTGTAACATGACCGCGGGTGCGTATAGTAACGACAAGTGTGTACATACGATACACGAGTTTTCACCGAGCGTTCCGCCAGGATATAAGATATCGGAAACGCCGGCACAGATCATTTACCTTCCGATCATCGCACGGAGCATATCGGATCTGACTATCCGCGTTGTGGATCAATACGGTCGATTGCTCGATTTTCGCGGAAGAAGAAATCACTGTGAGGCTGCACGTACGGAGACGACCGCGATAACGTGAGATGCCTGTGCTGAATGAGCAGGTGAAACGTACAGGAGATACAATTTTAACTGGAGAGACAACTGTAAAAAACATTCGATCTGTCAAGAAGAAACTCACTGCTTCCAACATTGAATTTTTAAAATCTTTGGGTTTTACCGTGCATAGTATCTGAGA
>NW_012021280.1:0-305 GCF_000956235.1 Wasmannia auropunctata
TACAGCGACCAGATATTTTCGCGGATTCAACGTCGAGAACGAACGAAGCTCGTACACCCGTCATCTCCGGGAGCGTTCCCGGACGCGCGAATTGCGACCTCGGCGATACCGCCGACGGCTGCCGCGGCGTTAGTCGCGGCCGAACGAATCGCCTGTAAATTCCAGTACACGCAAATATATTTGTTAATCATTGTTACTGTTACAGAAATATTGAGTGTTTTATCTTGCCCTTGCTCTTCCACATTCCTCCGCACCCTACGAACCGCCCCTCTACCGCGTTCTAGATTTCAATTCCGCGTGATAAA
>NW_012021281.1:0-416 GCF_000956235.1 Wasmannia auropunctata
AGTTATTGTTGCTATCATTATTGTAAGTAAAAGATGTTCGAAAGGCTTCTATCGCTTAGTTATACATAAGAGAACTCGAATTTAGGCGTTATGGTAAGCTTTTGTATATCCGGGTTGTCCGAACAGACTTTAATGAGGGTTGAGTGTAAGGCTTAAGGCGGCCATTTGCAATGGTACACCATGTTGTCAAGAGACAGATAATTTGAATTGCCTTTAGTGTTACTTGATTCTAACGTTAATTTAAACATGAATAAAAGCGTAGAATGGTGAAGTAAACATTTGAAAAATTATTTCGCGTGTTGGGTGCGGGAACGTGACATCTCCCTCCATGGGGAAGTTCGGTCCCCGAACTAAAAATTATTTTAATTTATTCTTGAGATCTTATGTGGCTGTTTCTTATTCTATTCCCTTTACTA
>NW_012021282.1:0-312 GCF_000956235.1 Wasmannia auropunctata
AAACAAAGAAACAATATATATTTAAATTTTTATTGACAATTCGAATCGTAAAAAGCTTAAGAATTTCGTTTTCTTGTAGTATTATACGCGATGTTTACAACCGTTCAGAAATATTTATCTCCAAGTGATAAAAATGTTCTCCCAACTTCTGTGGAAACTTGTAGTATTTTATGAAAATTTAAGAAAGTAAATTTATATAGATTTTCACGGATTCATTAATCGTAGAATACTGAAGAATATTGTTGTTCTTCATAGAAATTTGTAATATTCTATGCAAAAAGTAAAAATATGAAATAAAAAATTACAAATTTA
>NW_012021283.1:0-378 GCF_000956235.1 Wasmannia auropunctata
TGTAACCTCACATAAGAACGCATCTTGACGGACAGTCGCTCGCTTTGGGCGTTGCAAATGCGCCTTGGCGGACTGTCTGAATAATAAGAAGACGAAAACTGGAATCGCTAAAGTGGCATTTTCGTAGATTTTCGTAGACTCGATTTCGAGATCTCGGGATTGACTGCATCGATTTTATTCGGACTGGTCTCAACTGAAAGTTCGTATCGACATTATATAACGAAAGTGTCATTAGATTTTTCATTAGAACTTTCGTTTCCGAGATATTAAAATCGGAAATCTGACGAGGCAAAACTTCGAGATAAAGCTAGCGGTAGCGTTTCGACAGTGTCAGTGCCGTATACTCACAGGTCATCACCCGACTTTTATTTTTATATA
>NW_012021284.1:0-360 GCF_000956235.1 Wasmannia auropunctata
GCGTGGCGTAGTAGATTTGGTGATCCCGACTTTCAGAGCGCGCTCCGCAACGAGGTTCTGCGTCGCGAACAGGGAGAACATGAGTCTGCTGCCGATTATATCACGTGCATGCAGGCCATGTTCAATCGGTTAAGCCCGCCGTGGAAATCTGAGCGATCAATTAGATCATACGCACCGCAACCTACGGGCCGACAGTCGCAGCGTATTATTCGCCGACTATTGAGTTTTCGACTTTTACCGAGTTAGAGCAGCTGGCCACCCGATTAGAAGTGATCGACGAAACCGCGAACCGACCTCGACATACCGTCGCGCCGGAGAAGTCCCTAGCTTCCCGATCTCGCGTATCGTTCGTCGCGTAAG
>NW_012021285.1:0-462 GCF_000956235.1 Wasmannia auropunctata
TTACAGCTACATGAAAGATAAAATTAATTAAAACTAATCAGTGACATAAGTGAACCATAAACGCAGTCAACATCATTACTTGAGCTGTTATTTATTATATTAGATTACTTTGCAAATCGCACGAAAAATTGGTTATAAAAAATTATGGTTTGTAATCGGTACAATAATGATATTCTTCATAAAAATGTTTAAACAAAAAATACTTGCCACACCATGCACAGCGCATAAAAGCGGCCATCCCACAAATACTACATTTGGGTATATCTTTTTCATTTTTGAAATAACAGAATTCTACAGGATTTTGAAATTTGTCGGGATGTGTTTCTAAATATCCGCTTTTATACCAAGCATATTGAAAAAGATTTTTAAATCTAGGCGAAGAAAACTGATTGTGGGTTAGTGATTGCAATTTAATTATTTCATTACGGGAGTGCAAATTGATATCAATCTCTTGAAGAATTA
>NW_012021286.1:0-349 GCF_000956235.1 Wasmannia auropunctata
TATCCCCTGTGTGCCTTGTCGACTCAGTTACATTATACGAAGTTATACGATAGAAAGAGAGAAAAGACCCGCGGGAGCGATTTCGCCCTACCCTCGAAGAATTTCAATAACCACTTTTATTTCTATTACGCTCGCTGAAAATTTCTCGTTACTGCGGGTCTCCAACTGTCATTGTAGCGAAAAGAATAAATGTGAAGCAAAACAAAACTCTTGAAATGATAATGTCAAAAATTTTTTTTGATTTTTTGGGAGTCTGAAATAGATAATTTTTAAGACTTTTACATTTTTTAATAGGCTGCAACAAAAAATATTAAAGAAAATTGATATTAACTCTAAAATATCCCGTATT
>NW_012021287.1:0-440 GCF_000956235.1 Wasmannia auropunctata
GTCTGCAGCCTGCCGTCGACAACCTTCTTCGTGGGAAAGGTCAAACGAAGTGGCGACCGAAAAGTAAGTGAAATCAATTAAAAGGTATTCACGGTTAAAATTATAAAGTCGGTACTTGCCGGAAACGTTGATAATTGTGCGACCGAGACTCCGTATAGAAACGAGCAATCGGGCCTGCGCAATTGCGAGTCTTCGTGAAGACGAAGTCTGATAGCCGATATATTTGATACGCGATAACGCGGATTAATTGTAACTGAAGCGTAAAACCCGGTTACAAGCTCACCTAACGTAGCCTTGCCTTAACTAACATAACTTAACCAAATCTGAGTTCCTACAAAAAAAAAAGAGAGGGAGAGGGTGGCACGCAACAAAATATTGACATTTTATTCAGATATTTATTGATTAATATCTTTATTTTTATATATATTAAAAAAAACGTA
>NW_012021288.1:0-337 GCF_000956235.1 Wasmannia auropunctata
TAATTGAAGTCCGCGCTACCGGTTGCGAGCCAGCTGGTCACGTGCGACACCGCGATTCGCGGGCGTCGCGCTCGCAGGGCATGGGCCAATCGGCGCATAATCAGCCGATCGCGTGACACCCTGCTGCCTGCGTGCTGCCGGAAGGACCGTCAAGCGACACTTGTGCTGTGGTCGCGCGTGGGACAGGACGCAGGATCTCGCTTAGTTGCCGAGTGCCGGAAAACATTTTGAGAGAACATCTTCCGTAGCTGCCGCTCTTGGTGAGACGAACGTTAGAGATTACCATTGTCAGCCGCCGGTTCCATTGTCGGGCGGATCGCGCTATTGCAGTTTCGTT
>NW_012021289.1:0-316 GCF_000956235.1 Wasmannia auropunctata
TCAGCTGACTACACGCGCGCATAAACTTGCGTTTACATTCTCTCTCTCTCTCTCTTTTTCACACACACACACGCACGCACGCACGCACGCACGCACGCACTCACGCACGCACGCACGCACGCACGCACGCACGCACGCACGCACGCAATATCTTACCTTTTGAAAGATTTTGTCGACTTCTCGAAAAAAGATGGATTAATTCTCATGTGATTTCCACGTAATGAGTGTTTATTTTAATAAATTTTCAATAGTTTTAATGCAAACGTCACAAGTTATCACTGACACAGATCAAATAATTAGATAATTCTTTTTTTTA
>NW_012021290.1:0-430 GCF_000956235.1 Wasmannia auropunctata
CTTCTTCGCAAGGGACGCAAGGAAGCCAGGCGCCCTGGCTNTCCCCGCAAGGAACGTGAAGAAGTCAGGCGCCCTGACTCTCTTCGGAAGGAACGCGAGGAAGTCAGGCGCCCTGACTCTCTTCGCAAGGAACGTGAGAAGTCAGGCGCCCTGACTCTCTTCGGAAGGAGCGTGAAGAAATCAGGCGCCCTGATTCTCTTCGCAGGAGGACGGTCTCGACAGGAGTAGGTTCGGGACCGGACTGGTAGCCGTCGCTCCGCGGCGGCGGCTTATATACCCCCGCCGATGGGCTTCGGCGGGGGCTGCGGAGAGGGGTCGCTCTCCCGTAACACGCTCGGCGCGCGTGTTGTTTAGTCGGAGTTGTGGCGCTGAGCGCCAGGGGCGGCTGGTCGGCCCCTTGTGGTTGGTGACGAGGCGGGGGCGTATCGTA
>NW_012021291.1:0-338 GCF_000956235.1 Wasmannia auropunctata
TTGATTTATCGCTATTATAAATGGCTGCCGAATAAATCAAACTTATGATTGGCCATTCGACGCCATTTTTAATATTTTCTAGTACTTTTGCGATACTGCCATAAGCCGGTCGCGCTTCTCTGATAATCTAGGACCAGAGAGGATCCTGAGAGCGGCCATGCCTGCAATTTAGCTGGGACCGGCGATGAGCTGGTTTCAGCGCCTCTGGAAAGTGGACATTGAACTACCAACTAGAGAGACCAATGAGAAGCACGCGTTGGACGGAAAACGTGCTCTCATTGGTCTATCTAGTTAGTAGTTCAATGTCCACTTTCCAGAGGCGCTGAAACTAGCACATA
>NW_012021292.1:0-424 GCF_000956235.1 Wasmannia auropunctata
TCCAATCCCCGGGAAATGATTTATCTTTGAAGTAGGGAAAAATCAAAGAGATCCCGTTTAGGAACGAGGCTGGATTCGAGGGAAGGAGGGGGGGATATGGAAGGACGTAACCAGATAGCCTGTCTCGCAAATAGGCGCGGTGGCATATGTGCGAGTCGAAGGCGCTTAAACCGGGCTTGACGGGCGAGTCAACGTCCTGAAGGGACGATATTACTCGATCTCAAGCCAGCGCGATCGTTGGTCCTGTTTCGATCAAGGAACTTAATCCTTATGACCCAGGATCGGACCAGTGCGATTTTCTGCAAGGAAAGGGAGGGAAGTGAACGAGGGTGAGGTCGTTTAATGAATTATGGAGAGTTTAAAAATATTGATTAAATTATTTTTAACTATGTTTACAATGCTCATAGTATATATGTGAACAAGA
>NW_012021293.1:0-431 GCF_000956235.1 Wasmannia auropunctata
AAGAGACACCGACTCTGGCGGAGGTCCTCCGCTCTACGCTGGAGGAATTACGTGAGATACGGGAGGAGCGCGCGGTGCGACAGCAACAACAGGCCGCGTTCGAAGCGACTCTTCGCGCCGAACAGCAGCGACAGCGTACCGCCTTGGAGGCAATGATCACGCAGCGCGACGAGGAATTACGACTTTTGCGTGAACGACTACGAGAAACTACTCCAATAAACCAGCTAAGTCCTCTCAATAATACCGAAAATAATGCGCGAGATCGTAACGAAAATGTCGCGAATATCCGGCAAATCGCTTAATACAACGTTGAAGTTGCCACGGGCTCGGCGATCGAGCCGATTCGAATGCGTATTCTCTCCGCGGAGTAACGGGCGTAAAATTAAAGCCGGACACATTTGACGGGAGTGCACCCTTGCGCGAGTTTTTCG
>NW_012021294.1:0-397 GCF_000956235.1 Wasmannia auropunctata
TTGCCGATATTCGCGACATTTTCATTACAATCTCGCGCATTATTTTCGATATTAATGAAAGGACTTAGCTGGTTTATTGGAGCAGTTTCTCGTAGCCGCTCTCGCAAAAGTCGTAATTCCTCGTCGCGCTGTCGTAGTTCCTCGTCACGCTGCGTGATCATTGCCTCCAAGGCGGTACGCTGTCGCTGTTGTTCGGCGCGAAGAGTCGCTTCGAACGCGGCCTGTTGTTGCTGTCGCAGCGCGCGCTCCTCCCGTATCTCACGTAATTCCTCCAGCGTAGAGCGGAGGACCTCCGCCAGAGTCGGTGTCTCTTCGCCTCCCGCCGTTCGCTCGCATGCCCTCTTTCTCGTCGTCGTCATCACTTCACAACACTGTTCACTGATCGTTTTTTTACGAT
>NW_012021295.1:0-361 GCF_000956235.1 Wasmannia auropunctata
TTAGGTAAGTTGAATATTTATTAAAGTCTTCGCCTTACTAAACAAGTAGCATTAAAGCACGTATTTTCTGTTTCTGCAATAGATATTAGCTAAATAATAGGCGGGGGGAGGGGTGGAGCCCCTCCCTCCTGCACCCCCCCTCCCCGCCTGCGCCATTACTTTTTTTTAAATAATTTAATAATATTTTAATAATATTTGTTAATATTTATTTTAATAATATTTAATAATAATTTAATAATATTTGTTACTTTTTTTGTTAATAACTTTTTAACGAATAACGAGCGACGGCTAAAATCTCTTGATAGTCACTCAGGGTCATGACCTTGACAACATATATGAAGGTCAAGGTCATTGGGGCTGG
>NW_012021296.1:0-357 GCF_000956235.1 Wasmannia auropunctata
ACGGAAATCATGTATAATTCATGATGGATTTCCATTCCGTCGAAAATCAAGTTTACGAAGTTTAATCGAATAAGGATTATAAATCTCTCTCTCTCTCTCTCTCTCTCTCTCTCTCTCTCTCTCTCTCTCTCGTCGTCGTCTACTACGTACGTACGTACGTACGTACGTACGTACGTACGTACGTACGTACGTACGTACGTACGTACGTACGTACGTACGTACGTACGTACGTACGTACGTACGTACGTACGTACGTACGTACGTACGTACGTACGTACGTACGTACGTACGTACGTACGTACGTACGTACGTAACGTACGTACGTACGTACGTACGAACGTACGTACGTACGTACGT
>NW_012021297.1:0-439 GCF_000956235.1 Wasmannia auropunctata
AATATTCTAGTTATAAAGTGAAATTTCCTCTAATCCCATATTTTAAGCAAAAACTTTTACAGAAAGAGTATTCCTGTTCCAATAAAGTGAACTGTTCATCTAAAATCTATTAGATATTATTTTTCGGCTTTCCTCTTGTATTAAGAGGAATATGTTTTTTTCAAGCGGAATGCCCTCTTACATGCGATATGAGTAACACGAAAAGCAATGTGTATCGCTGCGTTCTGCCGCGTGACGATTGATTGAAGTGTTGCGCTGCATTTACAAAAACAGACGCAGTAAGACTGCGTTCCGTTAGTCATTGTACATACTGAAAAACTACAATACAAATAATGTGCATTATGAATATAGATTTACAGTACAAGATTTGTACTGTAAATGCAAGACGAAATTATTCTAACTATTAGAATATTGTGCACAGAATATTTTCCTCTTAATT
>NW_012021298.1:0-327 GCF_000956235.1 Wasmannia auropunctata
TGCGCGAAAGTGTTGTGATAATTCAATTTATAAAAGGAAAAACTGTCAACTTATTACTCCAAGTGATTCGTTTGTCGCCGTGTGGGATCGTGTCCCCTTACTGTTATCCACGGAAAAGTTATCGAACTTTTTTAAGCCTACTACATCATTACAAGACATCGAATCAAGGTAAGCATAAATTTGTTGTGTGAGCATGCTCACACACACACACACACACGCACACACACACGCACACACGCACGCACGCACGCACGCACGCACGCACGCACGCACGCACGCACGCACGCACGCACGCACGCACGCACGCACGCACGCAACTGAGTCGAC
>NW_012021299.1:0-418 GCF_000956235.1 Wasmannia auropunctata
CCCGCACATCCCGCATCCGCGACGCGGTTCCCCGTCCCCGCGGACCCGGACCCACGACGCGGTTCCCCGTCCCCGCGGACTCCGGACCCACGACGCGGTTCCCCGTCCCCGCGCATCCCGCACCCACGTCCCCGCGGTCAGGCCAGCTGATCGAGCGGCTTTCCGCGGCTTTCCCCTCCCCGCGGACCCCGCATCAGACCGTGAACGTTCTGAGCGGTTTCCCCTCCCCGCGGCTTCCCCTCCCCGCGGCTTCCCCCGCGGACCCCCCTCCCCGCGGACCCCCCTGCCCCTCACCCCCCCTCGGAGCTCCCGGGGCAGAACCCGCCCTTACTAGCTACTACGTAAAAAAGTCGAGTTGCTCAAAAAACCCGTGCGGCGCGGCTTCTGAAACGTTCTCGAGAGCGACCGAATTCCCTTA
>NW_012021300.1:0-383 GCF_000956235.1 Wasmannia auropunctata
TGTTCGTGTCCGTCCTCGTCCTCGAGGAAATTGAATGGAATTAATTCGAAGGATTACACGTGGCAAGCTTGGTAATGATAAACCACCGAGATTCTTCGGGCACGCGTGACTGTGTGCGAAAAAATCTACCGAATTGATCTCGCTAATCAACAAATATTGTTGATAAATAAATTTTAAATGCTTTATGTTGAAAATGATATTTTATTACAGCTAGTAATATAATCTAACAATATGTATATGCATTGAAATTAAGTTAAACCAAAATTGAATTAAGACAATCTCTTAATTAGAAATTAATCCTAGAATCTTAGCAAAAAAAAGGAAAAGAAGTCATTTTGGATTTGTAACATTCACACAATATTAGAATATATATCGGAGATAGA
>NW_012021301.1:0-354 GCF_000956235.1 Wasmannia auropunctata
AATATTTAGAAGCCCTAATTCTTAACGCGTTTCAAAATATCTTGTAAACAGTCTTCTTTCAGAACATCCGTGACAACCAAATTAAGTGTGTGTGCAAAATAAGTCATGTGACGTACTTTTAGGAGATTCATAGCGGACACCATATTAGCTGCATTATCAGTAGTAATGGCTACAATTTTTTCTCGAATACCTCAGTTGGCTAATATTTCATCAATAACCTAATAAAAATAAGAGTTGACATCGTTTATCATTTAATACTATTAGAATACTGGGGAAATTGATTAAATAAGATATAAAATTAATTCTTATAAAAGTTATAAAGATATAAAGTCAGCTTTTATAAAAGTAATAATT
>NW_012021302.1:0-390 GCF_000956235.1 Wasmannia auropunctata
TGTCGCTCGTTGGCTGGATCGCTCGTTCGGGATGTCTCGTTGGTGTGCTCGTGGCTCAGGAATTTCCTCGTTCTGCGATGCTGAAATCTTTTCGAAACACTCGCGAGGATAGGGCGTCGAAATGACGAGAATGATTCGTGTATATTTAACAACGAATTTATTAACAAATAATTAAACACGCACACGACACAATCACACAACGTTCTTACAATCTCCACCGACTTTACTATTAATTGGAACTGCTCGGTTCCGACGCGTGACACACGCTCATCGAGATATTACGCAAAGCGACTCGGTATATTAATCGTGCTTTCAATACCACAGTAGGCCACGCCGTTGTAGCACACTCGAAGTGATCGGGTAGCTTTTACATGATAGCAACACGCACAG
>NW_012021303.1:0-330 GCF_000956235.1 Wasmannia auropunctata
TCGAACCTCGCTCTAATTCCGTACGATGATAAGCGATACATTGTGCCTGATTCTACCGACCATTCTACCCTGCCATGGGGACATTATAAGATACCATTATAAATTAAAAACTCATATATTTGTATTAACACATATATAGTATATTTGGAATAATCTCATATATTTTAATAAACATAATGTTTTATGCATATAATGAAAAAACAATTTGCGATATAAATTTATTTTACTAACACGTTATCCTTGTGTATCCATGAATTATGTGAACTCATCCAAATCCCAACCATTTCACATATACCTCTTTCCCTCTTTTGCGCAAAACTTTTTCAACGA
>NW_012021304.1:0-375 GCF_000956235.1 Wasmannia auropunctata
AGTTATCATGTTAAAATGCAATTAAGCATTTTGCATAAGCGCCGATGTACAACGGCTGTCACATAATACTTTTGTGTAATACGTGATTTTTCAGGTACAATCAAAATATCGATGAGATCGCCGAACGTGTTAAAAATGCATTTTAGCATTTTTGCACAAGCGCCAATGTACGGCTGCTGTGATACATTAGATTCGCGTAATATAATATTCTTTCAATCTAAATGTCTCGCGGTCATCGAACATATGTTAAAAATGCAATTAAGCATTTTGATCTAGCGCCAATGTACGGCAGCGAGATCACGTCACGAAATCAAACGATATCTGCAACATTTGCGAAAAATAGGCCACACCCATTAGTTTCGGTATATATTGTAA
>NW_012021305.1:0-368 GCF_000956235.1 Wasmannia auropunctata
TAAATAATATTTTGATTTCACTTCTTTTTGGTAATATTATATTTTAATTTATTAAATTAATTTTTTTTAAATCATGTATACGTTAATACAACTTGGATTCTGTTGGTTTAATTTGATTCAATAGTTTTTTTCGAGGTATATTAATTACAAAATAATTTTGTGTGATTGTTATATATTGAAGATAACGCCACTTAGGTTTTTATATGATTTAACAACAGTTTTTTTTCGAAGTCATATTATAAATATATTTAAGATAATACAAAGGTCTCATTTTTTTCATTCTGATACAATTTTTTTCGAGGTAAAACGTTAAAAATATACTTGGCGGATTTTTTACATTTTTAATGTCTTTTCCACGGATTTCACTA
>NW_012021306.1:0-420 GCF_000956235.1 Wasmannia auropunctata
AAACGGGCGCGCCAAGTGTGCTGCTGCTGGAGATTTCTCCCCATCTTTGATTTTTCTGTCACGTAATTTGCTACTTGTTATCGATGCAAAATCCCTTTTTAATTCTGCGGCCCTCATTACGCTATCTATTGCATTTTTTTTTTATTATTACGTATACATTGAAAATAATACAACTTGGATTTTATTTGTTTAATTTGATACAATATTTTTTTCGAGGTATATTATTTTTTTTAGTTTTTAATTTAATTACAATAAATATACTTGAAATAATATTTTGATTTCACTTCTTTTTGGTAATATTATATTTTTGATTTATTAAATTAATTTTTTTAAATCATGTATACGTTAATACAACTTGGATTCTGTTGGTTTAATTTGATTCTAATAGTTTTTTTTCGGGGTATATTAATTACAAAATAA
>NW_012021307.1:0-423 GCF_000956235.1 Wasmannia auropunctata
TATCCCCTGTGTGCCTTGTCGACTCAGTTGTTGCTATACGAAGTTATTACGTACTATTAATAAATACTAATTATAGGAAATACAGTAATTTTGTCAATTTTGTGTATCAAAACTTGAGCTTAGCACATGTATTTGGGTATCAACTTTATTTTATTAGAAAATTAACGTCAAGATCGATTCGATAAAAAAAGATGTTTAAATAATTCAAGCAACGTGTGTTTGTAAAAGAGAATAAAAATTAACAATAAATCAATTTTCTAAATTAAAATCGACGCGAAATGTTTTCTGAATGCATTTGTTGTCAATTACTGATCGCGGATGCACGGCGACACTTACTCAATTATTTCTCGTACCTCGTTTAAAATGTTAAGTGCTACAGCGGTCTCCTCCGCGATAAAACAGACTTACTTTCGGCGTCGCGAA
>NW_012021308.1:0-392 GCF_000956235.1 Wasmannia auropunctata
AAAAAAATAAATTTTTTTTTCTAATAATTTATTTCTCACATTACAGCGCATATCCATATTCAAATATTACTGCCTAAATATTAGTGNAATAATATTTAGGCAGTAATACATTTCGGCAGTAGTACGAAAAAATCACACACAGCAATAATACTTCTGTGTAATTGTCAGTAATACGTCTATGTAATTTCCAATAATATTTCCAGTAGTTTCGTGTGATATTTTATGTAGTAGCCAGTAATACCTCGGCAGTCGGTCTTTTCCATAAGGGTAATATTTGCGCATGTGATAATTACACACTTCTCAACAAAATTAAAGCATTACTTACTCTACCCTCCAAAAATAGACAAAATTCAAAATAATGTAGGGTGATTCTTTGCGATATTACAAAACTT
>NW_012021309.1:0-354 GCF_000956235.1 Wasmannia auropunctata
GCAACCCGAAGATATTGCCCGGAGTCGGGTCTCCGTATAGTTAAACTCACAACTGGATGGAATTATGCGAAGCACGAATAAGTCCACCATCCGGAGGAATTCGGAGCCTCTGGAGCGGCCTGGTGGGAGTACCGTCCCTGCTCCCGCCCGGTCGTCATCGAGTGAAGGGCTAGCTGAGGTCAACCCGGCAGGGGCCTCAGTGGAATCTGCTACTGCCGTGAGCCAGCCGAGGGAAGAGGAAGTTCATCCCGCCACCCTTGAGTTCAGGCGAAGGATGAAGGAGTTGGAGGAGAGGTTGCTGACGACCACCGACAGCGACCGGGACACCGGCGGACCTCACAACAGATGACGAGG
>NW_012021310.1:0-412 GCF_000956235.1 Wasmannia auropunctata
TGTGTGCCTTGTCGACTCAGTTGTATGCTATACGAAGTTATTACGTGGTCGGGAGCGAGGAATCGTGGAGGGCCGTCTCCTCCTTCTGCGAAGCAGTGATGCGGCGGAAGGAGGAGGCGGAGAGGGAGAGGGAGAGAGGGAGACTCCCTCTCGGTGGAAGGGGTCGTGCCGGGCGGGGGCGTGGCGCGGGTGCCCGCGGGCCCCCCGCCGGCCCGGCCAACCGGGGTTCGTGACGGCGGGGGGGGGCAACCGGGGCTATAGCCCCGCTGCCCCCCCCCGCCGCCGATCGGGAGGGCGCCCTCGGCGCCCCAATTCCTTCCCCCCTGGTTGGGGGGCGGGTGGGGGCGTTGGTGGCGAGTCAGGGAGCTCCCGGGCGGGTCATGGGGGGGCGTCGGCCACTGGGCTGGCCGGC
>NW_012021311.1:0-345 GCF_000956235.1 Wasmannia auropunctata
CCGTGACTCAGCTTAGTGGCACGCGAAACATCCCCCCATCGCGGCGAGCACGGCCCACTCGTCGGCCCCGTGCGACGGTCACGCGGTGACGCGCTGATCGGCCGATGCCGGCCCTGCCACACCTGCGCTATTTTTCTCAGGTTCTTGTTTTTCGACTCACTGCCGATCGGAGAGTCGAACGCGAAGCACTGTATATCACGCTAAGCAATAAATCATCTTGCTACTTTTTTTCGGTATTTGACTATACGCGAGTGATTTTTCCTCGAACATCCTATCCTCAACATTTGATGGTCCTTCGAGCCGGATCTCTCTCTTTTTCCCGCGTTCGGATCTCTCGCTCTCTCT
>NW_012021312.1:0-375 GCF_000956235.1 Wasmannia auropunctata
TCTTTACATTTCATATTCTACATCTCTGAGTTCTCATGTCTAAACAATACTGTAGAAACTGATTGAAATAGTTCCTGAAATATTTTTTATAAATGTATATTTAAAAAATTACAGATAGTAACATAAATCAAATATTTTCGCGCTTTTTATGCTTGCAAGGGAACCTCGCGAAATGTTAAATTCTGATCTTAACGAAACTTTTTACACATGTAGGTTATCTAAATGGATGAATTTAGAAATTACTAATTGGAGCTCAAAACGGTTTAAAGGAATGAAACCCCTTATATGTTAATTAATTTTTCTTTTTTCGTTATATCTCGAGAACTATTCAAGATATCAAAAAATGTTTTATACAAAAGTTTTACGACAAAATCA
>NW_012021313.1:0-337 GCF_000956235.1 Wasmannia auropunctata
AACTAGTATGTCTGTTTGAAAATCGACGAATCAGAATTCTTGTACGATTCACCAGACGAATATTGAATGTATTAATTTTTCTTGTTAAATCTACTATTCTTGGCGATCGAATCATTTTTCTTGTTAAATATATCAGAAATTTTTGTCGATTGAACAATTCTTTCATGTTAAATATATCAAAATTTCTTTATTGTGTGACTGAATTTCTCATATTAATATACTTTAGTATATATTAATTTTCAGAAATATAAGATTCTGAATATAAGATTCAGAATTACTATCAAAATTTGATCTCACTTTAAGAGATCTTAAAGATCTCATGATGCTGCATCTTTTA
>NW_012021314.1:0-363 GCF_000956235.1 Wasmannia auropunctata
TATATATATACAGGGTGTCCCAGAATTGGCGCATTCGGAGTACAGGACGTTATACTTTGTGCTAAAAGGAACAACTTTTTCCTTTAGCAAATTTTGATCTGACAAGTAATTTTGGCAGGAGAGCTGGTTAAAGTTAACGAATAATCGCTCTTATTCATGCGGCGCTCAGGACCGGCGCGCGCTTCTCCATTCACTTGTTTCTAATCCTTGGCTAATATTTACAAATAATTATAATTATTTAACGACATTTTAAGACTGTGTTTAAGACAGTCTTAAATATTAAGAATCAATTATAAATATCTTTTATTAATATCTTTTTTTACAGTCTTAAAATGACAAGTTTTTCGCATTTTTCATTGCAAC
>NW_012021315.1:0-465 GCF_000956235.1 Wasmannia auropunctata
TATAAAGTTTAATATTTGAACGAGTTCATTAATTTGATGAGAAAGTTGGAATTGGTGTCACGATAGATTTTTAATTCTTTTTCAAAGCTGAATACGTCTTGCTTAACGATAAGTTCCGTTTTTGAAAGATATTGACAGCTTTAAAGACACCGCATATTTTATTTCTCATATCATTTTCAACGCTAAGCCAGGATTACCTACTACCGCTTTCTATCTCTCCTCCGATATCTCCTTTTTTTCTCTTACACGTAAAGCTCCATATTATATTACAACCCACGTTTAAAACACGTGCATTTATTTTCCCTCTGTCTCTGCAGCTCGCAACGAGATATTTATATGACGTATGTAGCTCGATTATTGTGATTTGTGATCTCCATTTTTTTCGGAGCGATGGACCGCTTGTTCGTCTATTTGATCGTATAACTTCGTATAATGTAACTGAGTCGACAAGGCACACAGGGGATA
>NW_012021316.1:0-343 GCF_000956235.1 Wasmannia auropunctata
CGACTCGTTCGCTCCCCCCCCCCCCTCTCTTTCTCTTTCTCTCGAAAATCAAAGAACAGAAATTTTCTGTTTTCTCTCTCTCGGTCAGTTATCTGCTTTATGTACAGATAGGTACTCTTACACTATATACTATATATCACACAAAAATATATCGCGAAAGAAGATCATCGCGCAGGAGGAAGGAGTCTGATGATGTAATATCGTAATCCAGGATAAGAGATTGCTGAGGGAGATTGAGGAGCGGCAAAAATGTAATACCTGATAAAATAAGAAGCTCGCGTAACTCTGCTTGGGCTTTTAAGTCGAACTTTCGCTTGCGATAGATTATTGAACCCTCAGAAGC
>NW_012021317.1:0-419 GCF_000956235.1 Wasmannia auropunctata
CAATTCATTTTATTAACATTAGTTTTAGTTTATTTAACAAAAAAGTGCCACATTTGGTCACAATTCCGCGTGCTAATACCTATTGTAAAAGTTTCTCTCACAATTCGCCACAATCCACAATTCATCACCCAGGAGGTCGTGACGGCGCTCCGGGGATAAAACGCGGACTCTCGGAGGATATTCACCACATTTCGATGGTAACTCCGATGTCGGTATCATGAAGCCACTCGGGAGGTAACTAGGGACATACGATCCTTTGATACCCGAGAGCCCGTGTAGAGAACGTCGGGACTTCGGTTCGTTCGCTCTACTGAGCGAGTAACGCCGAGCGCGTAAAGTCAGACGCGACGCCATCGCGTCGCGCGGAATGATATCCGCACCGAAAGAAGGGCGGATCCCGCGATTAAATTAAAGATTTA
>NW_012021318.1:0-364 GCF_000956235.1 Wasmannia auropunctata
CACAATTTGTCACAATTCATTTTATTAACATTAGTTTTAGTTTATTTAACAAAAAAAGTAGCCACATTTGGTCACAATTCCGCGTGCTAATACCTATTGTAAAAGTTTCTCTCACAATTCGCCACAATTCATCACCCAGGAGGTCGTGACGGCGCTCCGGGGATAAAACGCGGACTCTCGGAGGATATTCACCACATTTCGATGGTAACTCTGATGTCGGTATCATGAAGCCACTCGGGAGGTAACTAGGGACATACGATCCTTTGATACCCGAGAGCCCGTGTAGAGAACGTCGGGACTTCGGTTCGTTCGCTCTACTGAGCGAGTAACGCCGAGCGCGTAAAGTCAGACGCGACGCCATCGC
>NW_012021319.1:0-352 GCF_000956235.1 Wasmannia auropunctata
TATCCCCTGTGTGCCTTGTCGACTCAGTCTACGGGATCCTGCGTCCTATCCCTCACGCGACCACAGCACAAGTGTCGCTCGCCGGTCCTTCCGGCAGCACGCAGGCAGCAGGGGGTCACGCGATCGGCTGATGGTGCGCCGATTGGCCCTTGCCCTGCGAGCGCGACGCCCGCGAATCGCGGTGTCGCACGTGATCAGCTGGCTCGCAGCTGGTAGCGCGGACTTTAAATTAGGCTCGTGTCCTTCACCGAGCCCTAGCGTCGACCCTGCTCGTTCGTCTCGTTTCCGTACAATTCGCCGTCGGCAACCCGATCCTGGCCAGATCGTGAGAGTCCGTTGCCTCCGTGTTTAA
>NW_012021320.1:0-435 GCF_000956235.1 Wasmannia auropunctata
TTTTTAAATATAAGAATTAAAATATTGATAAAATAAATGCGAGAGCAATAAAAAATTATTAAAATAAATTTCTAGGAATCATTTTAATTTTTTAGTTGGAGAAATGTGACAGCATAATACATATAAATGTGTGGTTTATACGAGATTTGTTTAAAAAGTACGTGGATCGATTTTATTTCCCCGGTTTGAGCATACGTCATAAAAGATACTCGTGTATTCGATGGCTTGACAATGCTTTTAGAATCACGACGAAACTTGTTCTCTTTGTAGCATTATGCTAACAATGGTGTGATTATCGTTTGTTTTGTTATCTTTCGGTGTATATTCTTAGAAAAATTTTTATGAAATTCCGAAGAGCTTTGCTGTTGTCAATTTTTTTACTTTGGTACCGTACCGTGTCCTACATATCGACGTAATAACTTCGTATAGCATAAA
>NW_012021321.1:0-354 GCF_000956235.1 Wasmannia auropunctata
TATCCCCTGTGTGCCTTGTCGACTCAGTACATTATACGAAGTTATACGATATGCGGAATTACATAACAATTTCAAAGTGGAAAAACACGAGAGGTCGCAGGCACGATCAATGCTCCTTCTCTCTCTTTCGCGCCGTCGCTGCCGATGTTACTTCTGTCGCAACTTCTCGCTTATGACCAGCGAGCAACAGCAGCAGCAACAGCAGCAGCGGCAGCGACAACAGCAACAGCCCGCGACGTGGCTGAAACATGGAAGTCGTGAGATCACGGCGCCGCTGATATACACCTTATAGGCACGAGCGTAAGTACGTATAGGCAGGTATAATACACGCGCCGGTCGTGTACACGGGAGAGA
>NW_012021322.1:0-377 GCF_000956235.1 Wasmannia auropunctata
GACTTGAGTAGAAGATTGATTGTACGACGTTACCCTGAGGTGAACGAGTTTCTATATATCCGGCGGAAGAGTGGAATTGAGATGTTTAGTTTTGAGTTAAAAGTTAATTTCTTTTTTGTTGCGAAAGTCGTAAGCCGAAAGTCATAAATATCAAGTAATTCAAAATTTTTATCGCATTTTATTATTATTTTTATTACATTTTAATTTTGGTTTTAAACAATCATTTACCTTTTTTCATCTAACTGATGAAATTTAATTAAATTATGCGAATAGCAGTATAATTAGCGTGTGTAATTATTAGTAATTCCGCGAATTTTATATCTCCCTGGAATCGTATAACTTCGTATAAACTGAGTCGACAAGGCACACAGGGGATA
>NW_012021323.1:0-441 GCF_000956235.1 Wasmannia auropunctata
CCGTGAGGAAGGGACCCGGAGCAGGTCTGCCTGAGAATACTAGGCAGAGGCTGAGAACTCTCTCTCGACCCCTTTTTCTCGAACTGCTCGCGGTTCTGGTGTGGATGGCACTTCTGTCGGACTGGCGGGTAGCGAGTCGGGCGAGAAGTGTTCTTGTCGGAAATTCTCCCGGCTTTTATACCCGCTCGGGCGCGGGTTCGGACGTTTCCGCGTCTCGTCGGTAATCTCCGGGGGGTTNTAAAAAGGAGGCTCGGTGGGGGTNACCTTGCCGCGTGCTTTGCTGGGTGCGAAAAAGNTGATCCGGGCGCGCTGCGCCCGGCTCCCACTGGTTCTAGTGTGCAGGACGATGTCGTTCTTTTAGGGGGTNCATCGTTACACAAGTAATTAGTCAAGGTTAATTTCGGAACTTCATTAGTAGATACGTGAATATCTTCGAAGTGT
>NW_012021324.1:0-354 GCF_000956235.1 Wasmannia auropunctata
TTCTTCGCTGGGTGCAGGAGATGTGAAGAAGTCAGGCGCCCTGACCTTCTTCTCAAGGAACGCGAGGAAGTCAGGCGCCCTGACTCTCTTCGCAAGGAACGTGAAGAAGTCAGGCGCCCTGACCTTCTTCGGGAGGAACGCGAGGAAGTCAGGCGCCCTGACTCTCTTCGCAAGGAACGTGAAGAAGTCAGGCGCCCTGACTCTCTTCGGAAGGAGCGTGAAGAAATCAGGCGCCCTGATTCTCTTCGCAGGAGGAACGGTCTCGACAGGAGTAGGTTCGGGACCGGACTGGTAGCCGTCGCTCCGCGGCGACGGCTATATACCCCGCCGATGGGCTTCGGCGGGGGCTGCGGA
>NW_012021325.1:0-492 GCF_000956235.1 Wasmannia auropunctata
TACCGTTGGAAAGAGATTTATCGTAAAAGAAGTGGCTGTCCTGAGAAGAGGTACAGTTCTTTCGCATTACATTTTTGCGAGTCCTATGCCATGGAATTCTTTAACAAAATTCGACAAGTCTGGCGCTTCCTGGTTGATTGCTTATCACCATGGATTGAGATGGGAAGACGGGATGATTCCGTACAGCATGGCGAAACACCTGATTGCAACAGCTGTGTTTGGTGAAGAGGATGATACCGACGAGGCTATCGTGTACGTTAAAGGATATCAAAAACGAGAATGGCTCGGTGATATGCTCGATGCGAGAGTAGTCATTGAAACTCTGGATACTGATTACGAAGATGTAGTTTTTTTGAATAATCTAAGTGTTATTAATACTATGCGTTGCGGAAAACATGTTAAGAATTGCGCATTACAAAATGTATATAAAATATATAACTGGTGGTCACACCAATAAATAAACAATAAAATGTATAATATTTTAATCAATAA
>NW_012021326.1:0-443 GCF_000956235.1 Wasmannia auropunctata
TCTCCACACCGTTGAGTTCGTATCGAATTTCATCAAACATGAACGTTACGCAATTCTTTGCAAGCGTTGTCACCGACCCTTCCTTCTTTTCCTTTATCGACATTTTTCCTTCAACGTAGAGAAAACTTTCACATGGTAATGTGTATAAATCCTGCTGTTGTATGGGTATTCGTATTTCATCGCTGTGTCCAAACGCAGTATTAGCATATGGATTGTACGTGTGAGTATCAATCTTGACGATGCTGTCGTCAAAGACTGGTTCCCCTCCAATGTTTAAGATATTAGCCATCTCAGATACTATGCACGGTAAAACCCAAGATTTTAAAAATTCAATGTTGGAAGCAGTGAGTTTCTCTTGATAGGTCGAATGTTTTTACAGTTGTCTCTCCAGTTAAAATTGTGTCTCCTGTACGTTTCACCTGCTCATTCAGCACAAGCATCTC
>NW_012021327.1:0-342 GCF_000956235.1 Wasmannia auropunctata
GATATATAATTCATATTCTTATTCTATACGTATATCTATTATATGTAAATGTATATATTCTAGTATATATATATATATATATGCAGGGTGTCTTATTTTATATTTGACAGTCAAATATTTGGAAATCGCGAGGTTTAGTTCTTGATAGTGGTGGTAATTCCAACGTTTCTGTTGCGGTCAATCTCCACACCGTTGAGTTCGTATCGAATTTCATCAAACATGAACGTTACGCAATTCTTTGCAAGCGTTGTCACCGACCCTTCCTTCTTTTCCTTTATCGACATTTTTCCTTCAACGTAGAGAAAACTTTCGCATGGTAATGTGTATAAATCCTGCTGTTGT
>NW_012021328.1:0-304 GCF_000956235.1 Wasmannia auropunctata
GGGAAGCCGCGGGGAGGGGGAAACCGCTCAGAACGTTCACGGTCTGATGCGGGGTCCGCGGGGAGGGGGAAGCCGCGGAAAGCCGCTCGCTCAGCTGGCCTAACCGCGGGGTGCGGGATGCGCGGGGACGGGGGAACCGCGTCGTGGGTCCGGGGTCCGCGGGGACGGGGAACCGCGTCGTGGGTCCGGGGTCCGCGGGGACGGGGAACCGCGTTGAGGGTGCGGGATGCGCGGGGACGGAGAACCGCGTCGTAGATGCGGGGTCCGCGGGGAAGAGGGAACCGCGTCGTAGATGCGGGATCCG
>NW_012021329.1:0-421 GCF_000956235.1 Wasmannia auropunctata
TAAACTATTTAAGTTCAGTGACATCATTTATCAATATTTATTTAATTTTATTTTTTTAAATGAATATTTATTTTATGATTCATATTTCAAGCAATAAAAGATATTTATAATTAATTCTTAATATTTAAGATTGTCTTAAACACAGTCTTAAAATGTCGTAAAATAATTATAACAGAGCCGTATTAGTATCTTAAGACATTATTTGTAAATATTAGCCAAGGATTAGGAACAAGTGAATGGAGGAGCGCGCGCCGACCCTGAGCGCCGCATGGATAAAAGCGATTATTCGTTAACTTTAACCAGCTCTCCTGCCAAAATTACTTGTCAGATCAAAATTTGCTAAAGGAAAAAGTTGTTCCTTTTAGCACAAAGTATAACGTCCTGTACTCCGAATGCGCCAATTCTGGGACACCCTGTATAG
>NW_012021330.1:0-378 GCF_000956235.1 Wasmannia auropunctata
TCCCCAGGAGCTACTTTTTCCTTTTCCTAAAACTGTACTGAGAAAAATAAAATTAATATACAAGCATAGGAATTATATCTATTCTAGGAAAAAGGTACCGTATAATATAAAATGGGTTAGATTTCATTCAACGATTTAACAATTAAGAAAATATAACTTCAAATATCAAAAAAAATACCAGGTTTTACCTTTATTTTCTACGAATGCAAAATTTTAAAACTTTACTCCGCTAGCTATATTTGGTCTTTTGTATTCTTACGGCTTTTTCTAGAAGATGATTAGATGCTTGAGAACTGTCTTTCTATTAACGAGTAGTAGTAAAATAAAATTTTACCGGGTAAAGAGGAGAAATTTAAAAGTGACACTATTTGCCCCCTA
>NW_012021331.1:0-393 GCF_000956235.1 Wasmannia auropunctata
ATTTTTGAATGAAATGTCATCTGACAGTTTGCGCTTTATGTATTATGTAAAGACAAAAAATGTTATTATAAAAAGAAATATTATTGTACAATGTTATCGCGCAATGTGTTTGCAGAAATATCAATAAAAATAATCTTATATTCACATATGTAATCCTTATATCGATATTAATAAAAGGGGCGATAAGTCAGCTTTTGTTTTAGAAGTTGCGCGTGCCGTACCTGAGCGCGCCAACTTTAGACAATCTGATTAGTTAACTTTAAACACTTATAATTCAAAAACTATTATAGTCTACAACATTTTGGTATTGGTAACTTTTGTCTTAAAATGATCTCAGGAATCTACCCTTAAGCGTTAGTCCGGTCATTACGGGACACCCTGTATAATAAAAAA
>NW_012021332.1:0-385 GCF_000956235.1 Wasmannia auropunctata
TCGATCGCGTTCGATCGCGGATCGATGCCTGCACCCCCAGCCCGAGGGTGCGCAACACAGCGGCGCAGTCGGCCGCGACCAATCACGGCGCCGCGGGGGTCCCGCCGTGGCACGGGCGCGATCAGGTGATTCTTCAGGCGGGCGCCTCGCGCCCGCGCGAGGTCGCCCTATATCCGGGACGTGGCGGCGTGGAATCAGATGGGCGCGTCCTTCGCCCTTGAATTCCGGGACGAGTTGGCTATTTCGCCCCGGCAGCTCTCGGCGATATCCCGGGCCCTGGGGAAATCGCCGACCGTATCGCCCTTCGCGGGCCTCAGCCACAGCGCCGCCTTCCCGGTTGCGCCCCTGGCGGCTCTGCTATCCTTGCGCGCGTTCACGCGCGCTA
>NW_012021333.1:0-391 GCF_000956235.1 Wasmannia auropunctata
AACGTGCTCTTGGTACCCCTAACCTGATCTCTATCGAATTGTGATCGCTGGTTGTCCAGGTGCACCTCACCATCCATTCATTGATGAAGTGGGACATGGAAGGCGATGATAGGGTGACGTCGATGTATGACGACCCGTTCGCCGTTTTGAATGTTGGTGCCTGGCCAGCTTTGTTCACAACATGCATGCCATGCGCACGAATGAGGTCTTCAAATTTACCTCCTCTTTCGTCTGTCCCTTGGGGACCCCACATCGACGAACGTGCGTTGGCGTCTACCGCCACTAGTAGTCTCTTCCCCCTCAGTTTATGAAGCACCATATCTAGGTGCCTGAGGTGCTCCTCTATTTTATTGCTGTACTGAAAGTAGCACGATGCGACATAAAAAGAGAA
>NW_012021334.1:0-482 GCF_000956235.1 Wasmannia auropunctata
TATCCCCTGTGTGCCTTGTCGACTCAGTTGTATGCTATACGAAGTTACTCCTTGCAGTATTCGGTCAGCAGTGAAAAGGCCTCTGTGTTTGACGCGAAGAAGCGCGCTACCTCCGGCCATCTCCATTCGCCACTTGGTACGATTTCGCGCAGCGCTACTCTTTGTGCCTCGAAGTTTGGGCACTCGAGTAGAAAGTGCTGCACCGTATCCTCCCTGGCGCCGCAGTCACAAGAGCCATTATTAACGAGTCCTAACGCGGCTAATCTCGCGTGGAAGTTCCCGTGTCCTGTGATTATTTGCGCGTTCCAGTGGTCGAGCCGAATCCACTGCGCATTTAATCTTACCCGGACACTTTTGAAGAACGCGAACGTGGTACGACCCTTTGGCGAAGACTGCCATTTGGTCTGCCACGTCTCTATTACTTCCTGCCTTGCACGCTCCACCGCGCGTTTATAGCTACCGCTTGTCGCCCTACCTGTTTC
>NW_012021335.1:0-322 GCF_000956235.1 Wasmannia auropunctata
ACTTTCAGTTGTATCTGCGTTAATTTAAAAATAATTTCGACCGTAGTATTTTTGTTGCAATGTGACTTCTTAAATAAGTTCGTGCGGCGTAAGCTAACTTTTTCCTTTTTTTTTACTTTTTTTTCCACAAAAGAAGACGAGAACGGAAAGTAAACGAGTAAAGAGATAAGAATGTATTTGTACTGGGTAATAGAGTACGACGAAAGTGTACACAGATAACAGGTACGCGTACGTCTGTAGTAATCTGCGGTCGCAGAGGATTTACTGTATAAAATCGTTTTATGTACCGTAACCGATGGAAGTGTGTGTAAAATTGCATAAA
>NW_012021336.1:0-346 GCF_000956235.1 Wasmannia auropunctata
GTTCCTCGATATATATATATATATATATATATATATATTTCAACGTGGAGTTTAAATCGATTTCAGTTGTACAATCGAATGAGATGAATTATTTGACGAGCTCCGAATTCGATGGTTTCGTGGAAGGAAATAGCATTATCGAACATGCTTTTGTATTATTATCATCTTTTTTTTACCATCGCGAATGTGACATGATCCTGGTTGAAAAATTGCTGTCTCAAGTTCTTTTTGAAATTATGATTATTGAAAAATGTCTGAATTAAGAAACATTCTAGATAGGATATTTTTAATAGTCATTAGAATGCTACTAATAAAATATTGAATGACCGAGAGGACCAATTAAATG
>NW_012021337.1:0-489 GCF_000956235.1 Wasmannia auropunctata
GCCTTGTCGACTCAGTCTATACGAAGTTATTACGTTCATGCAACTGCAAATTAAGCTGTTCCTCAACTGGAATATCATTCACTGGTGATTTTGTTATTTCAACATTCTTCCCTCATATACTTTTAAACGACANGTTTTTTTTAACGCGGATCCCAGCAGCGTGAGAAAAATGTCATGCGATACCTGGAAGATAAATGTATGAGAAAATAATGTCTGCGCTTAAGAAAAGAAATTTAATTAGCTAACAATATTTCTCAGTCGGTCGTACACACTGATGCACCTACTCTAATGCCACGGTAAATATGCGCGTCAACAGATGTTGGGAAGCTATCGTGCAGAAAATCGGTCGGGCTGCGCAGCAACGATTTCCCTTTCGCAAAACCGATTCGATTCATTAACGACACGAAGTGCGTCCGTTGCGTGTAAGACATTGGTCTTTACACGCAGACGGACATATCCGTTCGTTCGACTATGAAAGAAAAAGGTTAT
>NW_012021338.1:0-389 GCF_000956235.1 Wasmannia auropunctata
CCAGATAATCCTTTTGCTAAACCTGGTACTATCTCTGTTAATAATTTAGACATTTTTCACTTACATTAATTCTAAATTCGTTTATGTAGAAAAACATTTAAAAACTCAAATGCAAGATCTTTACCAAAATATCCTTTTTCAGAAATGTAAGTTAGAACAACAAGTTTTGAAAAACGCTATATCTCTGGCTCACGATCGACCTGATCTATTCGCTTATAACTTGATGAAAGGGCCCGGATATATGGCCACCGTAGCTGGCGAAGTAGCCCACATAATTAAATGTATTCCGACGGAACTTACACGTCGCCAAACTGAAAATTGTTATGTAGAATTACCTGTAGTTGTAGGAAATAATTCAATGTATTTAACGCCTAAGACTCACATTTTAG
>NW_012021339.1:0-328 GCF_000956235.1 Wasmannia auropunctata
AAACCAAACGAACGCCGAGTCGGTGGCGAGTAATAGCGCTGCATTAACACGACAAACGGTGGATATCGTTGCCGCGAAGTCAAGCGAAGTGACGCCAGCGAGTATAGATATTCGTTTGCCACGAGGTGGCTGGTTACAAAATCCTTTTATGGATATATCCTACTCCGGTAAGAGCGACGCGCAAAACCCTATACGTTTTATTCAGAAATTTGAAAGAACCGCGACGTACGAGAAGGTTACGGACGTGGACAAATTACACTTTTTCGCGAAATCCATGCGAGGATCCGCGAGTTTGTGGTTCGAACTCAACGAACCCGAATCATACGAG
>NW_012021340.1:0-471 GCF_000956235.1 Wasmannia auropunctata
GGCGGCGGCGGCGGCATGCGGAAGAGCAGCGGCAGTAGCGGTAAGCGAAGGAGCGGCGGCGGCGGCGGTGGCATGATGCGGAGGAGCAGCGGTGGAAATGACTCCGTAAAATTTTGTAGCCGTCTTGAACTTGCAGGGCAGTAGGGAAGAGACTTGAACAAGTCTATATTTCCATCCAAATCCACATTCTCTAAGTCTATATTCAGCATCTGAAATTGAAAAAATGTACATATGTATAATAAAATTTTAAATAGAATTTAAATTAAAAAAATATTTGTAAATATTACAAATACTTACGTCTTGTTCTTGCGTCATTTTAATGAGCAGCAATTACTGACACTTAAATGATTTAAAAGTTCTGGTCCGTAAATGATTTAAAAGTTGAAACATGTCAATGGCCTCGAAATGCTGAGAGTGCATATAATTTTTCTTAGAACAAATAAATGAATAAAAAATCAAATCATTAAACTA
>NW_012021341.1:0-387 GCF_000956235.1 Wasmannia auropunctata
AAAATTACTTAAAACAATAAATATGTTTCAGGTACCCCTCAAAGAAATAATTTTCTTGAAGCAATTAAAATTTTTTTATTTTAAGTAAAAGTGTTTGCACTGAGAAAAAAATTACTTAAACAAAAAGTTTACTTGCTTCAAGAAATTAGTTTTTTGAAGGGTACCTGAAACGTATTTATTTGTTTTAAGTAATTTTTTTTCTCAGTGTATATATGTGTGTAAAAGATAACGAAAATTAGGCATTGTTGAACAATCGTAAGACCAAATAAATTCGCAATAATTCACATAATACCGCCTGGCATCACGATTTCGCTTCTGTAAGAAGATCTAGCACTGTCGGCAGCAATCAAGCCGTCAGCTTACTTATAAAGTTCTTGCGGGGCGGAA
>NW_012021342.1:0-322 GCF_000956235.1 Wasmannia auropunctata
TCGATGAGCTCTTCCCGCGTCTTTCGGCGTAGCCGTCTCTCGAAGCGATCCTGCTCGTCCACGCGGTCGACGCACACCTTGGACGGTCTGTACGATCCCGGTTTGCGATAGTGTTTCGCGAGAGCCAGGCCTGCCGCGGCCATGTGCTTGCACGGCCCGAGGATCGCGAACGCCGGACAGTCGCACGTCCCGTCCAGAGCGAACCGACTCCTCGCTGAGAATCGTCGTCGCGATTCCTCCTGTACCACAGTCTCGCGCGATACACCGCCGTACCGACGACCCTCGCCTCGGCGACGACGCGGCGCGATGGATCGTGCGGCGG
>NW_012021343.1:0-300 GCF_000956235.1 Wasmannia auropunctata
CGACTGAGTCAAACGAACACGTATTNTAAAAATAACATCTGTTCTTGCTATACGGACTGCCCCAACAGATGTCCATTTTTCAGTAATGATAAATTAGCTTTTTTATTGGTAGGTTTCTTGAGAACACTTAGAATGTCCGGACACGGAGTTAAGTATTTTCCACGTTTCGATGATTTTCTTTTACTACATCTTCTGAGAGATTAGTGTCAGGCTTCAGCTTATCGAGGGCATTACCATCCATTGGATTTGTATTTTTTTGCTTTGGTGGATTTTCAATGCGATTGCACGCTTTCGTTTTGA
>NW_012021344.1:0-329 GCF_000956235.1 Wasmannia auropunctata
GTCGATTCTCGCCGTTTGAAGCTCGGAAACGTCGTATCCTTGCGTTCGCGGCGTTTCTACCATTCAAACGTCGAATCTCGACGTGCGAAGCGCCGAACCGCCGGATCCGTAGCGCCCGACGACGTTCCCACCGCTCAAACGTCGATTCTCGCCGTTTGAAGCTCGGAAAACGTCGTATCCCTTGCGTTCGCGGCGTTTACGTACCATTTCAAACGGGTTCGAAAGTCTCGACGTGCGAAGTCGCCGAACCGCCGGATCCGAGCGCCCGCGACGGTTCCCACCGCTCAAACGTCGATTCTCGCCGTTTGAAGCTCGGGAAACTCGTATCC
>NW_012021345.1:0-315 GCF_000956235.1 Wasmannia auropunctata
TCGAATCTCGACGTGCGAAGCGCGGAACCGCCGGATCCGAAGCGCCCGCGACGTTCCCACCGTCTCAAACGTCGATTCTCGCCGTTTGAAGCGAGGAAACGTCGTATCCTTGCGTTCGCGGCGTTTCCACCTATTCAAACGTTCGAATCTCGACGTGCGAAGCGCGAAACCGCCGGATCCGAGCGCCGCGACGTTCCACCGCTCAACGTCGATTCTCGCCGTTTGAAGCTAGGAAACGTCGTATCCTTGCGTTTGCGGCGTTTCCACCATTCAAACGTCGAATCTCGACGACTGAGTCGACAAGGCACACAGGGG
>NW_012021346.1:0-425 GCF_000956235.1 Wasmannia auropunctata
TCCAAGAGCGCCCCAAGTACAAGTGGAGATATATATATATAAGATACGTTCGCCCGAGGAGAGAAGAGCGCGACGACGGGACCTCGACGCGAGAGTCACGTCGCGCCGCTCCGCGCCGCCGCCCTCGTAGGCCGCCCCACCGTACTCTCGGTGAGAGGTGCGCCTCGAGAGAGGTGCGCGCGCGTGCAAAAATGGAGCCGCGCCTGCCGTGCGCGGGCTCCAGCCTCGGAGATGATACGTCTCTCCTCTGTACTCCGCGGGTACTCGGTCTCTCGGAGCAGTCGCGATCTCCGGCCCGAGGAGCCGCCCTGGTGTGTGGATCGCGCGAGCCGACCGCGCGCGTGTCCGAGTCCACGAAAGCGATTCTCTCCGCGAGCGCGCGAGAGACATCCTTGGGACTGAGTCGACAAGGCACACAGGGGATA
>NW_012021347.1:0-300 GCF_000956235.1 Wasmannia auropunctata
CGTTTGAATGGTGGAAACGCCGCGAACGCAAGGATACGACGTTCCGAGCTTCAACGGCGAGAATCGACGTTTGAGCGGTTGGAACGTCGCGGGCGCGTCGGATCCGGCGGTTCCGCGCTCGCACGTCGAGAGTTCGACGTTTGAATGGTGGAAACGCCGCGAACGCAAGGATACGACATTTCCGAGACTTCAAACGGCGAGAATCGACGTTTGAGCGGTGGGAATGTCGCGGGCGCTCGGATCCGGCGGTGCCGCGCTCGCACGTCGAGATTCGAGTTGATGGTGAACGCCGCGAACGCA
>NW_012021348.1:0-350 GCF_000956235.1 Wasmannia auropunctata
CGCTCCCGAGAGAGCGGAGAGACTCGCGGCGCGACGAGAGAGCTGCGGCCTGATACCTTGCGTGTACCGCCGGGCAGCCGGCCGGGCGACCGGGGGTTTGACGCGCGCCGTTTTACCGGCGGCGCGTCAGTCACCGCACCCGGGCCGTAGACCGACACCCAGCGGGTCGCGACGTTCTACTAGGGGAGAAGTGCACGACGGCGTAACGCCGGACATCGACGCAACGGCAGCGTGTCCGCGCGCGAGCCGCGAGGCCCCGCGGGACATCGCCCACCGACGCGAAGCCAGCGTCGCTGACGATGAATCTCCCCGTTCGATCTTTACTGAGTCGACAAGGCACACAGGGGATA
>NW_012021349.1:0-319 GCF_000956235.1 Wasmannia auropunctata
TAGTAAAAGCCGGCTGTGATTATGGCGCTGTCTCGGCGTAAAACAAGGCGGGTTTAAAAATTCAATGAAAGCAGAAAAAATGCCAAGCTATGATTATGATTTGTTCGTTATTGGCGGCGGCAGCGGCGGCGTGCGCGCGGCACGGCTCTGCGGCGCAAAGGGTTTGCGTGTCGGCTTGGCGGAAGAATATCGCATGGGCGGCACCTGTGTCATTCGCGGCTGTGTGCCAAAAAAAATTNTTCGCTTATGCTGCCTCATATCGGCAGGCCTTTGCAGACAGCGCCGGTTTCGGCTGGCGCAGCGGCCGCGTTTCTTTTGA
>NW_012021350.1:0-396 GCF_000956235.1 Wasmannia auropunctata
TACCGGTTCGCGCCGGCCGACGCCGCCGAATCCGAAAGGGCACAGGCACGGTGCTTGAACACCGGCCGCGGGCCTCCCTCGGATCGTTGGCGCGCCAACGCCTCGCTCCTCGCTCGCAGAGCACCGCCGGCGCGCGCGTACGCGCGCCTGGGCGGTGTGACCGGAGGGGATCTCGCGTGCGGTCGATCTCGACACTCGTCGTCCACGGTCCCAGACGCAACGTTGCAACGAACGTTGTGGCGTGGTCGATCGAGTGAGAGAGAGCGGCGCGCGGATCGTCACCTGCCGTTCGACACGATTCCTCTCTCCAAATATATGCGGCTCTTATCCTCCTGTCTCTCGCGTGCAACGTCTCGTACGTGCGTTGCGCGAAGCGGCGCGCGTGTCGCGGCTCAC
>NW_012021351.1:0-442 GCF_000956235.1 Wasmannia auropunctata
TTATTTTTAAGCCGTTTTGAGCGTTTTGCGCATAAAAATCGGCGGAAAAATTAAATTTTTAAGAAAAAACTTGCAAATTCAGCAAAAAAATCCTAATGTTTAAAACATAGTTTCCCGCCTCAATGCTTTTATTTTCAATTTACGCGGAAATAAGGCTTTTTCTTTCTCTGATTCCTATCTTTTCGGATTTCAAGGTGATTGCAGATAAATCCCGTAATCAGATTTTCAGGCGCAGACTCTAAAAAATCTTAACGTCCGCTGACGCGGCATAATTTAGGTTAATTTCATGCAGGAAATGAAACTTCAGGAATTAAAGCGCAAAACTCCGGTTGAATTGGTCGCCTTTGCCGAACAGCTCGATGTCGAGGGCGCAAACACCATGCGCAAGCAGGAATTGATGTTGCCATATTGAAAAGCCTTGCTCTGCAAGATGTGGAGATTA
>NW_012021352.1:0-475 GCF_000956235.1 Wasmannia auropunctata
TATCCTATGCAGGTACTCACCGAAGCAACCATGCCCGGTGAACACCTGCGTAAGGCGGTAGGTGAGTCCCCCCCATCCTCGGTCCGCCCACTCCCTGAGGATGGGCTGGATGGCCTCGGTGGTCCGAGTCCCCGCGACGTTCTGTTCGCGGAGGCGCGCGTCCCACGCCGTAAAGGCTCGGTCGCGCGCCTGCCGCCGGAACATTTCGACGGCCCTCCTGGTCGGTTGCCGGCCACTCAGGCGGACCACCCGGACCCGCCGATATACATCGGCCTGGGCCCCGGCTAGTAGGTCCGCCGGAGGTGTGCCGGCCAAGGACGTCGCCGCCGCGTGAGACACCGTCCTGTATCCCCGGGTCAGGCGCAGGGCCATCCTCCGCTGGACTCCGTTCAGAGCCCCTCGGATTTTGGGATTGGCCCGCGCCTCGCCCGCCCAAATGGGGGCNCCGATACATTAACCCGGAGAGGACGGCGGA
>NW_012021353.1:0-303 GCF_000956235.1 Wasmannia auropunctata
ATCCGAGCGCCCGCGACGTTCCCACCGCTCAAACGTCGATTCTCGCCGTTTGAGCTCGGAAACGTCGTATCCTTGCGTTCGCGGCGTTTCTACCATTCAAACGTCGAATCTCGACGTGCGAAGGGCGGAACCGCCGGAGTCCGAGCGCCCGCCGACGTTCCCGACCCGCTCAAACGTCGAATTCTCGTACGTTTGAAGCTCGGAAACGTCGTATCCTTGCGTTCGCGGCGTTCTACCAGTTCAAACGTCGAATCTCGACGTGCGAAGCGCGGAACCGCCGGATCCGAGCGCCCGCGACGTTCC
>NW_012021354.1:0-370 GCF_000956235.1 Wasmannia auropunctata
TTAGTTGAATCTGTGTCGCACACCGTCGGTTCACCGCTCGCGGTGTTTAACTGGCGTGATGTGGGACGTCCTACCGGTGGGCTTAGCCTCGCGAGGGGCGGCCCAACTAATATCCCGTCGCGGTGCTCTTTACTGAGTGTCGAGTCGGGCCGGTACGTTTACTTTGAACAAATTAGAGTGCTTAAAGCAGGCTATCCTCGCCTGAATACTGCGTGCATGGAATAATGGAATAGGACCTCGGTTCTATTTTGTTGGTTTTCGGAACCCCGAGGTAATGATTAATAGGGACAGATGGGGGCATTCGTATTGCGACGTTAGAGGTGAAATTCTTGGATCGTCGCAACTGAGTCGACAAGGCACACAGGGGATA
>NW_012021355.1:0-348 GCF_000956235.1 Wasmannia auropunctata
CTGTGCCTGAAGAGACGGGAACCCGCTTTGAGGACAATGCCTATATTAAAGCTTCTGCTGCGGCCAAAGCGGCCGATATGCCGGCCCTAGCCGATGATTCAGGGCTGGAAGTCGATGCGCTGGGCGGCCGCCCGGGCGTCTATACCGCCGATTGGGCGGAGCAGCCTGACTGCAGCCGCGATTTTGCCAAGGCCATGGCTAAAGTGGAGCGGGAATTGCAAAAGACCTTGGGCGGCAAGGCGATAACGGAAGCGCGCAGCTGCCGCTTTGTTTCTGTCCTGTGTCTTGCCTAGGCCGGACGGCTATGCCGAATATTTTCGCGGTGAAGCGGAAGGCCTGCTTATCTGG
>NW_012021356.1:0-400 GCF_000956235.1 Wasmannia auropunctata
TTTACGTCGATTCGCGCGCCCGCACGTTTATTCGGCCACCCTACCACCCCCGTGCACCCCCGTCGTCCGTTCGCCCCGATAGCGAAGAATTTTTCGGCGCCGGAGGTAATCGTCGGCGAAAAGCAAACACGCCGCGCGAAACGCAACTACGCGCGCGGAACTTACGAAATTTTCGGCTCGGTCGGGTCCGAAGGTAACCTGGCCGAGGTCGACGGCTTCCCGCTAGCCCCCTTAATATTACGTCGATTCGCGCGCCCGCACGTTTATTCGGCCACCCTACCACCCCCCGTGCACCCCCGTCGTCCGTTCGCCCCGATAGCGAAGAATTTTCGGCGCCGGAGGTACACTTGGCCAAAGCAACACGCCGCGGCGGTACCTCGCTTCCAGCGGCTAAGTCCCG
>NW_012021357.1:0-446 GCF_000956235.1 Wasmannia auropunctata
TGCACCGTGCCTGTGCCCTTTCGGATTCGGCGGCGTCGGCCGGCGCGAACCGGTGGTAACCTACAACGCCGCGGCGACTCGCCGAGAGTCGCTCGCGCGCTGGAGGGCCCGGATACACCGTGAGACGAAACCCCCCGCCGACTTGTGATTTATCGCATCGGTGGCGGGTGTTTCTCTCGTCTTCGTCGCCCGATGGTTTTTCAAAGATTTCCGCCCCGGCTCTCGTCTCATTCCCCCGCGCGATCGCGCGCCGGTTGGAGACGAGAGACGCTCCGCTCGCGCGACGATGTCGTCTCACGTTGTGCCGTAGCCCCCTGCAAACGGGGCGGCGGTCCGCGCGTGCTCGGACGCGCGGCCAGGCTGATCGAAGGGCCCCCATTCCCTCGCGAGTGGCGTTGATCCCGGAGGATCCCACTCTCCCCCGTCGACTCTCCGTGCCTCCTCGA
>NW_012021358.1:0-379 GCF_000956235.1 Wasmannia auropunctata
GACGATGTCGTCTCACGTTGTGCCGTAGCCCCCTGCAAACGGGGCGGCGGTCCGCGCGTGCTCGGACGCGCGGCCAGGCTGATCGAAGGGCCCCCATTCCCTCGCGAGTGGCGTTGATCCCGGAGGATCCCACTCTCCCCCGTCGACTCTCCGTGCCTCCTCGCGCGCTGCCCGCGCGCCGAGAGAGTGGCCGAGTGGAAGACGAGGAGAGAGAGATGGTGAAGCCCCGGCGAGAGATGGCCACGAGAGAGAGGAGTGAAGCAAATACCGAAACATGTTTGACAGCGTTGCGAAAGCACGCAAGATGAACGATTACCCTGAACGGTGGATCACTTGGCTCGTGGGTCGATGACTGAGTCGACAAGGCACACAGGGGATA
>NW_012021359.1:0-368 GCF_000956235.1 Wasmannia auropunctata
TGCTGGAAGCGATGTACCGCCGCGGCGAGCGAACACCGGACGTTTCGTCGCCGAAGACGTCTAACGATGTAAATCACCCTCCGTGCGAGAGTCGACGACTTCTCCGCTTCAATAGCGAGAAGAACGACCGACGTGCATCGCAACGATCACGGTCCGTGTTTCATATACGTTCGAGAAGCCGTACGGGGCGTACGAGACACGAGTAACGTGTACGCACGACCGCATCGTACCGCTCGGCTAGCCGAGCGCACCGCACCTCTTATAGTACCCAACCGACCGGACAAGCGGTCGGCGACGCACGTTCTTATGCACGGCCGCTTATGGGCGCGAACGTCGATAGACTGAGTCGACAAGGCACACAGGGGATA
>NW_012021360.1:0-346 GCF_000956235.1 Wasmannia auropunctata
TCCGGCTAGTAGGTCCGCCGGAGGTGTGCCGGCCAAGGCCGTCGCCGCCGCGTGAGACACCGTCCTGTATCCCCGGGTCAGGCGCAGGGCCATCCTCCGCTGGACTCCGTTCAGAGCCCCTCGGATTTTGGGATTGGCCCGCGCCTCGCCCGCCCAAATGGGGGCGCCATACATTAACCCGGAGAGGACGGCGGCCGTGTACATCTTGCGCACACCGGCCCTCGGACCCCGCAGGTTCGGCAGTAGGCGGGCCAGGGCGTCTGCCCTTTTGCCCACCTTGGGGGTCAGCAGTTCAAAGTGCCTGCCGAACCCCCATTGCCCATCCAGGGTGAGGCCCAGATATTTA
>NW_012021361.1:0-324 GCF_000956235.1 Wasmannia auropunctata
TAACGAGTGGGAGAGGAGAAGAATGAGGGTTGTTGACCGAGGCGTCAACGAGATCTGGCGCGGGCGCGCGCGCGACGAAGGTGTCGCGCCGCCGCCGCCCGGAGACCAAGAGCGCCCCAAGTACAAGTGGAGATATATATATATAAGATACGTTCGCCCGAGGAGAGAAGAGCGCGACGACGGGACCTCGACGCGAGAGTCACGTCGCGCCGCTCCGCGCCGCCGCCCTGCGTAGGCCGCCCCACCGTACTCTCGGTGAGAGGTGCGCCTCGAGAGAGGTGCGCGCGCGTGCAAAAATGGAGCCGCGCCTGCCGTGCGCGGGCT
>NW_012021362.1:0-329 GCF_000956235.1 Wasmannia auropunctata
TCCGAGCGCCCGCGACGTTCCCACCGCTCAAACGTCGATTCTCGCCGTTTGAAGCTCGGAAACGTCGTATCCTTGCGTTCGCGGCGTTTCTACCATTCAAACGTCGAATCTCGACGTGCGAAGCGCGGAACCGCCGGATCCGAGCGCCCGCGACGTTCCCGCCGCTCAAACGTCGATTCTCGCCGTTTGAAGCGTCGGAAACGTCGTATCCCTTGCGTTCGCGGCGTTTTCTAACCATTCACACGTCGAATCTCGACGTGCGAAGCGCGGAACCGCCGGATCCGAGCGCCCGCGACGTTCCCACACTGAGTCGACAAGGCACACAGGGG
>NW_012021363.1:0-399 GCF_000956235.1 Wasmannia auropunctata
TATAAACGTGCGGGCGCGCGAATCGACGTAACATTAAGGGCGCTAGCGGGGAAGCGTCGAACGGCCAGGTTTACCTCCGGACCCGACCGAGCCGAAAATTTTCTAAGTCCCGCGCGGCGTGTTGCTTTCGCGCGGCGTGTTGCTTTCGCCGCGATTACCTCCGGCGCCGAAAATTCTTCGCTATCGGGGCGAACGGACGACGGGGGTGCACGGGGGTGGTAGGGTGGCCGAATAAACGTGCGGGCACGCGAATCGGCGTAACATAAGGGGCTAGCGGGAAGCGTCGATCGGCCAGGTTTACCTCCGGACCCGACCGAGCCGAAAATTTCTAAGTCCCGCGCGGCGTGTTGCTTTCGCGCGGCGTGTTGCTTTCGCCGCGATTAACTGAGTCGACAAGGC
>NW_012021364.1:0-424 GCF_000956235.1 Wasmannia auropunctata
TTAAGCTTTTTTGCCTGGAACACGCGGAAAGCGCCTTTTGACAAAGCGGAGGTGCGGCGCGCGCTGAATATGGCTGTCGATCGCAAAGCCATAGCCGATATTATTTTTTACAATGCGGCGGAAATGGCGAAAAACCCGCTGCCGCCGGCAGGCTGGGGCTATGATAATGCCACCCCGCAGCCGGAATATAACCCCGAAAAAGCCAAAAAAATGCTGGAAGATGCGGGGGTGAAAAATCTGGCTTTTGATATTAGCGTAACGCCGAGCGGCTCTTTGATTGCCAATCCGAAGCGGCTGGCGGAAATGCTGCAAAGTGATTTTAAGAAAATCGGGGTAGAAGCCAATATCAGCATGGTGGAATGGACGGAATTGCTGCGCCTTTCCCGCGATAAGGAGCGCAACGGCCTTTCCATGATGGGCTGGG
>NW_012021365.1:0-442 GCF_000956235.1 Wasmannia auropunctata
TGGAATCGTCGATCGGCCAGGTTTACCTCCGGACCCGACCGAGCCGAAAATTTTCTAAGTCCCGCGCGGCGTGTTGCTTTCGCGCGGCGTGTTGCTTTCGCCGCGATTACCTCCGGCGCCGAAAATTCTTCGCTATCGGGGCGAACGGACGACGGGGGTGCACGGGGGTGTAGGGTGGCCGAATAAACGTGCGGGCACGCGAATCGGCGTAATATAAGGGGCTAGACGGGAGCGTCGAGGTCGCGAGGTTACCTCGGACCGACCGAGCGGAAAATTTTCAAGTCCCGNGCGGCGTGTTGCTTTGCGCGGCGTGTTGCTTTCGCCGGCGATTACCTCCGGCGCCGGAAAATTCTTCGCTATCGGGGCGAACGGACGACGGGGGTGCACGGGGGTGGTAGGGGTGGCCGAATAAACGTGCGGGCACGCGAATCGGCGTAACTGA
>NW_012021366.1:0-313 GCF_000956235.1 Wasmannia auropunctata
TGAAGAACGCAGCTAATTGCGCGTCAACTTGTGAACTGCAGGACACATGAACATCGACATTTCGAACGCACATTGCGGTCCACGGATACAGTTCCCGGACCACGCCTGGCTGAGGGTCGTTTTAGTACCAACAGACTGCTTGCGCCCACTCTCGTCGTCGCGCACCCGCCTTAACACTTTGGTGGTGCGCGCGACGATATAGAGAGAGGAGCGTACGAGCGATCGTTGGACGTTCGCCGAGCTGAGCGAGACGCGCTCCCTCCCATCTTTCGGGGCCGTGCTGGCCTCCGAGGAGGAGAGAGGAGCCAGTCTA
>NW_012021367.1:0-320 GCF_000956235.1 Wasmannia auropunctata
TCCGTGCGGAACGGCCGAGTGCCAGCTATCCTGAGGGAAACTTCGGAGGGAACCAGCTACTAGATGGTTCGATTAGTCTTTCGCCCCTATACCCAGTTCCGACGATCGATTTGCACGTCAGAATCGCTACGGACCTCCATCAGGGTTTCCCCTGACTTCGTCCTGACCAGGCATAGTTACCATCTTTCGGGTCCCAACGTGTACGCTCTGGGTGCGCCTCTTCTCGCGATGAGAACGAGACGCCCCGGGAGTGCGGAGCCGCATCGCGACGCGGCCCATCCTCCCTCGGTCGACAACCAACTGAGTCGACAAGGCACACA
>NW_012021368.1:0-332 GCF_000956235.1 Wasmannia auropunctata
TATGCTATACCGGGCGGCAGCGATTTCCGCCGGATATGAATGAGCTGCCGGCTTTCAGGCCGAAAATCGGCCTGCTGAATGAAACGGAATCTTCGAGGGCGGCAAATAACAGAGGGGGCGGCGGAAAAGCGCGCTAAAAACCGCAATATTTTGGATATTCTGCGCGATCTGCAACGCCAAAAACAAAGCAGATAATGCCCCCGCTTTGCCGTTTTTTTATATTTATCGGTGCAAAAATTCATATTTAACGTGGCGCAAATCACGCAAATTCCTGCCGCCGCCATAAGATATGCCGCTTTGAATAACTGAGTCGACAAGGCACACAGGGGATA
>NW_012021369.1:0-438 GCF_000956235.1 Wasmannia auropunctata
TGCACGGGGGCACTCGGGTGGCCGAATAGACGTGCGGGCACGCGAATCGACGTAATATTAAGGGCGCCAGCGGGGAATCGAAGCGTCGATCGGCCAGGTTTACCTGCGGACCCGACCCGAAAATTTTCTAAGTCCCGCGCGGCGTGTTCCTTTTGCGCGGCGTGTTGCTTTCGCCGCGTTTACCTCCAGCGCCGAAAATTCTCCGCTATCGAGGCGAAGGGACGACGGGGGTGCACGGGGGCACTCGGGTGGCCGAATAGACGTGCGGGCACGCGAATCAACATAATATTAAGGGCGCTAGCGGGGAAGCTTCGATCGGCCAGGTTTACCTCCGGACCCGACAGAGCCGAAAATTTTCTAAGTCCCGCGCGGCGTGTTGCTTTCGCGCGGCGTGTTGCTTTCGCCGCGTTACTGAGTCGACAAGGCACACAGGGGATA
>NW_012021370.1:0-321 GCF_000956235.1 Wasmannia auropunctata
ACGTTTCCGAGCTTCAAACGGCGAGAATCGACGTTTGAGCGGTGGGAACGTCGCGGGCGCTCGGATCCGGCGGTTCCGCGCTTCGCACGTCGAGATTCGACGTTTGAATGGTGGAAACGCCGCGAACGCAAGGATACGACGTTTCCGAGCTTCAAACGGCGAGAATCGACGTTTGAGCGGTGGGAACGTCGCGGGCGCTCGGATCCGGCGGTTCCGCGCTTCGGCACGTCGTAGATTCGACGTTTGAATGGTGGAAACGCCGCGAACGCAAGGATACGACGTTTCCGAGCTTCAAACGGCGAGAATCGACGTTTGAGCGGT
>NW_012021371.1:0-436 GCF_000956235.1 Wasmannia auropunctata
CCGAAATTACCTATACCCAAAGAGATATTGATAAGAATCGCCCCGGCAAAGGTAAGCCAGAAAGAGAGATTATTCAAAAACGGGAAAGCAACGTCACGCGCGCCAACCTGCAGAGGAATAACATAATTGAACAAGCCAAACAAAAGCGGCGTAGCCATAAAGAAAATCATAATCACGCCATGGGCGGTAAAGATTTGATCAAAATGATCAGGCGGCAAATAACCGCTTCCTTCCCCCAAAGCCATTGCCTGATGCGTCCGCATCATAAGAGCATCGGCAAAGCCGCGCACAAGCATGACAACCGCCAAAATGACATACATTATGCCTATGCGCTTATGATCTATGGTTGTAATCCAGTTTTCCCACAGAGGCTTCAGCCAGCCGAGCAGCAAAATAGCCGCGACAATCACCGCCGCCAGCGCAACCACGACCAGAC
>NW_012021372.1:0-372 GCF_000956235.1 Wasmannia auropunctata
AGCTGAGACTCGCGCGCGTTCCGTGCGGAACGGCCGAGTGCCAGCTATCCTGAGGGAAACTTCGGAGGGAACCAGCTACTAGATGGTTCGATTAGTCTTTCGCCCCTATACCCAGTTCCGACGATCGATTTGCACGTCAGAATCGCTACGGACCTCCATCAGGGTTTCCCCTGACTTCGTCCTGACCAGGCATAGTTCACCATCTTTCGGGTCCCAACGTGTACGCTCTGGGTGCGCCTCTTCTCGCGATGAGAACGAGACGCCCCGGGAGTGCAGAGCCGCATCGCGACGCGGCCCATCCTCCCTCGGTCGACAACCAGGGCCGACCTTCACTTTCATTGCGCCTTTAGGTATCCGCTGGAGTCCCAATGA
>NW_012021373.1:0-304 GCF_000956235.1 Wasmannia auropunctata
GTTCCCACCGCTCAAACGTCGATTCTCGCCGTTTGAAGCTCGGAAACGTCGTATCCTTGCGTTCGCGGCGTTTCCACCATTCAAACGTCGAATCTCGACGTGCGAAAGCGCGGAACCGCCGGATCCGAGCGCCCGCGACGTTCCCACGCTCAAACGTTCGATTCTCGCCGTTTGAAGCTCGGAAACGTCGTATCCCTAGACGTTCGCGCGTTTCGGACCAGTTCAAACGTCGAATCTCGACGTGCGAAGCGCGGAACCGCCGGGATTCCGAAGCGCCCCGNGAACGTTTCCCACCGCTCAAAAC
>NW_012021374.1:0-393 GCF_000956235.1 Wasmannia auropunctata
TGTTTTGCATGTATTAGCTCTAGAATTACCACAGTTATCCAAGTAAATGTGGGTACAATCTAATGAACCATAACTGATTTAATGAGCCATTCGCGGTTTCACCTTAATTCGGCATGCACTGAGACATGCATGGCTTAATCTTTGAGACAAGCATATGACTACTGGCAGGATCAACCAGGGAGCTTCGTGTGTGCGTTTTTCTCGAGAGCCAGCGAGCGCAGCACAGAGAGCCGTGTGCGTGTGTCGGTACTTGCCGCCGGTCTTGCGAGCCGGTCGGCGACACTCTGCTTCTTCATTCGTTACATACGTAAACCCATGTGTTATACACCGAACGTGCATGTACACTCCGAGGAGTATACGCACAAACTGAGTCGACAAGGCACACAGGGGATA
>NW_012021375.1:0-343 GCF_000956235.1 Wasmannia auropunctata
AGATGAAATGAGCTTTTCGCAGGGAGCGCATATCAATCTCACGCAAGAGGTGAATTATGCGCGGCGGCTGATGGCCTATGATCGCAAGCTGAAAAATGCGGTTTCCAAAGCTGTTAAAGAATTGCTGAAAAAAGATGGAATAGAGCTGAAATGGCAGATCGGGAAAGATAAAGACACGGGGCTGCATGATGTGTCTGCTGCTGTGCTGCAATCCGGCAAAGCCTATCATTTAGAAAAAAAACAAATCGGGACAAAATCGGACATAGAGGAAAATAAAGTTGGGCGCTTTTATTGCGCATGGCTGCAGAAATTTTTGACCGGAAAAGTTAAAGAATAAAAATGT
>NW_012021376.1:0-431 GCF_000956235.1 Wasmannia auropunctata
TGGAAATCGACGTAATATTAAGGGCGCCAGCGGGGAAGCGAAGCGTCGATCGGCCAGGTTTACATCCGGACCCGACCCGAAAATTTTCTAAGTCTCGCGCGGCGTGTTGCTTTCGCGTGGCGTGTTGCTTTCGCCGCGTTTACCTCCGGCGCCGAAAATTCTCCGCTATCGAGGCGAACGGACGACGGTGGTGCACGGGGGGCACTTGAGTGGCCGAACAGACGTGCGGGCACGCGAATCGACGTAATATTAAGGGCGCCAGCGGGGATGCGAAGCGTCGATCGGCCAGGTTTACCTCCGGACCCGACAGAGCCAAAAATTTTCAAGTCACGCGCGGCGTGTTGCTTTCGCGCGGCGTGTTTCTTTCGCCGCGTTTACCTCCGGCGCCGAAAATTCTCCGCTAACTGAGTCGACAAGGCACACAGGGGATA
>NW_012021377.1:0-333 GCF_000956235.1 Wasmannia auropunctata
TTACCTCCGGATCCGACCGAGCCGAAATTTTTCTAAGTCCCGCGCGGCGTGTTGCTTTTCGCGCGGCGTGTTGCTTTCGCCGCGATTACCTCCGGCGCCGAAAATTCTCCGCTATCGAGGCGAAACGGACGACGGGGGTGCACGGGGGGCACTAGGGTGGCCGAATAAACGTGCGGGCACGCGAATCGACGTAACNTTAAAGGGCTTTAGCGGGGAAGCGTAGATCGGCCAGGTTTACCTCCGGGATCCGACCGAGCCGAAAATTTTTTTCTAAGTCCCGCGCGGCGTGTTGCTTTTCGCGCGGACTGAGTCGACAAGGCACACAGGGGGATA
>NW_012021378.1:0-320 GCF_000956235.1 Wasmannia auropunctata
TGTTATTGTCGGTTCTTGTTCCCTGTAAAAATGAAGCGGAAAATCTGGCCTTTTTGATTGATGAAATGGCGGAAGCTTTGAAAGACCGCGATTATGAAATTATCTTTATTGATGACGGATCAACCGATGGCAGTTTAGATATTATCCGTGAAAAAGCGGCGCGCTATGGCCATATTCGCGCTGTAAGCCACGATAAATCTGCGGGCAAAGGCGCTGCCTTGCGCACAGGGCTGGGTTTTGCCAAAGGCGATATTATCCTCACCATTGACGGAGACGGGCAGAATAATCCAATATATCTGCCGCAATTAGCCGATGCTTTA
>NW_012021379.1:0-316 GCF_000956235.1 Wasmannia auropunctata
TTCCCACCGCTCAAACGTCGATTCTCGCCGTTTGAAGCTCGGAAACGTCGTATCCTTGCGTTCGCGGCGTTTCCACCATTCAAACGTCGAATCTCGACGTGCGAAGCGCGGAACCGCCGGATCCGAGCGCCCGCGACGTTCCCAACGCTCAAACGTCGATTCTCGCCGTTTGAAGCTCGGAAACTTCGTATCCTTGCGTTCGCGGCGTTTCCACCATTCAAACGTCGAATCGTCGAACGTGCGGAAGTCGCGGAACCGCCGGATCCGAGCGCCGCACGTTCCACGCTCAACGTCATTCTCGCCGTTTAGAGCTCGG
>NW_012021380.1:0-322 GCF_000956235.1 Wasmannia auropunctata
TGGCGTTTTCCACCATTCAAACGTCGAATCTCGACGTGCGAAGCGCGGAACCGCCGGATCCGAGCGCCCGCGACGTTCCCACCGCTCAAACGTCGATTCTCGCCGTTTGAAGCTCGGAAACGTCGTATCCGTTGCGTTCGCGGCGTTTCCACCATTCAAACGTCGAATCTCGACGTAGTCGAAGCGCGGAACCGCCGGATTCCGAGCGTCCCGCGACGTTCCCACCGCGTCTAAACGTCGATTTCTACGCCGTTTGAAGCTACGGGAAACGTCGTATCCGGTTGCGGTTCGCGGCGTTTTCCACCATTCAAACGTCGAATCT
>NW_012021382.1:0-402 GCF_000956235.1 Wasmannia auropunctata
TGCGGAAATCTTTGAAAAACCATCGGGCGACGAAGATGAGAGAAACACCCGCCACCGATGCGATAAATCACAAGTCGGCGGGGGGTTTCGTCTCACGGTGTCTCCGGGCCCTCCAGCGCGCGAGCGACTCTCGGCGAGTCGCCGCGGCGTTGTAGGTTACCACCGGTTCGCGCCGGCCGACGCCGCCGAATCCGAAAGGGCACAGGCACGGTGCTTGAACACCGGCCGCGGGCCTCCCTCGGATCGTTGGCGCGCCAACGCCTCGCTCCTCGCTCGCAGAGCACCGCCGGCGCGCGCGTACGCGCGCCTGGGCGGTGTGACCGGAGGGGATCTCGCGTGCGGTCGATCTCGACACTCGTCGTCCACGGTCCCAGACTGAGTCGACAAGGCACACAGGGGATA
>NW_012021383.1:0-310 GCF_000956235.1 Wasmannia auropunctata
TGCGAAGCGCGGAACCGCCGGATCCGAGCGCCGCGACGTTCCCACCGCTCAAACGTCGATTCTCGCCGTTTGAAGCTCGGAAACGTCGTATCCTTGCGTTCGCGGCGTTTCCACCATTCAAACGTCGAATCTCGACGTGCGAAGCGCGGAACCGCCGGATCCGAGCGCCCGTCGACGTTCCCACCGCTCAAACGTCGATTACTTCGCCGTTTGAAGCTCGGAAACGTCGTATCCTTGCGTTCGCGGACGTTTCCACCGGATTCGAAACGTCGAATCTCGACGTGCGAAAGCGCGGAACCGCCGGATCCGA
>NW_012021384.1:0-416 GCF_000956235.1 Wasmannia auropunctata
TCCCCAAGGTGGGCAAAAGGGCAGACGCCCTGGCCCGCCTACTGCCGAACCTGCGGGGTCCGAGGGCCGGTGTGCGCAAGATGTACACGGCCGCCGTCCTCTCCGGGTTAATGTATGGCGCCCCCATTTGGGCGGGCGAGGCGCGGGCCAATCCCAAAATCCGAGGGGCTCTGAACGGAGTCCAGCGGAGGATGGCCCTGCGCCTGACCCGGGGATACAGGAACGGTGTCTCACGCGGCGGCGACGGCCTTGGCCGGCACACCTCCGGCGGACCTACTAGCCGGGGCCCAGGCCGATGTATATCGGCGGGTCCGGGTGGTCCGCCTGAGTGGCCGGCAACCGACCAGGAGGGCCGTCGAAATGTTCCGGCGGCAGGCGCGCGACCGAGACTGAGTCGACAAGGCACACAGGGGATA
>NW_012021385.1:0-313 GCF_000956235.1 Wasmannia auropunctata
TGTCGGCGACGCTACTGCTTTGGGTACTCTTAGGACCCGTCTTGAAACACGGACCAAGGAGTCTAACATGTACGCGAGTCATTGGGACTCAGCGGATACCTAAAGGCGCAATGAAAGTGAAGGTCGGCCCTGGTTGTCGACCGAGGGAGGATGGGCCGCGTCGCGATGCGGCTCCGCACTCCCGGGGCGTCTCGTTCTCATCGCGAGAAGAGGCGCACCCAGAGCGTACACGTTGGGACCCGAAAGATGGTGAACTATGCCTGGTCAGGACGAAGTCAGGGGAAAACTGAGTCGACAAGGCACACAGGGGATA
>NW_012021386.1:0-332 GCF_000956235.1 Wasmannia auropunctata
TAAAGCAACACTCCGCGCGAAAGAAACACGCCGCGCGGGACTTAGAAAATTTTCGGGTCGGGTCCGGAGGTAAACCTGGCCGATCGACGCTTCCGCAATCCCCGTCTGGCGCCCTTAATATTACGTCGATTTCCGTGCCCACACGTCTATTCGGCCACCCGAGTGCCCCCGGTGCACCCCCGTCGACCGTTCGCCTCGATAGCGGAAAATTTTTGGCGCCGGAGGTAAACGCGGCGAAAGCAAACGCCGCGCGAAAGCAACACGCCGCGCGGGACTTAGAAAATTTTCGGGTCGGGTCCGGAGGTAAACCAGGCCGATCGACGCTTCCCCGA
>NW_012021387.1:0-452 GCF_000956235.1 Wasmannia auropunctata
TTATTCTCTCTTACCGCACGACCAACAGCGGGCCAGGCACGGCGACGGCGCTAGGTCCGTTAACGTCCGTGTACCGTGGCGCGCGCTTGCGACGGCCTCGACGCACACTCTGGCGCGCGCACGCGGAGTCCCTCGCGCTCCCGAGAGAGCGGAGAGACTCGCGGCGCGACGAGAGAGCTGCGGCCTGATACCTTGCGTGTACCGCCGGGCAGCCGGCCGGGCGACCGGGGGTTTGACGCGCGCCGTTTTACCGGCGGCGCGTCAGTCACCGCACCCGGGCCGTAGACCGACACCCAGCGGGTCGCGACGTTCTACTAGGGGAGAAGTGCACGACGGCGTAACGCCGGACATCGACGCAACGGCAGCGTGTCCGCGCGCGAGCCGCGAGGCCCCGCGGGACATCGCCCACCGACGCGAAGCCAGCGTCGCTGACTGAGTCGACAAGGCACACA
>NW_012021388.1:0-366 GCF_000956235.1 Wasmannia auropunctata
GCGGCTTTGGAAATGATGGCCGCCGTGAAAAAGCAGCTGTTCGGCGATCTGCACCGCGATCATAAAAGCAGCCTTTATGCCGCTTTTCGCTTTATCCTGCGCCATGCGGGGGAGGATGCGCTGCATAAATTATTATTGGGCGCTGTCGCCCATAAGCAGGAATTAAGCGCCTATTGCGGCTTCCTGCGAGGCCGCGGGGCTGATTTTTTTATCGATATTTTCGGCCTAAGCGCCGTTAAAAAACAAGCGGAAAAAGCCAATATTTCCATGGAAGCTTTTTTGGCGGAAGAGCTGAAGCGGCAGATTTTATGGCCGCAAGCGGCTTTGGCGCGCATAGAGGCGGAAGGCGGGGCGCGGGCACGCGAT
>NW_012021389.1:0-318 GCF_000956235.1 Wasmannia auropunctata
TCCGCTCTCGCTGCTTGAAAGAGCAGGGAGGATAAGAGCTGCCGATCTGCCTGCGGTGCGCGCAGGAAAGCCGCTTGTTTTAAAAGCGTTTTATGTAGCGTTTATTGCCGCCCGATGTGTAGCAATAATGTCCGCCCAGCGGACCTATGCAATAATAGCCCTGAACGCAGATGCAGCTTTTATTGCCCGGGGAAGGCCGGTAATTTTGCGCGCCTCTGACACTATGCTCTCCCTCTGCGGGGCGGAAGCCCTCTTTTTTATCTGCCTTGCGGGTGCGCGGCGGCGGAGCTGTGTGTTCGCTTTTTTTGCTGCGCGCTG
>NW_012021390.1:0-305 GCF_000956235.1 Wasmannia auropunctata
GTTTCCACCATTCAAACGTCGAATCTCGACGTGCGAAGCGCGGAACCGCCGGATCCGAGCGCCCGCGACGTTCCCACCGCTCAAACGTCGATTCTCGCCGTTTGAAGCTCGGAAACGTCGTATCCTTGCGTTCGCGGCGTTTCCACCATTCAAAACGTCGAATACTCGACGTGCGAAGCGCGGAACCGCCGGATCCGAGACGCCCGCGACGTTCCCACCGCTCAAACGTCGATTACTCGCCGTTTGAAGGCTCGGGAAACGTCGTATCCTTGCGTTCGCGGCGTTTCCACCATTCAAACGTCGAA
>NW_012021391.1:0-337 GCF_000956235.1 Wasmannia auropunctata
ACGCCAATGCCGCGCCGCGTTAAATGCCGCACCAGCTCCTGAATATCGGCAATGGCTATCGGGTCAATGCCGGCAAAAGGCTCGTCTAAAAGCATAAAATTGGGGCGGGAGGCCAGCGCGCGGGCAATTTCCAGCCGCCGCCGCTCGCCGCCGGAAAGGGCAAGCGACTGCGCCTTGCGCAAATGCTCAATTTTAAATTCTCTCAGCAGCGCTTCCAATTCCGCCATGCGGCTGGCTTTGTCATTTTCCACCACTTCCAAAACGGCGATAATATTATCCTCAACCGAAAGACCGCGAAAAAATAGAGGCTTCCTGCGGCAAATAGCCTATCCCTAAG
>NW_012021392.1:0-376 GCF_000956235.1 Wasmannia auropunctata
TGGCGTGTTGCTTTCGCCGCGATTACCTCCGGCGCCGAAAATTCTCCGCTATCGAGGCGAACGGACGTCGGGGGTGCACGGGGGCACTAGGGTGGCCGAATAAACGTGCGGGCACGCGAATCGACGTAACATTAGGAGGCTTTAGACGGGTAAGCGTAGATCGGCCAGGTTTACCTCCGGACCGTACCGAGCCGAAATTTTACTAAGTCCGTCGCGGCGTGTTAGCTTTCGCGCGGACGGTGTTGCTTTCGGCCGCGGATTACCTCCGGCGCCGAAAATTCTCCGCTATCGAGGCGAACGGACGACGGGGGTGCACGGGGGCACTAGGGTGGCCGAATAAACGTGCGGGCACGCGAATCGACGTAACNTTAAGGGC
>NW_012021393.1:0-370 GCF_000956235.1 Wasmannia auropunctata
TCCGGCGGTTCCGCGCTTCGCACGTCGAGATTCGACGTTTGAATGGTAGAAACGCCGCGAACGCAAGGATACGACGTTTCCGAGCTTCAAACGGCGAGAATCGACGTTTGAGCGGTGGGAACGTCGCGGGCGCTCGGATCCGGCGGTTCGGCGCTTCGCACGTCGAGATTCGACGTTTGAATGGTAGAAACGCCGCGAACGCAAGGATACGACGTTTCCGAGCTCGAACGGCGAGGATCGACGTTTGGAGCGGTGGAACGTCGCGGGCGCTCGGATCCGGCGGTTCCGCGCTTCGCACGTCGAGATTCGACGTTTGAATGGTAGAAACGCCGCGAACGCAAGGATACGACGTTTCACTGAGTCGACAAGG
>NW_012021394.1:0-342 GCF_000956235.1 Wasmannia auropunctata
TTATAAAACCGTGCCGCCGCGCCAAAATATTGCCGGCAGCGCTGTTTCGCCGAAAGAGGCGGGGCGTTTTAGCGATATATCATCTTTTTGCGGAAGAGGAAATGGGAGGGATTCCCGCCGGATTGCGTGATACTTTCGGCAGGCAGGAAAGAGAATATCGCGCTGAATATGCCGGCGGCGCGCGCAGTTTTATAAAGAGACTGCAAAATTTTTTCGGCAGCGCCGAGGAAGCGGCGGCGCGTTTAGAACCCGCGGAGGGCGGGGCGCATTATGATTCGCCTTATGCAGGCAGGCAAAGTGAATTCGGCAGAAGGGGAGTTTCTGCCGCTTTGGCTGAATCTA
>NW_012021395.1:0-366 GCF_000956235.1 Wasmannia auropunctata
TGCCGCCACGAAGCCCTGACGAGTAGGAGGGTCGCGGCGGTGTGCGCAGAAGGGTCTGGGCGCGAGCCTGCCTGGAGCCGCCGTCGGTGCAGATCTTGGTGGTAGTAGCAAATACTCCAGCGAGGCCCTGGAGGACTGACGTGGAGAAGGGTTTCGTGTGAACAGCCGTTGCACACGAGTCAGTCGATCCTAAGCCCTAGGAGAAATCCTATGTCAATGACGGCGTACTATACTCTAGTGTTGTCCTAGCCAAAATGATCGATTACTGTAAAAAGTAAGAGAGAGATAGAGCGAACGACACACGCCCGTCGGGCGAAAGGGAATCCGGTTCCTATTCCGGAACTGAGTCGACAAGGCACACAGGGG
>NW_012021396.1:0-307 GCF_000956235.1 Wasmannia auropunctata
TCCCCGGCGGTCACGGTGTTCTAGAGCCAAGCGTGTCAGAGTGGCGTGAGGCCTCGGCCGATCGCCGTTTGTACTCCCGCGTGATCCGATTCGAGGACACTGCCAGGCGGGGAGTTTGACTGGGGCGGTACATCTGTCAAAGAATAACGCAGGTGTCCTAAGGCCAGCTCAGCGAGGACAGAAACCTCGCGTAGAGCAAAAGGGCAAAAGCTGGCTTGATCTCGATGTTCAGTACGCATAGAGACTGCGAAAGCACGGCCTATCGATCCTTTTGGCTTGACTGAGTCGACAAGGCACACAGGGGATA
>NW_012021397.1:0-461 GCF_000956235.1 Wasmannia auropunctata
TGCTTTAGCGGGGAAGCGTAGATCGGCCAGGTTTACCTCCGGACCCGACCGAGCCGAAAATTTTCTAAGTCCCGCGCGGCGTGTTGCTTTCGCCGCGATTACCTCCGGCGCCGAAAATTCTCCGCTATCGAGGCGAACGGACGTCGGGGGTGCACGGGGGCACTAGGGTGGCCGAATAAACGTGCGGGCACGCGAATCGACGTAACATTGAGGCTTTAGCGGGAAGCGTAGATCGGCCAGGTTTACCTCCGGACCCGACCGAGCCGAAATTTTTCTAAGTCCCGCGCGGCGTGTTGCTTTCGCGCGGCGTGTTGCTTTCGCCGCGATTACCTCCGGCGCCGAAAATTCTCCGCTATCGAGGCGAACGGACGACGGGGGTGCACGGGGGGCACTAGGGTGGCCGAATAAACGTGCGGGCACGCGAATCGACGTAACATTAAGACTGAGTCGACAAGGCACAC
>NW_012021398.1:0-315 GCF_000956235.1 Wasmannia auropunctata
TACACGCGGCGAGGGACTTAGCCGCGCGACAGCCCCGTGGGGCGAAAGCAACACGCGGCGAGGGACTTAGCCGCGCGACAGCCCCGCGGGGCGAAAGCAACACGCGGCGAGGGACTTAGCCGCGCGCCCAGCCCCGCGGGGCGAAAGCAACACGCGGCGAGGGACTTAGCCGCGCGCCCAGCCCCGCGGGGCGAAAGCACACGCGGCGAGGGACTTAGCCGCGCGCCCAGCCCCGCGGGGCGAAAGCAACACGCGGCGAGGGACTTAGCCGCGCGCCCAGCCCGTGAACTGAGTCGACAAGGCACACAGGGGATA
>NW_012021399.1:0-344 GCF_000956235.1 Wasmannia auropunctata
TCGCACGTCGAGATTCGACGTTTGAATGGTAGAAACGCCGCGAACGCAAGGATACGACGTTTCCGAGCTTCAAACGGCGAGAATCGACGTTTGAGCGGTGGGAACGTCGCGGGCGCTCGGATCCGGCGGTTTCGGCGCTTCGCACGTCGAGATTCGACGTTTTGAATGGTAGAAACGCCGCGAACGCAAGGATACGACGTTTCCGAGACTTCAAACGCGNGAATCGACGGTTAGAGCGTGGAACGTCGCGGGCGCTCGGATCCGGCGGTTCGCGCTTCGCACGTCGAGATTCGACGTTTGAATGGTAGAAACGCCGCGAACGCAAGGATACGACGACTGAGTCG
>NW_012021400.1:0-319 GCF_000956235.1 Wasmannia auropunctata
GAATCGACGTTTGAGCGGTGGGAACGTCGCGGGCGCTCGGATCCGGCGGTTCCGCGCTTCGCACGTCGAGATTCGACGTTTGAATGGTGGAAACGCCGCGAACGCAAGGATACGACGTTTCCGAGCTTCAAACGGCGAGAATCGACGTTTGAGCGGTGGGAACGTCGCGGGACGACTCGGATCCGGCGGTTCCGCGCTTTCGCAACGTTCGAGATTTCGAACGTTTTGAAATAGGGTGGAAAACGCCGCGGGAAACGCGAAGGATACGACGTTTCCGAGCTTCAAACGGCGAGAATCGACGTTTGAGCGGTGGAACGTC
>NW_012021401.1:0-357 GCF_000956235.1 Wasmannia auropunctata
TTGCTTTTGCCGCGTTTACCTCCGGCGCCGAAAATTCTCCGCTATCGAGGCGAACGGACGACGGGGGTGCGACGGGGGCACTCGCGTGGCCGAATAGACGTGCGGGCACGCGAATCGACGTAATATTAAGGGCGCTAGCGGGGAAACGTCGATCGGCCAGGTTTACCTCCGGACCCGCCCGAAAATTTTCTAAGTCCCGCGCGGCGTGTTTCTTTCGCGCGGCGTGTTGCTTTCGCCGCGTTTACCTCCGGCGCCGAAAATTTTCCGCTATCGAGGCGAACGGACGACGGGGTTGCACGGGGGCACTCGGGTGGCCGAATAGACGTGCGGGCACGCGACTGAGTCGACAAGGCACAC
>NW_012021402.1:0-303 GCF_000956235.1 Wasmannia auropunctata
TCTTCGGAATAAGGATTGGCTCTGAGGAGCGGGGCGTGTCGGGCTTGGTCGGGAAGCGGGTCTGGCTGACGTGCCGGGCCTGGGCGAGGTGAACGCTCGGCGTTCTCGCGCCGAACACGGGATCCGAGCTCGGTCCCGTGCCTTGGCCTCCCGCGGATCTTCCTTGCTGCGAGGCTTCCGTGGCGGCGCGAGCCGTCGTGGTCGTCCTCTTCGGCCGCCATTCAACGCTCAGCTCAGAACTGGCACGGACTAGGGGAATCCGACTGTCTAATTAAACTGAGTCGACAAGGCACACAGGGGATA
>NW_012021403.1:0-404 GCF_000956235.1 Wasmannia auropunctata
TCGTGAGACGACATCGTCGCGCGAGCGGAGCGTCTCTCGTCTCCAACCGGCGCGCGATCGCGCGGGGGAATGAGACGAGAGCCGGGGCGGAAATCTTTGAAAAACCATCGGGCGACGAAGACGAGAGAAACACCCGCCACCGATGCGATAAATCACAAGTCGGCGGGGGGTTTCGTCTCACGGTGTCTCCGGGCCCTCCAGCGCGCGAGCGACTCTCGGCGAGTCGCCGCGGCGTTGTAGGTTACCACCGGTTCGCGCCGGCCGACGCCGACGAATCCGAAAGGGCACAGGCACGGTGCTTGAACACCGGCCGCGGGCCTCCCTCGGATCGTTGGCGCGCCAACGCCTCGCTCCTCGCTCGCAGAGCACCGCCGGCGCGCGCGTACGCGCGCCTGGCGGTGTGA
>NW_012021404.1:0-344 GCF_000956235.1 Wasmannia auropunctata
GTCGCGGGCGCTCGGATCCGGCGGTTCCGCGCTTCGCACGTCGAGATTCGACGTTTGAATGGTAGAAACGCCGCGAACGCAAGGATACGACGTTTCCGAGCTTCAAAAGTCGAGAATCGACGTTTTAGCGGTGGGAACGTCGCGGGCGCTCGGATCCGGCGGTTCCGCCCTTCGCACGTCGAGATTCGTCGTTTGAATGGTAGAAACGCCGCGAACGCAAGGATACGACGTTTCCGAGCTTCAAACGGCGAGAATCGACGTTTGAGCGGTGGGAACGTCGCGGGCGCTCGGATCCGGCGGTTCCGCGCTTCGCACGACTGAGTCGACAAGGCACACAGGGGATA
>NW_012021405.1:0-367 GCF_000956235.1 Wasmannia auropunctata
TGTCGGCGGGGGGTTTCGTCTCACGGTGTCTCCGGGCCCTCCAGCGCGCGAGCGACTCTCGGCGAGTCGCCGCGGCGTTGTAGGTTACCACCGGTTCGCGCCGGCCGACGCCGCCGAATCCGAAAGGGCACAGGCACGGTGCTTGAACACCGGCCGCGGGCCTCCCTCGGATCGTTGGCGCGCCAACGCCTCGCTCCTCGCTCGCAGAGCACCGCCGGCGCGCGCGTACGCGCGCCTGGGCGGTGTGACCGGAGGGGATCTCGCGTGCGGTCGATCTCGACACTCGTCGTCCACGGTCCCAGACGCAACGTTGCAACGAACGTTGCGCGTGGTCGATCGACTGAGTCGACAAGGCACACAGGGGATA
>NW_012021406.1:0-428 GCF_000956235.1 Wasmannia auropunctata
TGTCGCGCACCCGCCTTAACACTTTGGTGGTGCGCGCGACGATATAGAGAGAGGAGCGTACGAGCGATCGTTGGACGTTCGCCGAGCTGAGCGAGACGCGCTCCCTCCCATCTTTCGGGGCCGTGCTGGCCTCCGAGGAGGAGAGAGGAGCCAGTCTTCCCTGGGCGTCGTCCGAAATGACACAAACGAGTGGGAGAGGAGAAGAATGAGGGTTGTTGACCGAGGCGTCAACGAGATCTGGCGCGGGCGCGCGCGCGACGAAGGTGTCGCGCCGCCGCCGCCCGGAGACCAAGAGCGCCCCAAGTACAAGTGGAGATATATATATATAAGATACGTTCGACCGAGGAGAGAAGAGCGCGACGACGGGACCTCGACGCGAGAGTCACGTCGCGCCGCTCCGCGCCGCCGCCCTGCGTAGGCCGCCCCAA
>NW_012021407.1:0-363 GCF_000956235.1 Wasmannia auropunctata
GTATCCTTGCGTTCGCGGCGTTTCCACCATTCAAACGTCGAATCTCGACGTGCGAAGCGCGGAACCGCCGGATCCGAGCGCCCGCGACGTTCCCACCGCTCAAACGTCGATTCTCGCCGTTTGTAAGCTTGGAAACGTCGTATCCTTGCGTTCGCGGCGTTTCCACCATTCAACGTCGAATCTCGACGTGCTAAGCGCGGAACCGCCGGATCCGAGCGCCCGCGGACGTTCCCGACCGCTCAGATGGTCGATTCTCGCCGTTTGAAGCTCGGAAACGTCGTATCCTTGCGTTCGCGGCGTTTCCACCATTCAAACGTCGAATCTCGACGTGCGAAGCTGAGTCGACAAGGCACACAGGGGATA
>NW_012021408.1:0-331 GCF_000956235.1 Wasmannia auropunctata
TTCTAAGAGCTAAAATGATTCGGGAATGATAATATTGCCGGCCTTGGGGGAAAGCGCGCTTGTGCCGCGTGTCTTGCGCTGTGGCGCAGGCTTTGCCCCGCGCGCAAGCGCCGGTTTTAACGCCTCTGCAAAGCCAATCGCAATTTTTGCGCCCTTTTCCACATCAGCCTTTTTAAGCGCTATTTTTTCAGAAAATAAAAACTGCACAGCGGCATCAGCCTGCTGCAAAACAGCTTTTTGCGGATAGGTTTTGGCAAATATCACTTTGTCATCATCATTGCGGATTATAATGCTAATCGGCAAATTGAGGGCAGCAGTGCCGCTGCCGGAA
>NW_012021409.1:0-366 GCF_000956235.1 Wasmannia auropunctata
TTCCAAAATAATTTCTGCCCCAAGAAGCGCTCCCAGTTGTCTGCCCGCCGCCCATGCCCATTCTCGATAGTTCTCTCCCATTGGCGCCGGTTTGCCACATATTTTTGTTGCCACTGCCCATGTCTCCACGCGCCTGGGCCTTTTCAAGCACTTCCCAAAAGAATGCGCCGACTTCGCCGCTCGTTTTATTTATCATAATCAATATCCCAACAATTTGGCCAAGGTTCCGCCCGGTTTGTTTCCATCAATTCTGCCATCATCTGTCACATGATTGCTTGATGCTCTTGCACCACCCCAACCACCGAATTCACTTGTAGCACTGCCAGCAATACTCAGCTGTGGCCATGCGGCCGTGGTAAAACTATA
>NW_012021410.1:0-305 GCF_000956235.1 Wasmannia auropunctata
AAACGTCGAATCTCGACGTGCGAAGCGCGGAACCGCCGGATCCGAGCGCCCGCGACGTTCCCACCGCTCAAACGTCGATTCTCGCCGTTTGAAGCTCGGAAACGTCGTATCCTTGCGTTCGCGGCGTTTCCACCATTCAAACGTCGAATCTCGACGTGCGAAGCGCGAACCGTCCGGATCCGAGCGCCGCGACGTTCCCACGTCTCAAACGTCGAATTCGTCGACCGTTTGAAGGCTTCGGGAAACGTCGTATCCTTGCGTTCGCGGCGTTTCCACCATTCAAACGTCGAATCTCGACGTGCGAA
>NW_012021411.1:0-342 GCF_000956235.1 Wasmannia auropunctata
CGACGTTTGAATGGTGGAAACGCCGCGAACGCAAGGATACGACGTTTCCGAGCTTCAAACGGCGAGAATCGACGTTTGAGCGGTGGGAACGTCGCGGGCGCTCGGATCCGGCGGTTCCGCGCTTCGCACGTCGAGATTCGACGTTTGAATGGTAGAAACGCCGCGAACGCAAGGATACGACGTTTCCGAGACTTTCAAACGGACGAGAATCGACGTTTTGAGACGGTTGGGTAACGTTCGACGGGCGGCGTACGGGACTCCGGACGGTTCCGACGCTTACGCACGTACGGACGATTCGACGGGTTTGAAAGTGGTGGAAACGCCGCGAACGCAAGGATACGA
>NW_012021412.1:0-328 GCF_000956235.1 Wasmannia auropunctata
GAATCTCGACGTGCGAAGCGCGGAACCGCCGGATCCGAGCGCCCGCGACGTTCCCACCGCTCAAACGTCGATTCTCGCCGTTTGAAGCTCGGAAACGTCGTATCCTTGCGTTCGCGGCGTTTCCACCATTCAAACGTCGAATCTCGACGTGCGAAGCGCGGAACCGCCGGATCCGAGCGCCCGCGACGTTCCCACCGCTCAAACGTCGATTACTCGCCGTTTGAAAGCTACGGAAACGTCGTATCCGTTGCGTTCGCGGCGTTTCCACCATTCAAACGGTCGAATCTCGACGTGCGAAGCGCGGAACCGCCGGATCCGAGCGCCCGCG
>NW_012021413.1:0-300 GCF_000956235.1 Wasmannia auropunctata
TGCGCCCAGCCCCGCGGGGCGAAAGCAACACGCGGCGAGGGACTTAGCCGCGCGCCCAGCCCCGTGAAGCGAAAGCAACACGCGGCGAGGGACTTAGCCGCGCGCCCAGCCCCGTCGGCGAAAGCAACACGCGGCGTGGAACTTGGCCGCCGACCGCTCGTCAGCCCCGCCGGCGGTAGGCCCGACGTACGCGCTAGCCTGACCGAGCGCTAACCTGACCGAGCGCTAACCTGACCGGAGGCTAACCTGACCGAGCGCTGGCCCGACGTGTCAGGCGAGGTACTTGGCCGCGGAGCGCCT
>NW_012021414.1:0-342 GCF_000956235.1 Wasmannia auropunctata
TCGAGAATCGACGTTTGAGCGGTCGGAACGTCGCGGGCGCTCGGATCCGGCGGTTCCGCGCTTCGCACGTCGAGATTCGGACGTTTGAATGGTGGAAACGCCTCGAACGAAGGATACGACGTTTCCGTAGCTTCTAAACGGCGNGAATCGACGTTTGAGCGGTCGGAACGTCGCGGGCGGCTCGGATCGCGGTTCCGCGCTTCGCACGTCGAGATTCGACGGTTTGAATGGTGGAAACGCCGCGAACGCAAGGATACGACGTTTCCGAGCTTCAAACGGCGAGAATCGACGTTTGAGCGGTCGGACGTCGCGGGCGCTCGGATCCGGCGACTGAGTCGACAA
>NW_012021415.1:0-305 GCF_000956235.1 Wasmannia auropunctata
CTTGCGTTCGCGGCGTTTCTACCATTCAAACGTCGAATCTCGACGTGCGAAGCGCGGAACCGCCGGATCCGAGCGCCCGCGACGTTCCCACCGCTCAAACGTCGATTCTCGCCGTTTGAAGCGAGGAAACGTCGTATCCTTGCGTTCGCGGCGTTTCCACCATTCAACGTCGAATCTCGACGTGTCGAAGACGTCGGAACCGCCGGATCCGAGCGACCCGGCGACGTTCCCACCGGGCTCGAAACGTCGATTCTCGCCGTTTGAAGCGAGGAAACGTCGTATCCTTGCGTTCGCGGCGTTTCTAA
>NW_012021416.1:0-312 GCF_000956235.1 Wasmannia auropunctata
GTTCCGCCGTTAATTCATGGCCTGCCAAAATCCTGCTCTGTCTTATTCTGCTAAGCTTTGTCGCTTGGGGCGGCCACAGCGCTTTTGAGCGCGGCGGCGATGATACTCTGCTGACAGCGGGCGATTATTCTGTCAGCGCCGAGCAGTATAATACCGCTTTGCGCAATGATGTTTTGCGCTTATCCATGCGTATCGGCCGCTATCTGACACCTGAGGAGATCCGGCAATTCGGTTTGGAAAACGGGGTTTACAGCGCTTTGTACCGCAATCTCCTGCTGGATAATGCCGCCGACAGGCTCAATATCGGCGCAT
>NW_012021417.1:0-402 GCF_000956235.1 Wasmannia auropunctata
CGAACGCAAGGATACGACGTTTCCGAGCTTCAAACGGCGAGAATCGACGTTTGAGCGGTGGGAACGTCGCGGGCGCTCGGATCCGGCGGTTCCGCGCTTCGCACGTCGAGATTCGACGTTTGAATGGTGGAAACGACCGCGAACGCAAGGGATACGACGTTTCCGAGCTTCAAACGGCGAGAATCGACGTTTGAGCGGTGGGAACGTCGCGGGCGCTCGGATCCGGCGGTTCCGCGCTTCGCACGTCGAGATTCGACGTTTGAATGGTGGAAACGACCGCGAACGCAAGGGGATACGGACGTTTCCGAGCTTCAAACGGCGAGAATCGACGTTTGAGCGGTGGGAACGTCGCGGGCGCTCGGATCCGGCGGTTCCGCGCTTCGCACGTCGAGATTCGACGTT
>NW_012021418.1:0-312 GCF_000956235.1 Wasmannia auropunctata
TAAACGTGCGGGCGCGCGAATCGACGTAATATTAAGGGGCTAGCGGGGAAGCGTCGATCGGCCAGGTTTACCTCCGGACCCGACCGAGCCGAAATTTCTAAGTCCCGACGCGCCGTGTTAGGCTTTCGCGCGGCGTGTTGCTTTCGCCGCGATTACCTCCGGCGCCGAAAATTCTTCGCTATCGGGGCGAACGGACGACGGGGGTGCACGGGGGTGGTAGGGTGGCCGAATAAACGTGCGGGCGCGCGAATCGACGTAATATTAAGGGGGCTAGCGGGGAAGCGTCGATCGGCCAGGTTTACCTCCGGACCC
>NW_012021419.1:0-331 GCF_000956235.1 Wasmannia auropunctata
TTCAAACGTCGAATCTCGACGTGCGAAGCGCCGAACCGCCGGATCCGAGCGCCCGCGACGTTCCCACCGCTCAAACGTCGATTCTCGCCGTTTGAAGCTCGGGAAACGTCGTATCCTTGCGTTCGCGGCGTTTCTACCATTCAAACGTCGAATCTCGACGTGCGAAGCGCCGAACCGCCGGATCCGAGACGTACCCGTCGACGTTCCACCGCTCAAACGTCGATACTTCGCCGTTGAAGCTCGGAAACGTCGTATACCGTTGCGTTCGCGGGACGTTTCGTACCATTCAAACGTCGAATCTCGACGTGCGAAGCGCCGAACCGCCGGATCA
>NW_012021420.1:0-390 GCF_000956235.1 Wasmannia auropunctata
CGTTTCCGAGCTTCAAACGGCGAGAATCGACGTTTGAGCGGTGGGAACGTCGCGGGCGCTCGGATCCGGCGGTTCCGCGCTTCGCACGTCGAGATTCGACGTTTGGAATGGTGGAAACGCCGCGAACGCAAGGATACGACGTTTTCCGAGTCTTACAAACGGCGAGAATCGTACGTTTGAGCGGGTAGGGAACGTCGCGGGCGCGTCGGACTCCGGGTCGGTTCCGCGCTTCGGCACGTACGAGATTCGACGGTTTGAAGTGGTGGAAACGCCGCGAACGCAAGGATACGACGTTTCCGGGCTTCAAACGGCGAGAATCGACGTTTGAGCGGTGGGAACGTCGCGGGCGCTCGGATCCGGCGGTTCCGCGACTGAGTCGACAAGGCACAC
>NW_012021422.1:0-315 GCF_000956235.1 Wasmannia auropunctata
TCTGTTATTGCTCAATCTCGTGCGGCTAGAAGCCGCCTGTCCCTCTAAGAAGATTTGTTTGTACGTTGGTAGTAAAAACCCACCGGCCGAAGCCGGGGGCCTTCGCGATACCATAAGGTACGCCTATTTAGCAGGCTAGAGTCTCGTTCGTTATCGGAATTAACCAGACAAATCGCTCCACCAACTAAGAACGGCCATGCACCACCACCCACCGAATCAAGAAAGAGCTATCAATCTGTCAATCCTTCCGGTGTCTGGGCCTGGTGAGGTTTCCCGTGTTGAGTCAAACTGAGTCGACAAGGCACACAGGGGATA
>NW_012021423.1:0-398 GCF_000956235.1 Wasmannia auropunctata
GTGGGAACGTCGCGGGCGCTCGGATCCGGCGGTTCCGCGCTTCGCACGTCGAGATTCGACGTTTGAATGGTGGAAACGCCGCGAACGCAAGGATACGACGTTTCCGAGCTTCAAACGGCGAGAATCGACGTTTGAGCGGTGGGAACGTCGCGGGCGCTCGGATCCGGCGGTTCCGCGCTTCGCACGTCGAGTATCGTACGTTTGAAGTGGTACGGAAACGCCGACGAACGCGAAGGATACGACGTTTCCGAGCTTCAAACGGCGAGAATCGGACGTTTGGAGCGGTGGGAACGTCGCGGGCGCTTCGGGAATCCGGCGGTTCCGCGCTTCGCACGTCGAGTTTCGACGTTTGAATGGTGGAAACGCCGCGAACGCAAGGATACGACGACTGAGTCGAC
>NW_012021424.1:0-402 GCF_000956235.1 Wasmannia auropunctata
TCAAACGGCGAGAATCGACGTTTGAGCGGTGGGAACGTCGCGGGCGCTCGGATCCGGCGGTTCCGCGCTTCGCACGTCGAGATTCGACGTTTGAATGGTGGAAACGCCGCGAACGCAAGGATACGACGTTTCCGAGCTTCAAACGGCGAGAATCGACGTTTGAGCGGTGGGAACGTCGCGGCGCTCGGATCCGCGGTTCCGCGCTTCGCACGTCGAGATTCGACGTTGTAATAGGTGGAAACGACCGCGAACGCAAGGATACGACGTTTCCGAGGCTTCGAAACGGCGAGAATCGACGTTTGAGCGGTGGGAACGTCGCGGGCGCTCGGATCCGGCGGTTCCGCGCTTCGCACGTCGAGATTCGACGTTTGAATGGTGGAAACCTGAGTCGACAAGGCACAC
>NW_012021425.1:0-328 GCF_000956235.1 Wasmannia auropunctata
TTCCGTGCCAGTTCTGAGCTGAGCGTTGAATGGCGGCCGAAGAGGACGACCACGACGGCTCGCGCCGCCACGGAAGCCTCGCAGCAAGGAAGATCCGCGGGAGGCCAAGGCACGGGACCGAGCTCGGATCCCGTGTTCGGCGCGAGAACGCCGAGCGTTCACCTCGCCCAGGCCCGGCACGTCAGCCAGACCCGCTTCCCGACCAAGCCCGACACGCCCCGCTCCTCAGAGCCAATCCTTATTCCGAAGTTACGGATCCAATTTGCCGACTTCCCTTACCTACATTAGTCTATCGACTAGACTGAGTCGACAAGGCACACAGGGGATA
>NW_012021426.1:0-310 GCF_000956235.1 Wasmannia auropunctata
GCCGTTTTCAGGCTTTATCACAGCAGGGCTTGAGCCGTTCAGTTTAAGGAGATTATCGATGGCTGTCAGTGCAAACAGGCTTGAGCTTCTGCAGATTGCAGATGCTGTCGCGCGGGAAAAGTCAATCAATCGCGAGGTTGTGCTTGCCGCTATGGCCGATGCCATTCAAAAAGCGGCACGTTCCCGCTATGGCTTGGAGACAAATATTCGCGCGCAAATCAATTCCAAAACCGGCGATATTAAATTAGAGCGCCTTTTGGAAGTTGTGGAAGAGGTTGAGCATTCCGACAGGCAGATTTCCTTAAAAGAT
>NW_012021427.1:0-313 GCF_000956235.1 Wasmannia auropunctata
TCGACGTTTGAGCGGTGGGAACGTCGCGGGCGCTCGGATCCGGCGGTTCCGCGCTTCGCACGTCGAGATTCGACGTTTGAATGGTGGAAACGCCGCGAACGCAAGGATACGACGTTTCCGAGCTTCAAACGGCGAGAATCGACGTTTGAGCGGTGGGAACGTCGCGGGCGCTCGGATCCGGCGTTTCCGCGCTTCGCAACGTTCGAGATTTGACGTTTGAATGGTGGAAACGCCGTCGAACCGCAAGGATACGAACGGTTTCCGAGCTTCGGAAACGGCGGAGAATCGACGTTTGAGCGGTGGGAACGTCACG
>NW_012021428.1:0-395 GCF_000956235.1 Wasmannia auropunctata
TGCTTTAGCGGGGAAGCGTAGATCGGCCCAGGGTTTACCTCCGGACCCGACCGAGCCCGAAATTTTTCTAAGTCCCGTCGCGGCGTGTTGCTTTCGCGCGGCGTGTTGCTTTCGCCGTCGATTACCTCCGGCGCCGAAAATTCTCCGCGTATCGAGGCGAACGGACGACGGGGGTGCACGGGGGCACTAGGGTGGTCCGAATAAACGTGCGGGCACGCGTAATCGGACGTAACATTAAGGGCTTTAGCGGGGAAGCGTAGATCGGCCAGGTTTACCTCCGGACCCGACCGAGCCGAAATTTTCTAAGTCCCGCGCGGCGTGTTGCTTTCGCCGCGATTACCTCCGGCGCCGAAAATTCTCCGCTATCGAGGCGAACGGACGTCGGGGGTGCACGA
>NW_012021429.1:0-319 GCF_000956235.1 Wasmannia auropunctata
ACGTTTGAGCGGTGGGAACGTCGCGGGCGCTCGGATCCGGCGGTTCGGCGCTTCGCACGTCGAGATTCGACGTTTGAATGGTAGAAACGCCGCGAACGCAAGGATACGACGTTTCCGGAGCTTCAAACGGCGAGAATCGACGTTTGAGCGGTGGGAACGTCGCGGGCGCTCGGATCGCGGTTCGCGTCTTCGACACGTCGAGATTCGACGTTTAGTAATGGTAGAAACGCCGCGAACGCAAAGGGATACGACGTTTCCGGAGCGTTCAAACGGCGAGAATCGACGTTTGAGCGGTGGGAACGTCGCGGGCGCTCGGATA
>NW_012021430.1:0-429 GCF_000956235.1 Wasmannia auropunctata
TGGTAGAAACGCCGCGAACGCAAGGATACGACGTTTCCGAGCTTCAAACGGCGAGAATCGACGTTTGAGCGGTGGGAACGTCGCGTGCGCTCGGATCCGGCGGTTCCGCGCTTCGCACGTCGAGATTCGACGTTTAGAATGGTAGAAACGGCCGACGAACGCAAGGATACGACGTTTCCGAGCTTCAAACGGCGAGAATCGACGTTTGAGCGGTGGGAACGTCGCGGGCGCTCGGATACGGCGGTTCCGCGCTTCGCACGTCGAGATTCGACGTTTGAAGTGGTAGAAACGACCGGCGAACGGCAAGGATACGACGTTTCCGATCTTCAAACGGCGAGAATCGACGTTTGAGCGGTGGGAACGTCGCGGGCGCGTCGGATACGGCGGTTCGCGCTTCGCACGTCACTGAGTCGACAAGGCACACAGGGG
>NW_012021431.1:0-336 GCF_000956235.1 Wasmannia auropunctata
TCAAACGTCGATTCTCGCCGTTTGAGGCTCGGAAACGTCGTATCCTTGCGTTCGCGGCGTTTCCACCATTCAAACGTCGAATCTCGACGTGCGAAGCGCGGAACCGCCGGATCCGAGCGCCCGCGACGTTCCCACCGCTCAAACGTCGATTCTCGCCGTTTGAAGCTCGGAAACGTCGTATCCTTGCGTTCGCGGCGTTTCCACCATTCAAACGTCGAATCTCGACGCGCGAAGGCGCGGAACCGCCGGATCCGAGCGCCCGCGACGTTCCCACCGCTCAAACGTCGATTCTCACCGTTTGAAGCTCGGAAACGTCGTATCCTTGCGTTCGCGGCG
>NW_012021432.1:0-356 GCF_000956235.1 Wasmannia auropunctata
TCCGAGCTTCAAACGGCGAGAATCGACGTTTGAGCGGTGGGAACGTCGCGGGCGCTCGGATCCGGCGGTTCCGCGTCGTTCGCACGTCGGAGATTCGACGTTTGAATGGTGGAAACGCCGCGAACGCAAGGATACGACGTTTCCGAGCTTACAAACGGCGAGAATCGTACGTTTGAGCGGGTGGGAACGTCGGCGGGCGCTCGGATCCGGCGGTTCCGCGCTTCGCACGTCGAGATTCGACGTTTGAATGGTGGAAACGCCGCGAACGCAAGGATACGACGTTTCCGAGCTTCAAACGGCGAGAATCGACGTTTGAGCGGTGGGAACGTCGCGGGCGCTCACTGAGTCGACAAGGC
>NW_012021433.1:0-368 GCF_000956235.1 Wasmannia auropunctata
CGCTCGGATCCGGCGGTTCCGCGCTTCGCACGTCGAGATTCGACGTTTGAATGGTAGAAACGCCGCGAACGCAAGGATACGACGTTTCCTCGCTTCAAACGGCGAGAATCGACGTTTGAGCGGTGGTAACGTCGCGGGCGCTCGGATCCGCGGTTCCGCGCTTCGCACGTCGAGATTCGACGTTGTAATGTAGAAACGACCGCGAACGCAAGGATACGACGGTTCCTCGCTTCGAAACGGCGAGAATCGACGTTTGAGCGGTGGGAACGTCGCGGGCGCTCGGATCCAGCGGTTCCGCGCTTCGCACGTCGAGATTCGACGTTTGAATGGTAGAAACGCCACTGAGTCGACAAGGCACACAGGGGATA
>NW_012021434.1:0-318 GCF_000956235.1 Wasmannia auropunctata
TTGGGCGATGTCCCGCGGGGCCTCGCGGCTCGCGCGCGGACACGCTGCCGTTGCGTCGATGTCCGGCGTTACGCCGTCGTGCACTTCTCCCCTAGTAGAACGTCGCGACCCGCTGGGTGTCGGTCTACGGCCCGGGTGCGGTGACTGACGCGCCGCCGGTAAAACGGCGCGCGTCAAACCCCCGGTCGCCCGGCCGGCTGCCCGGCGGTACACGCAAGGTATCAGGCCGCAGCTCTCTCGTCGCGCCGCGAGTCTCTCCGCTCTCTCGGGAGCGCGAGGGACTCCGCGTGCGCGCGCCAGAGTGTGCGTCGAGGCCGA
>NW_012021435.1:0-339 GCF_000956235.1 Wasmannia auropunctata
GTATCCTTGCGTTCGCGGCGTTTCCACCATTCAAACGTCGAATCTCGACGTGCGAAGCGCGGAACCGCCGGATCCGATCGCCCGCGACGTTCCCACCGCTCAAACGTCGATTCTCGCCGTTTGAAGCGAGGAAACGTCGTATCCTTGCGTTCGCGGCGTTTCCACCATTCAAACGTCGAATCTCGACGTGCGAAGCGCGGAACCGCGATCCGAGCGCCCGCGACGTTCCCACCGGCTCGAAACTCGATTCTCGCCGTTTGAAGCGAGGAAACGTCGTATCCTTGCGTTCGCGGCGTTTCCAACCATTCAAACGGTCGAATCTCGACGTGCGAAGCGCGG
>NW_012021436.1:0-364 GCF_000956235.1 Wasmannia auropunctata
CAAGGATACGACGTTTCTGAGCTTCAAACGGCGAGAATCGACGTTTGAGCGGTGGGAACGTCGCGGGCGCTCGGATCCGGCGGTTCCGCGCTTCGCACGTCGAGATTCGACGTTTGAATGGTGGAAACGCCGCGAACGCAAGGATACGACGTTTCCGAGTCTACGAAACGGCGAGAATCGTACGTTGAGCGGTGGAACGTCGCGGGACGACGTCGGATCCGGCGGGTTCCGCGGCTTCGCACGTCGAGATTCGACGTTTGAATGGTGGAAACGCCGCGAACGCAAGGATACGACGTTTCCGACCTTCAAACGGCGAGAATCGACGTTTGAGCGGTGACTGAGTCGACAAGGCACACAGGGGATA
>NW_012021437.1:0-366 GCF_000956235.1 Wasmannia auropunctata
TTCGACGTTTGAATGGTAGAAACGCCGCGAACGCAAGGATACGACGTTTCCGAGCTTCAAACGGCGAGAATCGACGTTTGAGCGGTGGGAACGTCGCGGGCGCTCGGATCCGNGGGTACCGTCGCTTCGCACGTCGAGATTCGACGTTTGAATGGTAGAAACGCCGCGAACGCAAGGATACGACGTTTCCGAGCTTCAAACGGCGAGAATCGACGTTTGAGCGGTGGGAACGTCGCGGGCGACTCGGGATCCGGCGGTTCCGCGCTTCGCACGTCGAGATTCGACGTTTGAATGGTAGAAACGCCGCGAACGCAAGGATACGACGTTTCCGAGCTTCAAACGGCGAGAATCGACGTTCGAGCGGTA
>NW_012021438.1:0-360 GCF_000956235.1 Wasmannia auropunctata
TGAACCGCCGGATCCGAGCGCCCGCGACGTTCCCACCGTCAACGTACGATTCTCGCCGTTGTAGCTCGGAACGTCGTATCCTTGCGTTCGCGGCGTTTCCACCATTCAAACGTCGAATCTCGACGTGCGAAGCGCGGAACCGCCGGATCCGAGCGCCCGCGACGTTCCACCGCTCAAACGTCGATTCTCGCCGTTTGATGACTCGGAAACGTCGTATCCGTTGCGGTTCGCGGCGTTTCCACCATTCAAACGTCGAATCTCGACGTGCGAAGCGCGGAAACCGCCGGATCCGAGCGCCCGCGACGTTCCCACCGCTCAAACGTCGATTCTCGACTGAGTCGACAAGGCACACAGGGGATA
>NW_012021439.1:0-318 GCF_000956235.1 Wasmannia auropunctata
TGCCGACGGGGCCGACAGGCGCTCCGCGGCCAAGTACCTCGCCTGACACGTCGGGCCAGCGCTCGGTCAGGTTAGCCTCCGGTCAGGTTAGCGCTCGGTCAGGTTAGCGCTCGGTCAGGCTAGCGCGTACGTCGGGCCTACCGCCGGCGGGGCTGACGAGCGGTCGGCGGCCAAGTTCCACGCCGCTGTTGCTTTCGCCGACGGGGCTGGGCGCGCGGCTAAGTCCCTCGCCGCGTGTTGCTTTCGCTTCACGGGGCTGGGCGCGCGGCTAATTCCCTCGCCGCGTGTTGACTGAGTCGACAAGGCACACAGGGGATA
>NW_012021440.1:0-331 GCF_000956235.1 Wasmannia auropunctata
TGAGCGGTGGGAACGTCGCGGGCGCTCGGATCCGGCGGTTCCGCGCTTCGCACGTCGAGATTCGACGTTTGAATGGTAGAAACGCCGCGAACGCAAGGATACGACGTTTCCGAGCTTCAAACGGCGAGAATCGACGTTTGAGCGGTGGGAACGTCGCGGGCGCTCGGATACGGCGGTTCCGCGCTTCGCACGTCGAGATTCGACGTTTGAATGGTAGAAACGCCGCGAACGCAAGGATACGACGTTTCCGATCTTCAAACGGCGAGAATTCGACGTTTGAGCGGTGGGAAACGTCGCGGGCGCTTCGGAATCCGGCGGTTCCGCGCTTCGC
>NW_012021441.1:0-318 GCF_000956235.1 Wasmannia auropunctata
GGGCGAAGGGGGTGAAGGGGAAAGGAGAGGGAGAGGACGGTTCGCGCGCGCGTGTGTTTCGACATCGCTCTGGCAATCCACATCGAGGCGACAGCTGTAACGAGACAACGCGATCAACGCTATCGATTACAATCGGTGTAGCATCCGCGTCGCGAGTGTAATTCACACCACGTGCAATAACCGGTCCCGCATGTGATATCTTGGCGAATGCTAAAAAAGAGGTGAACGCCGCGCCGCGCCGGGCCAGACGAATATTCCGTGCCCGTCGCTGCGTCAGGCCGGGGGGACGTAAACAAAACTGAGTCGACAAGGCACACA
>NW_012021443.1:0-338 GCF_000956235.1 Wasmannia auropunctata
AAACGTCGAATCTCGACGTGCGAAGCGCGGAACCGCCGGATCCGAGCGCCCGCGACGTTCCCACCGCTCAAACGTCGATTCTCGCCGTTGAAGCTCGGAAACGTCGGTAATCCGTTGCGTTCGCGGCGTTATCTACCATTACAAACGTCGAATCTCGACGTGACGAAGCGACGGAACCGCCGGATCCGAGCCGCCCGCGTACCGTTCCCACCGCTACAAACGTCGATTCTCGCCGTTAGAAGCTACGGAAACGGTCGTAAGTCCTTGCGTTCGCGGCGTTTCTACCATTCAAACGTCGAATCTCGACGTGCGAAGCGCGGAACCGCCGGATCCGAGCG
>NW_012021444.1:0-319 GCF_000956235.1 Wasmannia auropunctata
GTTTGAAGCTCGGAAACGTCGTATCCTTGCGTTCGCGGCGTTTCCACCATTCAAACGTCGAATCTCGACGTGCGAAGCGCGGCACCGCCGGATCCGAGCGCCCGCGACGTTCCCACCGCTCAAACGTCGATTCTCGCCGTTTGAAGCTCGGAAACGTCGTATCCTTGCGTTCGCGGCGTTTCCGACCAGTTCAAACGTCGAATCTCGACGTGCGAAGCGCGGAACCGCCGGATCCGAGCGCCCGCGACGTTCCCACCGCTCAAACGTCGATTCTCGCCGTTTGAAGCTCGAACTGAGTCGACAAGGCACACAGGGGATA
>NW_012021445.1:0-333 GCF_000956235.1 Wasmannia auropunctata
TTCCTCTCCCACTCGTTTGTGTCATTTCGGACGACGCCCAGGGAAGACTGGCTCCTCTCTCCTCCTCGGAGGCCAGCACGGCCCCGAAAGATGGGAGGGAGCGCGTCTCGCTCAGCTCGGCGAACGTCCAACGATCGCTCGTACGCTCCTCTCTCTATATCGTCGCGCGCACCACCAAAGTGTTAAGGCGGGTGCGCGACGACGAGAGTGGGCGCAAGCAGTCTGTTGGTACTAAAACGACCCTCAGCCAGGCGTGGTCCGGGAATTGTATCCGTGGACCGCAATGTGCGTTCGAAATGTCGATGTTCATGTGTCCTGCAGTTCACAAGTTGA
>NW_012021446.1:0-330 GCF_000956235.1 Wasmannia auropunctata
TGAAGGTGTCGCGCCGCCGCCGCCCGGAGACCAAGAGCGCCCCAAGTACAAGTGGAGATATATATATAAGATACGTTCGCCCGAGGAGAGAAGAGCGCGACGACGGGACCTCGACGCGAGAGTCACGTCGCGCCGCTCCGCGCCGCCGCCCTGCGTAGGCCGCCCCACCGTACTCTCGGTGAGAGGTGCGCCTCGAGAGAGGTGCGCGCGCGTGCAAAAATGGAGCCGCGCCTGCCGTGCGCGGGCTCCAGCCTCGGAGATGATACGTCTCTCCTCTGTACTCCGCGGGTACTCGGTCTCTCGGAGCAGTCGCGATCTCCGGCCCGAGGA
>NW_012021447.1:0-360 GCF_000956235.1 Wasmannia auropunctata
TGGACCGTGATCGTTGCGATGCACGTCGGTCGTTCTTCTCGCTATTGAAGCGGAGAAGTCGTCGACTCTCGCACGGAGGGTGAGTTACATCGTTCGACGTATTCGGCGACTCGTTCGACGAAACGTCCGGTGTTCGCTCGCGCTTGCCGAAGCGTGCCGTCCAATATAATATTATATACAAACACAGCATTGCCACGAGTCGGTGTCGAGAGACCGAATGGCTCTTATGTGGCGCGCACATAGTGTTGGTCCCGCGATCTTCCCTCGTTCTCAGACGAACGTGATCGGATGAATCGTGGCGCTTACTGAACATCAACTCCACGTATACGAGTGCGACGGAAGTGCGAGATCCCTGGCGGA
>NW_012021448.1:0-303 GCF_000956235.1 Wasmannia auropunctata
TTCTCGCCGTTTGAAGCTCGGAAACGTCGTATCCTTGCGTTCGCGGCGTTTCCACAATTCAAACGTCGAATCTCGACGTGCGAAGCGCGGAACCGCCGGATCCGAGCGCCCGCGACGTTCCCACCGGCTCAAACGTCGATTCTCGCCGTTTGAAGCTCGGAAACGTCGTATCCTTGCGTTCGCGGCGTTTCCACCATTCAAACGTCGAATCTCGACGTGCGAAGCGCGGAACCGCGGATCGAGCGCCGCGACGTTCCACGCTCAAACGTCGATTCTCGCCGTTTGAGCTCGAACGTCGATCCT
>NW_012021449.1:0-442 GCF_000956235.1 Wasmannia auropunctata
TCGCGACGCGGCACCTCGGGATAAACGGACCCTCCCAAACACCACATTTCCCTGCGGCGGAACCGCGGGATTCGGCGCTGGGCTCTTTCCTGTTCGCTCGCCGCTACTAAGGAAATCCTAGTTAGTTTCTTTTCCTCCGCTTAATAATATGCTTAAATTCAGCGGGTGATCTCGCCTGCTCTGAGGTCGTCAAAGTTTTGTATGCGAAACGCTCTCCCTGTCTCTCTTCGCGCGCGCGCGCGCGCGCGCGCGTCAGCGTCCGACGCGACGCGAGACGAACTTCGGCTCGCTCGTGTGGACGAGCGGAGCGAATCGTCGATCGGTCGCGGTCGCTACGACGACGGCGGCGGCGACAACACGTGTCGAGAGACGCGTGAGTGAGCGTTGGCGCAAAACACCAGTGGGGCGGGCACAATCGAGTGCGCCCGGCGGGATACGCGAA
>NW_012021450.1:0-314 GCF_000956235.1 Wasmannia auropunctata
AAAGTTGAAAAGAACTTTGAAGAGAGAGTTCAAGAGTACGTGAAACCGTTCAGGGGTAAACCTAAGAAACCCAAAAGATCGAACGGGGAGATTCATCGTCAGCGACGCTGGCTTCGCGTCGGTGGGCGATGTCCCGCGGGGCCTCGCGGCTCGCGCGCGGACACGCTGCCGTTGCGTCGATGTCCGGCGTTACGCCGTCGTGCACTTCTCCCCTAGTAGAACGTCGCGACCCGCTGGGTGTCGGTCTACGGCCCGGGTGCGGTGACTGACGCGCCGCCGGTAAAACGGCGCGCGTCAAACCCCCGGTCGCCCGA
>NW_012021451.1:0-314 GCF_000956235.1 Wasmannia auropunctata
GTTCCCACCGCTCAAACGTCGATTCTCGCCGTTTGAAGCGAGGAAACGTCGTATCCTTGCGTTCGCGGCGTTTCCACCATTCAAACGTCGAATCTCGACGTGCGAAGCGCGGAACCGCCGGATCCGAGCGCCCGCGACGTTCCCACCGCTCAAAACGTCGATTCTCGCCGTTTGAAGTCGAGGAAACGTCGTATCCTTGTCGTTCGACGGTCGTTTCCACCATTCAAACGTCGAAATCTACCGACGTGGCGAAGGCGCGGAACCGCCGGATCCGAGCGCCCGCGACGTTCCCACCGCTCAAACGTCGATTCTCA
>NW_012021452.1:0-430 GCF_000956235.1 Wasmannia auropunctata
TGCGCGCGCGCGGCGAACGTTTTGCAGGCCTGTCGAAGGTTAAGATATTCTCTCTTACCGCACGACCAACAGCGGGCCAGGCACGGCGACGGCGCTAGGTCCGTTAACGTCCGTGTACCGTGGCGCGCGCTTGCGACGGCCTCGACGCACACTCTGGCGCGCGCACGCGGAGTCCCTCGCGCTCCCGAGAGAGCGGAGAGACTCGCGGCGCGACGAGAGAGCTGCGGCCTGATACCTTGCGTGTACCGCCGGGCAGCCGGCGGGCGACCGGGGGTTTGACGCGCGCCGTTTTACCGGCGGCGCGTCAGTCACCGCACCCGGGCCGTAGACCGACACCCAGCGGGTCGCGACGTTCTACTAGGGGAGAAGTGCACGACGGCGTAACGCCGGACATCGACGCAACGGCAGCGTGTCCGCGCGCGAGCCGCGA
>NW_012021453.1:0-452 GCF_000956235.1 Wasmannia auropunctata
TTTCGCCGCGATTACCTCCGGCGCCGAAAATTCTTCGCTATCGGGGCGAACGGACGACGGGGGTGCACGGGGGTGGTAGGGTGGCCGAATAAACGTGCGGGCACGCGAATCGGCGTAACAATAAGGGGGCTAGCGGGGAAGGACGTCGATACGGCCAGGGTTTTACCCTCCGGGACCCCGACCGAGTCCGAAAATTTTCTAAGTACCCGCGCCGGACGTGGGTTGCGTTTCGCGCGGCGTGTTGCTTTTCGCCGCGATTACCTCCGGCGCCGAAAATTCTTCGCTATCGGGGCGAACGGACGACGGGGGTGCACGGGGGTGGTAGGGTGGCCGAATAAACGTGCGGGCGCGCGAATCGACGTAATATTAAGGGGCGCTAGCGGGGAAGCGTCGAACGGGCCAGGTTTTACCTCCGGACCCGACCGACTGAGTTCGACAAGGCACACAGGGGG
>NW_012021454.1:0-350 GCF_000956235.1 Wasmannia auropunctata
TGCTCAAACGTCGATACTCGCCGTTTGAAGCTCGGAAACGTCGTATCCTTGCGTTCGCGGCGTTTCCACCATTCAAACGTCGAATCTCGACGTGCGAAGCGCGGAACCGCCGGATCCGAGCGCCCGCGACGTTCCCACCGCTCAAACGTCGATTCTCGCCGTTTGAAGCTCGGAAACGTCGTATCCTTCGCGTTCGCGGCGTTCTACCATTCGAACGTCCGAATCGGTACGACGTGCGAAGCGCGGAACCGCCGGATCCGAGCGCCCGCGACGTTCCCACCGCTCAAACGTCGATTCTCGCCGTTTGAAGCTCGGAATCGTCGTATCCTTGCACTGAGTCGACAAGGCAC
>NW_012021455.1:0-328 GCF_000956235.1 Wasmannia auropunctata
TACGTTCGCCGCGCGCGCGCCTCTTCGCGGGGGTCGCGCGTGGCGACGGATACCGGTCGGCGACGCTACTGCTTTGGGTACTCTTAGGACCCGTCTTGAAACACGGACCAAGGAGTCTAACATGTACGCGAGTCATTGGGACTCAGCGGATACCTAAAGGCGCAATGAAAGTGAAGGTCGGCCCTGGTTGTCGACCGAGGGAGGATGGGCCGCGTCGCGATGCGGCTCCGCACTCCCGGGGCGTCTCGTTCTCATCGCGAGAAGAGGCGCACCCAGAGCGTACACGTTGGGACCCGAAAGACTGAGTCGACAAGGCACACAGGGGATA
>NW_012021456.1:0-384 GCF_000956235.1 Wasmannia auropunctata
TCGTCACGGTAGGTGGGGTGAGAGTCCCGGTGGGGCCCACGATCAAATATCTGGGCCTCACCCTGGATGGGCAATGGGGGTTCGGCAGGCACTTTGAACTGCTGACCCCCAAGGTGGGCAAAAGGGCAGACGCCCTTGCCCGCCTACTGCCGAACCTGCGGGGTCCGAGGGCCGGTGTGCGCAAGATGTACACGGCCGCCGTCCTCTCCGGGTTAATGTATGGCGCCCCCATTTGGGCGGGCGAGGCGCGGGCCAATCCCAAAATCCGAGGGGCTCTGAACGGAGTCCAGCGGAGGATGGCCCTGCGCCTGACCCGGGGATACAGGACGGTGTCTCACGCGGCGGCGACGGCCTTGGCCGGCACACCTCCGGCGGACCTACTAG
>NW_012021457.1:0-395 GCF_000956235.1 Wasmannia auropunctata
CGGGTCGCTCTCAAGCTCACCCTCCGCATCGGTCAGCTGCGGCAGGTCGCGGATAACATCTTCCGGCCGCATTTTAGATAAAAGCGCAACACCGTTGAAGCTTTTCTGCCCGCAGGTTTCAACATAATAGCCTAAATCTTCAATCTGCCGGTGCGGAAATTGGGCATCAGCGGATTTAATCTCTTGCAGGCAGACAATATCAGGCTGCATCTGCTGCAGCCACGGCAGGAGAATATTGATTCGGGCTTTGATTCCATTGATATTCCACGTGGCAATCCGCATGAGAGTGTTCCCGCTTATGCTCAAAAATGAGGCATTTTTTATAAAATAGCCGCAATCGCGCCGCGCCGGCTGTGATAAACGGCGCATTTCGGCACATTGCGCCCGCAATTATG
>NW_012021458.1:0-388 GCF_000956235.1 Wasmannia auropunctata
GTCGATTCTCGCCGTTTGAAGCTCGGAAACGTCGTATCCTTGCGTTCGCGGCGTTTCTACCATTCAAACGTCGAATCTCGACGTGCGAAGCGCGGAACCGACGGATCCGAGCGCCCGCGACGTTCCCACCGCTCAAACGTCGATTCCCGCCGTTTGAAGCTCGGAAACGTCGTATCCTTGCGTTCGCGGCGTTTCTACCATTCAAACGTCGAATCTAGACGTGCGAAGCGCGGAACCGCCGGATCCGAGCGCCCGCGACGTTCCCACCGCTCAAACGTCGATTCTCGCCGTTTGAAGCTCGGAAACGTCGTATCCTTGCGTTCGCGGCGTTTCTACCATTCAAACGTCGAATCTCGACGTGCGAAGCGCGGAACCGCACTGAGTCGAC
>NW_012021459.1:0-359 GCF_000956235.1 Wasmannia auropunctata
CGCCCGCTCACCTTCCGCTTTTTTTGCAAATCTGCGCCATATTCCGCACTCCCGCTTTGTATAGGCTCTGCCGCGCTCAAGCCTGCAGGCTGTAAAAGCCTATTTGCGTCCCGCCGTAAATCCGCCTGTCCTGCAGAGAAAATGGGGCGGGAAGCTCACTATGCGCCTCTTTCTCTTCTTCCAAAATGAGTATGGCATTTTTATGAAGCCAGCCGCCTTGACAGGCGGATATAAACGCTTTTTCTCCCAAATTTTTGCCATAAGGCGGGTCGGCAAAACAAGATGAAACGGCGTCATCGTTCCGGCAAAGCCGAGATCGCAGGCATCGCGGCGCAAAATGCGCGCCGCGCCGTTAAGGC
>NW_012021460.1:0-404 GCF_000956235.1 Wasmannia auropunctata
TTTGGCCGATCTGCTGGCGGCGGAAACGGAAAGCCAGCGCCGGCTGGCCATGCAGGGGGCAAGCGGCGCTTTAAAAAAACTCTATCGCGGCTGGCGGCAAAGGCTGCTGTTTGGCCGCGCCATGATAGAGGCCGAGCTTGATTTTTCAGATGAGGAAGGCGCGGAGGGCGGCTTTTCCGCCGCCACTCAGCAGGATTTGCAAAATCTGCGGCGGGAAATTTTGCAGCATAATGCGCAAGCCGATATGGCAGAGGTTTTGCGGGACGGTCTGAAAATTACTTTGGCCGGCGCGCCGAATTCCGGCAAATCCAGCTTTATCAACAGGCTGGGCGGCCGCTCTGTCGCTATTGTCGACAGCAAAGCGGGGACAACGCGTGACACTTTGGAAATCCGCCTGATTATTG
>NW_012021461.1:0-302 GCF_000956235.1 Wasmannia auropunctata
TCTCGACGTGCGAAGCGCCGAACCGCCGGATCCGAGCGCCCGCGACGTTCCCACCGCTCAAACGTCGATTCTCGCCGTTTGAAGCTCGGAAACGTCGTATCCTTGCGTTCGCGGGCTTTCACCAGTTCAAACGGTCGAATCTCGACGTGCGAAGCGCCGAACCGCCCGGATCCGAGCGCCCGCGACGTTCCCACCGCTCAAACGTCGATTCTCGCCGTTTGAAGCTCGGAAACGTCGTATCTTGCGTACNCGGCGTTCTACCAAGTTCAAACGTCGAATCTCGACGTGCGAAGCGCCGAACC
>NW_012021462.1:0-362 GCF_000956235.1 Wasmannia auropunctata
TGGTCTTATGCACGGCCGCTTATGGGCGCGGTCGTCGATAGACCGAGGCGCGCGGGACTTAGCCGCTGGAAGCGATGTACCGCCGCGGCGAGCGAACACCGGACGTTTCGTCGCCGAAGACGTCTAACGATGTAAATCACCCTCCGTGCGAGAGTCGACGACTTCTCCGCTTCAATAGCGAGAAGAACGACCGACGTGCATCGCAACGATCACGGTCCGTGTTTCATATACGTTCGAGAAGCCGTACGGGGCGTACGAGACACGAGTAACGTGTACGCACGACCGCATCGTACCGCTCGGCTAGCCGAGCGCACCGCACCTCTTATAGTACCCAACTGAGTCGACAAGGCACACAGGGGATA
>NW_012021463.1:0-329 GCF_000956235.1 Wasmannia auropunctata
TGCCACTCTCTCGGCGCGCGGGCAGCGCGCGAGGAGGCACGGAGAGTCGACGGGGGAGAGTGGGATCCTCCGGGATCAACGCCACTCGCGAGGGAATGGGGGCCCTTCGATCAGCCTGGCCGCGCGTCCGAGCACGCGCGGACCGCCGCCCCGTTTGCAGGGGGCTACGGCACAACGTGAGACGACATCGACGCGCGAGCGGAGCGTCTCTCGTCTCCAACCGGCGCGCGATCGCGCGGGGGAATGAGACGAGAGCCGGGGCGGAAATCTTTGAAAAACCATCGGGCGACGAAGACGAGAGACTGAGTCGACAAGGCACACAGGGGATA
>NW_012021464.1:0-301 GCF_000956235.1 Wasmannia auropunctata
TAACGCTGCGAACGCAAGGATACGACGTTTCCGAGCTTCAAACGGCGAGAATCGACGTTTGAGCGGTGGGAACGTCGCGGGCGCTCGGATCCGGCGGTTCCGCGCTTCGCACGTCGAGATTCGACGTTTGAATGGTAGAAACGCCGCGAACGCATGGATACGACGTTTCCGAGCTTCAAACGGCGAGAATCGACGGTTTGAGCGGTGGGAACGTCGCGGGCGCTCGGATCCGGCGGTTCGGCGCTTCGCACGTCGAGATTCGACGTTTGAATGGTAGAAACGCCGCGAACGCATGGATACG
>NW_012021465.1:0-312 GCF_000956235.1 Wasmannia auropunctata
CGAGAATCGACGTTTGAGCGGTGGGAACGTCGCGGGCGCTCGGATCCGGCGGTTCCGCGCTTCGCACGTCGAGAGTTCGACGTTTGAAGTAGTGGAAACGCCGCGAACGCAAGGATACGACGTTTCCGAGCTTCAAACGGCGAGAATCGACGTTTGAGCGGTGGGAACGTCGCGGGCGCTCGGATCCGGCGGTTCCGCGCTTCGCACGTCGAGAGTTCGACGTTTGAAGTATGGAAACGCCGCGAACGCAAGGATACGACGTTTCCGAGCTTCAAACGGCGAGAATCGACGTTTGAGCGGTGGGAACGTCGC
>NW_012021466.1:0-385 GCF_000956235.1 Wasmannia auropunctata
TGTCCACGGTCCCAGACGCAACGTTGCAACGAACGTTGTGGCGTGGTCGATCGAGTGAGAGAGAGCGGCGCGCGGATCGTCACCTGCCGTTCGACACGATTCCTCTCTCCAAATATATGCGGCTCTTATCCTCCTGTCTCTCGCGTGCAACGTCTCGTACGTGCGTTGCGCGAAGCGGCGCGCGTGTCGCGGCTCACGGAGTGCGTGACTCGCGCGAGCGGAACGCGGCGCCGAACGAGATTACCTCGTCCTTGCTTCGGCATCGTGACACGGCACAAGCGCGCGCGAGAACATAGAGATAGGCGCGCTCTCGGCTAGCTCGGATTGCGTGCGCGTCGTTGACACGCGCGCTCTCCAACTGAGTCGACAAGGCACACAGGGGATA
>NW_012021467.1:0-319 GCF_000956235.1 Wasmannia auropunctata
GCGTTTCTACCATTCAAACGTCGAATCTCGACGTGCGAAGCGCCGAACCGCCGGATCCGAGCGCCCGCGACGTTCCCACCGCTCAAACGTCGATTCTCGCCGTTTGAAGCTCGGAAACGTCGGTATCCTTGCGTTCGCGGCGTTTCTACCATTCAAACGTCGAATCTCGACGTGCGAAGCGCCGAACGCGATCCGAGCGCCGCGACGTCCTACGCTACTAACGTCGATTCTCGACCGGTTTGAAGCTCGGGGAAACTCGGTATCCTTGCGTTCGCGGCGTTTCTACCATTCAAACGTCGAATCTCGACGTGCGAAGCGC
>NW_012021468.1:0-309 GCF_000956235.1 Wasmannia auropunctata
GAGCTTCAAACGGCGAGAATCGACGTTTGAGCGGTGGGAATGTCGCGGGCGCTCGGATCCGGCGGTTCCGCGCTTCGCACGTCGAGATTCGACGTTTGAATGGTGGAAACGCCGCGAACGCAAGAATACGACGTTTCCGAGCTTCAAACGGCGAGAATCGACGTTTGAGCGGTGGACGTCGCGGCGCTCGGATCCGGCGGTTCGCGCTTCGCACGTCGAGATTCGACGTTTGAATGGTGGAAACGCCGCGAACGCAAGGATACGACGTTTCCGAGCTTCAAACGGCGAGAATCGACGTTTTGAGCGGAC
>NW_012021469.1:0-414 GCF_000956235.1 Wasmannia auropunctata
TCCGGAGGTAAACCTGGCCGATCTACGCTTCCCCGCTAAAGCCCTTAATGTTACGTCGATTCGCGTGCCCGCACGTTTATTCGGCCACCCTAGTGCCCCCGTGCACCCCCGTCGTCCGTTCGCCTCGATAGCGGAGAATTTTCGGCGCCGGAGGTAATCGCGGCGAAAGCAACACGCCGCGCGAAAGCAAACACGCCGCGCGGGACTTAGAAAAATTTCGGCTCGGTCGGGTCCGGAGGTAAACCTGGCCGATCTACGCTTCCCCGCTAAAGCCCTTAAATGTTACGTCGATTCGCGTGCCCGCACGTTTATTCGGCCACCCTAGTGCCCCCGTGCACCCCCGTCGTCCGTTCGCCTCGATAGCGGAGAATTTTCGGCGCCGGAGGACTGAGTCGACAAGGCACACAGGGGATA
>NW_012021470.1:0-317 GCF_000956235.1 Wasmannia auropunctata
TAGGAGAGAAGAGCGCGACGACGGGACCTCGACGCGAGAGTCACGTCGCGCCGCTCCGCGCCGCCGCCCTGCGTAGGCCGCCCCACCGTACTCTCGGTGAGAGGTGCGCCTCGAGAGAGGTGCGCGCGCGTGCAAAAATGGAGCCGCGCCTGCCGTGCGCGGGCTCCAGCCTCGGAGATGATACGTCTCTCCTCTGTACTCCGCGGGTACTCGGTCTCTCGGAGCAGTCGCGATCTCCGGCCCGAGGAGCCGCCCTGGTGTGTGGATCGCGCGAGCCGACGCGCGCGTGACTGAGTCGACAAGGCACACAGGGGATA
>NW_012021471.1:0-300 GCF_000956235.1 Wasmannia auropunctata
TTTTGCCTATCAATATCCGAGAGAATTTCAAATTTTGCTGGAGATTTTAGCCGATATTTCGGCCGATTATTTAATAAAACAGGCTGAAGCGGGGGCGGAATGCCTGCAGATTTTTGATTCTTGGGCGGGGGTTTTAGATGAGCGCTCTTTTGCCGCTTTCTGCATTGCGCCGGTGCGCCGCATGATCGCCAAAATACGCGCGCAAGCGCCTGATGTGCCGATAATAGCCTTTCCGCGCGGGGCAGGCCTGTTTTATGAAACCTATGCGGAAAAAACAGGGGCGAACGCTTTAGGCCTGGA
>NW_012021472.1:0-429 GCF_000956235.1 Wasmannia auropunctata
TACGCGGCGAGGGACTTAGCCGCGCGACAGCCCCGCGGGGCGAAAGCAACACGCGGCGAGGGACTTAGCCGCGCGCCCAGCCCCGCGGGGCGAAAGCAACACGCGGCGAGGGACTTAGCCGCGCGCCCAGCCCCGCGGGGCGAAAGCAACACGCGGCGAGGGACTTAGCCGCGCGCCCAGCCCCGCGGGGCGAAAGCAACACGCGGCGAGGGACTTAGCCGCGCGCCCAGCCCCGTGAAGCGAAAGCAACACGCGGCGAGGGACTTAGCCGCGCGCCCAGCCCCGTCGGCGAAAGCAACACGCGGCGTGGAACTTGGCCGCCGACCGCTCGTCAGCCCCGCCGGCGGTAGGCCCGACGTACGCGCTAGCCTGACCGAGCGCTAACCTGACCGAGCGCTAACCTGACCGGAGGCTAACCTGACCGAGCGA
>NW_012021473.1:0-353 GCF_000956235.1 Wasmannia auropunctata
TCGCGATGAGAACGAGACGCCCCGGGAGTGCGGAGCCGCATCGCGACGCGGCCCATCCTCCCTCGGTCGACAACCAGGGCCGACCTTCACTTTCATTGCGCCTTTAGGTATCCGCTGAGTCCCAATGACTCGCGTACATGTTAGACTCCTTGGTCCGTGTTTCAAGACGGGTCCTAAGAGTACCCAAAGCAGTAGCGTCGCCGACCGGTATCCGTCGCCACGCGCGACCCCCGCGAAGAGGCGCGCGCGCGGCGAACGTTTTGCAGGCCTGTCGAAGGTTAAGATATTCTCTCTTACCGCACGACCAACAGCGGGCCAGGCACGGACTGAGTCGACAAGGCACACAGGGGATA
>NW_012021474.1:0-377 GCF_000956235.1 Wasmannia auropunctata
AATGCCCAGCCGGCGCAGGCCTATTTTCAAATATTTTTCCTGCAGTTCAATGCCTATGCTTTTTCTGCCAAGTTTTTGCGCTGCCGCGCAGGTTGAAAATGTCCCCGCAAACGGATCTAAAATTAAATCCCCCTTATTGCTGCTTGCTTTGATGATGCGCTCCAGCAGCGCTTCAGGCTTCTGGCTTGGGTGTTCCTCATATTCAGCCATGCGGTAACGTATTCTGGGCATATACCAAGAATTGCCCGGCACTTTCACCATATTATAAGGCGCAGGCGGCGTTTTGCGATAATCGATAAGTTTTCGTGTCGCGCCTGTTTTTGCCGCAACCGCAATATCTGCCGCATTAACTGAGTCGACAAGGCACACAGGGGATA
>NW_012021475.1:0-393 GCF_000956235.1 Wasmannia auropunctata
TAATCCGATGAGACAAAGCAAAGGCAATGATACCCCGCATAGCGCAACTCAATATAATCCACCGCCCTGCGTCATAATCCACGACCCGACTTGTGTCTGCGAAAAAGCTCTGCCGGCAAAAGCTGAATACTTATTCACAACCTGTAAACCGCCGAATCGCCAAAGTTTGCGGACAGGCAAGAAAGGCCTGTAATATAGTGAGACGTGAAAGAAACTGCGCCAAAAAGGGGCAGAATATCCGCTAAAAGCCGGTTTTATCGCTGCGGCGCATAGATTGGATAAAGCGCTGCACCTCTTCCCGCAGGACTTTCTCAAACACATCGTGAAAATGCTCGCTGAGCCACTGAGAAATAAGCGGGCGCAGCAGATTCTCCGCCGAATGGCCGACATCAG
>NW_012021476.1:0-321 GCF_000956235.1 Wasmannia auropunctata
AAACATGTTTCGGTATTTGCTTCACTCCTCTCTCTCGTGGCCATCTCTCGCCGGGGCTTCACCATCTCTCTCTCCTCGTCTTCCACTCGGCCACTCTCTCGGCGCGCGGGCAGCGCGCGAGGAGGCACGGAGAGTCGACGGGGGAGAGTGGGATCCTCCGGGATCAACGCCACTCGCGAGGGAATGGGGGCCCTTCGATCAGCCTGGCCGCGCGTCCGAGCACGCGCGGACCGCCGCCCCGTTTGCAGGGGGCTACGGCGACAACGTGAGACGACATCGTCGCGCGAGCGGAGCGTCTCTCGTCTCCAACCGGCGCGCGAT
>NW_012021477.1:0-305 GCF_000956235.1 Wasmannia auropunctata
TACGAGAATCGACGTTTGAGCGGTGGGTAACGTCGCGGCGACGTCGGATCCGGCGGTTCCGTCGCTTCGCACGTCGAGATTCGACGTTTGAATGGGTGAAACGCCGCGAACGCAAGGATACGACGTTTCCGAGCTTCAAACGGCGAGAATCGACGTTTGAGCGGTGGGAACGTCGCGGGCGACGTCGGATCCGGCGGTTCCGACGGCTTCGCACGTCGAGATTCGACGTTTGAATGGTAGAAACGCGCGAACGCAAGGATACGACGTTTCCGAGCTTCAAACGGCGAGAATCGACGTTTGAGCGG
>NW_012021478.1:0-336 GCF_000956235.1 Wasmannia auropunctata
CGGGAAAATTTTCGTAAGTCCCGCGCGGCGTGTTGCTTTCGCGCGGCGTGTTGCTTTCGCCGCGGATTACCTCCGGCGCCGAAAATTCTTCGCTATCGGGGCGAACGGACGACGGGGGTGCACGGGGGGTGGTAGGGTGGCCGAATAAACGTGCGGGGCACGCGATCGGCGTAACAAGTACGGGGCTAGCGGGGGAAGACGGTCGATCGGCCAGGTTTACCTCCGGACCCGACCGAGCCGGAAAATTTTCTAAGTCCCGCGCGGCGTGTTGCTTTCGCGCGGCGTGTTGCTTTCGCCGCGATTACCTCCGGCGCCGAAAATTCTTCGCTATCGGGG
>NW_012021479.1:0-301 GCF_000956235.1 Wasmannia auropunctata
CGGCGGTTCCGCGCTTCGCACGTCGAGATTCGACGTTTGAATGGTGGAAACGCCGCGAACGCAAGGATACGACGTTTCCGAGCTTCAAACGGCGAGAATCGACGTTTGAGCGGTGGGAACGTCGCGGGCGCTCGGATCCGGCGGTTCCGCGCTTCGCACGTCGAGATTCGACGTTTGAATGGTGGAAACGCCGCGAACGCAAGGATACCGACGTTTCCGAGCTTCAAAACGGCGAGAATCGACGTTTGAGCGGTGGGAACGTCGCGGGCGCTCGGAGTCCCGGCGGTGCCGCGCTTCGCAA
>NW_012021480.1:0-322 GCF_000956235.1 Wasmannia auropunctata
TTTGTTTTAGGCTGTCGCGTGCGTGTTTATTAAAAAACAGCTTTTTGCTTGGCGGGGATAGGCGGCGTTTCCCGATAACGGGCTTTTGGCGCGGCAAAAGCGGCGGCGCAAGCCGCAAGCTGAAAGTGTTTTATTTCCCGCGCGGCTTAGAGATTGCTGTTTTAATGCTGTCCTTTGCCTTAATTTCGCCCGATTGCAACACTGTCTTGTTTAATGTAGAAAGCGGCTGCATATTCATATTGCGCCTGCGGGCGTGACTATGTATTCAGCTTCTGCCTTGGGGCGATGTGATTTAAAAAGAGAAAGCCTGTGTTGACAATGC
>NW_012021481.1:0-387 GCF_000956235.1 Wasmannia auropunctata
TGGCGCCGAAAAATTCTTCGCTATCGGGGCGAACGGACGACGGGGGTGCACGGGGGTGGTAGGGTGGCCGAATAAACGTGCGGCGCGCGAAGTCGACGTAATAGTTAAGGGGCTAGGCGGGAAGCGTCGATCGGCCTCAGGTTTACCTCCGGACCCGACCGAGCCGAAAATTTTCTAAGTCCCGCGCGGCGTGTTGCTTTCGCGCGGCGTGTTGCTTTCGCCGCGATTACCTCCGGCGCCGAAAATTCTTCGCTATCGGGGCGAACGGACGACGGGGGTGCACGGGGGTGGTAGGGTGGCCGAATAAACGGGCGGGCACGCGAATCGGCGTAATATTAAGGGGGCTAGCGGGGAATCGTCGATCGGCCAGGTTTACCTCCGGACCAC
>NW_012021482.1:0-391 GCF_000956235.1 Wasmannia auropunctata
TTTTCGCCGCGATTACCTCCGGCGCCGAAAATTCTTCGCTATCGGGGCGAACGGACGACGGGGGTGCACGGGGGTGGTAGGGTGGCCGAATAAACGTGCGGGCACGCGAATCGGCGTAATATTAAGGGGGCTAGCGGGGAATCGTCGATCGGCCAGTACTTTACCCCGACCGCGAGCCGAAAATTTCGAAGTCCCGCGACGGGCGTGGTTGCTTTCGCGCGGCGTGTTGCTTTCGCCGCGATTACCTCCGGCGCCGAAAATTCTTCGCTATCGGGGCAACGGACGACGGGGGTNCACGGGGGTGTAGGGTGGCCGAATAAACGTGCGGGCNCGCGAATCGACGTAATATTAAGGGGGCTAGCGGGGAAGCGTCGATCGGCCAGGTTTACCT
>NW_012021484.1:0-377 GCF_000956235.1 Wasmannia auropunctata
AAACGGCGAGAATCGACGTTTTGAGCGGTGGGAACGTCGCGGGCGCTCGGATCCGGCGGTTCCGCGCTTCGCACGTCGAGATTCGACGTTTGAATGGTAGAAACGCCGCGAACGCAAGGATACGACGTTTCCGAGCTTCAAACGGCGAGAATCGACGTTTGAGCGGTGGGAACGTCGCGGGCGCTCGGATCGGCGGTTCCGTCGCTTCGCACGTCGAGATTCGTACGTTTGTAANGGTGGAAACGCGCGAACGCAAAGGGNTACGACGTTTCCGGAGCTTCAAACGGCGAGAATCCGACGTTTGAGCGGTGGGAACGTCGCGCGCGCTCGGGATCCGGCGTTCCGCGCTTCGCACGTCGAGATTTGACGTTTGAATG
>NW_012021485.1:0-303 GCF_000956235.1 Wasmannia auropunctata
TGTCCGTATCCCTTGCGTTCGCGGCGTTTCCACCATTCTAAACGTCGAATCTCGTACCGTCGCGAAGACGCGGAACCGCCGGATCCGAGCGCCCGCGACGTTCCACCGCTCAAACGTCGATTCTCGCCGTTTGAAGCTCGGAAACGTCGTATCCTTGCGTTCGCGGCGTTTCCACCATTCAAACGTCGAATCTCGACGTGCGAAGCGCGGAACCGCCGGATCCGAGCGCCCGCGACGTTCCCACCGCTCAAACGTCGATTCTCGCCGTTTGAAGCTCGGAAACGTCGTATCTTTGCGTTCGCA
>NW_012021486.1:0-324 GCF_000956235.1 Wasmannia auropunctata
TATTTTCGGCGCCGGAGGTAATCGCGGCGAAAGCAACACGCCGCGCGAAAGCAACACGCCGCGCGGGACTTAGAAAAATTTCGGCTCGGTCGGGTCCGGAGGTAAACCTGGCCGATCTACGCTTCCCCGCTAAAGCCCTTAATGTTACGTCGATTCGCGTGCCCGCACGTTTATTCGGCCACCCTAGTGCCCCCGTGCACCCCCGACGTCCGTTCGCCTCGATAGCGGAGAATTTTCGGCGCCGGAGGTAATCGCGGCGAAAGCAACACGCCGCGCGGGACTTAGAAAATTTTCGGACTGAGTCGACAAGGCACACAGGGGATA
>NW_012021487.1:0-337 GCF_000956235.1 Wasmannia auropunctata
TGGCGAACGGACGACGGGGGTGCACGGGGGCACTCGGGTGGCCGAATAGACGTGCGGGCACGCGAATCGACGTAATATTAAGGGCGCTAGCGGGGAAGCGTACGATCGGCCAGGTTACCTCCGGACCCGACCGAGCCGAAAATTTCGTAAGTCTCGGCGCGGCGTGTTGCTTTCGCGCGGCGTGTTGCTTTCGCCGCGTTTACCTCCGGCGCCGAAAATTCTCCGCTATCGAGGCGAACGGACGACGGGGGTGCACGGGGGCACTCGGGTGGCCGAATAGACGTGCGGGCACGCGAATCGACGTAATATTAAGGGCGCCAGCGGGGAAGCGAAGCGT
>NW_012021488.1:0-303 GCF_000956235.1 Wasmannia auropunctata
TAGGGATTGGGGCTTGCAATTGTTCCCCATGTACGAGGAATTCCCAGTAAGCGCGAGTCATAAGCTCGCGTTGATTACGTCCCTGCCCTTTGTACACACCGCCCGTCGCTACTACCGATTGAATGATTTAGTGAGGTCTTCGGACTGGTGCGCGGCAATGCGTCGGCATTGCCGATGTTGCCGGGAAGATGACCAAACTTGATCATTTAGAGGAAGTAAAAGTCGTAACAAGGTTTCCGTAGGTGAACCTGCGGAAGGATCATTAACGTTCCGGAACTGAGTCGACAAGGCACACAGGGGATA
>NW_012021489.1:0-404 GCF_000956235.1 Wasmannia auropunctata
CCATTCAAACGTCGAATCTCGACGTGCGAAGCGCGGAACCGCCGGATCCGAGCGCCCGCGACGTTCCCACCGCTCAAACGTCGATTCTCGCCGTTTGAAGCGTCGGAAACGTCGTATCCTTGCGTTCGCGGCGTTTCCACCATTCAAACGTCGAATCTCGACGTGCGAAGCGCGGAACCGCCGGATCCGAGCGCCCGCGACGTTCCCACCGCTACAACGTCGATTCTCGTCCGTTTAGAGCGTACGGAAACGTCGTACTTCCGTTGCGTTCGCGGCGTTTACCACCGATTCAAAACGTCGGGAATCGTCGACGTGCGAAGCGCGGAACCGCCGGATCCGAGCGCCGCGACGTTCCCACGGTCAAACGTCGATTCTCGCCGTTTGAAAGCTCGGAAACGTCGTAT
>NW_012021490.1:0-366 GCF_000956235.1 Wasmannia auropunctata
AACGGCGAGAATCGACGTTTGAGCGGTGGGAACGTCGCGGGCGCTCGGATCCGGCGGTTCCGCGCTTCGCACGTCGAGATTCGACGTTTGAATGGTAGAACGCCGCGAACGGCAAGGATACGACGTTTCCGAGCTTCAAACGGCGAGAATCGACGTTTGAGCGGTGGGAACGTCGCGGGCGCTCGGATCCGGCGGTTCCGCGCTTCGCACGTCGAGTATTCGACGTTTGATGGTAGAACGCCGCGAACGGCAAGGATACGACGTTTCCGAGCTTCAAACGGCGAGAATTCGACGTTTTGAGCGGTGGGAACGTCGCGGGCGCTTACGGATCCGGCGGTTCCGCGGCTTCGGCACGTCGAGATTTCG
>NW_012021491.1:0-322 GCF_000956235.1 Wasmannia auropunctata
CCTTAATATTACGTCGATTCGCGTGCCCGCACGTTTATTCGGCCACCCTACCACCCCCGTGCACCCCCGTCGTCCGTTCGCCCGATAGCGAAGTAATTTTCGGACGCCGGAGGTAATCGCGGCGAAAAGTCTAACACGCCGCGCGAAAGTCGAACACGCCGCGCGGGACCTTAGAAAATTTTCGGCTCGGTCGGGTACCGGAGGTAAACCTGGCCGGATCGGACGCTTCCCCGCTAGCCCCCTTATTGTTACGCCGATTCGCGTGCCCGCACGTTTATTCGGCCACCCTACCACCCCCGTGCACCCCCGTCGTCCGTTCGCA
>NW_012021492.1:0-455 GCF_000956235.1 Wasmannia auropunctata
TGAAAGCAACACGCCGCGCGTGACTTAGAAAATTTTTGGCTCTGTCGGGTCCGGAGGTAAACCTGGCCGATCGACGCTTCCCCGCAAGCGCCCTTAATATTACGTCGATTCGCGTGCCCGCACGTCTATTTGGCCACCCGACGTGCCCCCGTGCACCCCCGTCGTCCGTTCGCCTCGATAGCGGAAAATTTTCGGCGCCGGAGGTAAACGCGGCGAAAAGCAACACTCCGCGACGAAAGCAACACGCCGCGACGGGACTTAGGAAAATTTTCGGGTCGGTACCGGAGGTAAACCTGGCCGGATCGGACGCTTCGCTTCCCCGCTGGCGCCCTTAATATTACGTCGAGTCGCGTGCCCGCACGTTTTTCGGCCACCCGAGTGCCCCCGTGCAACCCCGTCGTCCGTTCGCCTCGATAGCGGAAAATTTTCGGCGCCGGAGGTAAACGCGGCGAAAA
>NW_012021493.1:0-432 GCF_000956235.1 Wasmannia auropunctata
TCTGCCCGCCGCAAAGCGGCGCAGAAGCAGAATGCGCGCAAAAGCCTTTGCAGAGGGGATAAAGAACGCGCGGATATAAAATTTGCAGAAAGCGGCATTTTGCGCTAAAAAGCTTGCCGTCTGTAATAATAAGCGGGATAAAGCCTATGCCTTCAAGAAAAGCGCCCTATGCGAAAAATGATGAAAGCGGGGCTTTAAAAACAATCGCCGATTTATGGCCTTATATCTGGCCGGCGGGGCAGCTGCGGCTTAAGCGCCGCGTGGTTTGGGCGCTGTTTTATCTGGTTCTGGCCAAGCTCATTCTCATTCTTGTTCCCTATTTCTTTAAATATGCCACCGATTCGCTGGCTCATGCCGGCTCTTGGCAGCAACCCGCATGGCTGCCTCATATTCTGCTTGCGCCGCTGATGCTGGTACTCTGCTATAATATCA
>NW_012021494.1:0-357 GCF_000956235.1 Wasmannia auropunctata
TCACGTCTATTTGGCCACCCGATTGCCCCCGTGCACCCCCGTCGTCCGTTCGCCTCGATAGCGGAAATTTTGGCGCCGGAGGTAAAGCGGCGAAAGAAACACGCCGCGCGAAAGCAACACGCCGCGCGTGACTTAGAAAATTTTTGGCTCTGTCGGGTCCGGAGGTAAACCTGGCCGATCGACGCTTCCCCGATAGCGTCCTTAATATTACGTCGATTCGCGTGCCCGCACGTCTATTCGGCCACGCGAGTGCCCCCGTGCACCCCCGTCGACCGTTCGCCTCGATAGCGGAGAATTTTCGGCGCCGGAGGTAAACGCGGCGAAAGCAAACTGAGTCGACAAGGCACACAGGGGATA
>NW_012021495.1:0-334 GCF_000956235.1 Wasmannia auropunctata
AAGGATACGACGTTTCCGAGCTTCAAACGGCGAGAATCGACGTTTGAGCGGTGGGAACGTCGCGGGCGCTCGGATCCGGCGGTTCCGCGCTTCGCACGTCGAGATTCGACGTTTGAATGGTGGAAACGCCGCGAACGCAAGGATACGACGTTTCCGAGCTTCAAACGGCGAGAATCGACGTTTTGAAGTCGGTAGGAACGTCGACGGGCGCTACGGAGTCCGGCCGGTTCCGCGCTTCGCACGTCGAGATTTCGACGTTTGAATGGTGGAAACGCCGCGAACGCAAAGGATACGACGTTTCCGAGCTTCAAACGGCGAGAATTCCGACGTTTGA
>NW_012021496.1:0-382 GCF_000956235.1 Wasmannia auropunctata
GTATCCTTGCGTTCGCGGCGTTTCTACCATTCAAACGTCGAATCTCGACGTGCGAAGCGCGGAACCGCCGGATCCGAGCGCCCGCGACGTTCCCACCGCTCAAACGTCGATTCTCGCCGTTTGAAGCTCGGAAACGTCGTATCCTTGCGTTCGCGGCGTTTCTACCATTCAAACGTCGAATCTCGACGTGCGAAGCGCGGACCGCGGATCCGAGCGCCCGCGACGTTCCCACCGCTCCAACGGTCGAGTTCTCGCCGTTTGAAGCTCGGAAACGTCGTATCCTTGCGTTCGAGGCGTTTCTACCATTCAAACGTCGAATCTCGACGTGCGAAACGCAAAACCGCCGGATCCGAGACTGAGTCGACAAGGCACACAGGGGATA
>NW_012021497.1:0-301 GCF_000956235.1 Wasmannia auropunctata
GAAACGCCGCGAACGCAAGGATACGACGTTTCCGAGCTTCAAACGGCGAGAATCGACGTTTGAGCGGTGGGAACGTCGCGGGCGCTCGGATCCGGCGGTTCCGCGCTTCGCACGTCGAGATTCGACGTTTGAATGGTGGAAACGCCGCGAAACGCAAGGATACGACGTTCCGAGCTTACAAACGGCGAAGAATCGACGTTTGAGCGGTGGGTAACGTTCGCGGGTCCGCTCGGATCCGGGCGGTTCCGACGCTTCGTCACGTCGAGATTCGACGTTTGAATGGTGGAAACGCCGGCAAACG
>NW_012021498.1:0-345 GCF_000956235.1 Wasmannia auropunctata
TATCAACCAGGGAGCTTCGTGTGTGCGTTTTTCTCGAGAGCCAGCGAGCGCAGCACAGAGAGCCGTGTGCGTGTGTCGGTACTTGCCGCCGGTCTTGCGAGCCGGTCGGCGACACTCTGCTTCTTCATTCGTTACATACGTAAACCCATGTGTTATACACCGAACGTGCATGTACACTCCGAGGAGTATACGCACAACGTCGGGTTTTGTTAAAAAAAGATCATGTATATTTTTGTTCTCATTCTCCCTATGATAGCGGCGCGTAGCCGCTCAGCCCTGACGCTAGATCGACGATGCGATACTCAGACGTCGAGGAACTGAGTCGACAAGGCACACAGGGGGATA
>NW_012021499.1:0-303 GCF_000956235.1 Wasmannia auropunctata
TGGCGAAAATCGACGTTTGAGCGGTGGGAACGTCGCGGGCGCTCGGATCCGGCGGTTCCGCGCTTCGCACGTCGAGATTCGACGTTTGAATGGTAGAAACGCCGCGAACGCAAGGATACGACGTTTCCGAGCTTCAAACGGCGAGAATCGACGTTTGAGCGGTGGGAACGTCGCGGGCGCTCGGATCCGGCGGTTCCGCGGCTTCGGCACGTCGAGATTCGACGTTTGAATGGTAGAAACGCCGCGAACGCAAGGATACGACGTTTCCGAGCTTCAAACGGCGAGAATCGACGTTTGAGCGGT
>NW_012021500.1:0-375 GCF_000956235.1 Wasmannia auropunctata
TTTGAATGGTAGAAACGCCGCGAACGCAAGGATACGACGTTTCCGAGCTCCAAACGGCGAGAATCGACGTTTGAGCGGTGGGAACGTCGCGGGCGCTCGGATCCGGCGGTTCGGCGCTTCGCACGTCGAGATTCGACGTTTGAATGGTAGAAACGCCGCGAACGCAAGGATACGACGTTTCCGAGCTCCAAACGGCGAGAATCGACGTTTGAGCGGTAGGACGTCGCGGCGCGTCGGAGTCCGGCGGTTCGGCGCTCGCACGTCGAGTATTCGTACGTTTGAATGGTACAAACGGCCGCGAACGCGAAGGTATACGACGTTTCCGAGCTCCAAACGGCGAGAATCGACGTTTGAGCGGTGGGAACGTCGCGGGCG
>NW_012021501.1:0-329 GCF_000956235.1 Wasmannia auropunctata
CGCAAGGATACGACGTTTCCGAGCTTCAAACGGCGAGAATCGACGTTTGAGCGGTAGGGAACGTCGCGGGCGCTCGGATTCGGCGGTTTCGCGCTTCGCACGTCGAGATTCGACGTTTTGAATGGTAGAAACGCCGCGAACGCAAGGATACGAGGTTTCCGAGCTTCAAACGGCGAGAATCGACGTTTGAGCGGTAGGTAACGTCGACGGCGCTCGGATCCGGCGGTTACCGCGCTTCGCACGTCGAGATTCGACGTTTGAATGGGTAGAAACGGCCGCGAACGCAAGGATACGACGTTTCCGAGCTTCAAACGGCGAGAATCGACGTT
>NW_012021502.1:0-359 GCF_000956235.1 Wasmannia auropunctata
TGGAGCCAATATGACAAAAACGGCAAAGAATTAGGTGTCTGCGCCAATATTCGTGAGGCCGATGCGGTTTTTGCCGCTTTGGCGCAGGCTGTCGACACTCTTATAGAGCATGACAGATAGACAGAAAAAGCAAACAGCGGCGGGGCGAAACAGCCGAAACAGCGCCGCCGCCGCGCTCGCTTTGAATAAGGCTCATGCCGCCAGAGCTTTGATAATGCTGTTCAGCACAATCCGCCCGCGCGCAGTCGCCCGCAAAAAGCTGTTGCCCCGCATTTCCACTAAGCCCAAAGCCTGCAATTCCGCTAAATTCCGCGCATTGACAGAGCGCCCCGCCACAGATTCATAGCGCGGCAGGTTAA
>NW_012021503.1:0-344 GCF_000956235.1 Wasmannia auropunctata
GCGAACGCAAGGATACGACGTTTCCGAGCTTCAAACGGCGAGAATCGACGTTTGAGCGGCGGGAACGTCGCGGGCGCTCGGATCCGGCGGTTCCGCGCTTCGCACGTCGAGATTCGACGTTTGAATGGTAGAAACGCCGCGAACGCAAGGATACGACGTTTCCGAGTCTTACAAACGGCGAGAATCGTACGTTTGACGCGGGTGGGAACGTCGTCGGGCGCTCGGATCCGGCGGTTTCCGCGACTTCGCACGTCGAGGATTCGACGTTTGAATGGTAGAAACGCCGCGAACGCGAAGGAGTACGACGTTTCCGAGTTTCAAACGGCGAGAATCGACGTTTGAGC
>NW_012021504.1:0-413 GCF_000956235.1 Wasmannia auropunctata
TCGATTCGCGTGCCCGCACGTTTATTCGGCCACCCTACCACCCCCGTGCACCCCCGTCGTCCGTTCGCCCCGATAGCGAAGAATTTTCGGCGCCGGAGGTAATCGCGGCGAAAGCAACACGCCGCGCGAAAGCAACACGCCGCGCGGGACTTAGAAAATTTTCGGCTCGGTCGGGTCCGGAGGTAAACCTGGCCGTGACGCTCCCGTCCTACGCGCCCCTTAATGTTACGTCGATTCGCGCGCCCGCACGTTATTCGGCCAACCGTCCACCCCCGTCGCGGACCCCGTCGGTCCGTTCGCCCCGATAGCGAAGAATTTTCGGCGCCGGAGGTAATCGCGGCGAAAGCAACACGCCGCGCGAAAGCAACACGCCGCGCGGGACTTAGAAAATTTTCGGCTCGGTCGGGTCCGGA
>NW_012021505.1:0-353 GCF_000956235.1 Wasmannia auropunctata
CCACCGCTCAAACGTCGATTCTCGCCGTTTGAAGCTCGGAAACGTCGTATCCTTGCGTTCGCGGCGTTTCCACCATTCAAACGTCGAATCTCGACGTGCGAAGCGCGGAACCGCCGGATCCGAGCGCCCGGCGACGTTCCGACCGCTCAAACGTCGATTCTCGCCGTTTAGAGCGTACGGAACGTCGTACTCCTTGTCGTTCGCGGTCGTTACCACCAGTTCAACGTCGAAGTCTCGACGTGGCGAAGCGCGGAACCGCCGGATCCGAGCGCCCGCGACGTTCCGACCGCTCAAACGTCGATTCTCGCCGTTTAAAGCTCGGAAACTCGTATCCTTGCGTTCGCGGCGTTTCC
>NW_012021506.1:0-333 GCF_000956235.1 Wasmannia auropunctata
TAGGATACGACGTTTCCGAGCTTCAAACGGCGAGAATCGACGTTTGAGCGGTGGGAACGTCGCGGGCGCTCGGATCCGGCGGTTCCGCGCTTCGCACGTCGAGATTCGACGTTTGAATGGTGGAAACGCCGCGAACGCAAGGATACGACGTTTCCGAGCTTCAAACGGCGAAAATCGACTTTTGAGCGGTGGGAACGTCGCGGGCGCTCGGATCCGGCGGTTCCGCGCTTCGCACGTCGAGATTCGACGTTTGAATGGTGGAAACGCCGCGAACGCAAGGATACGACGTTTCCGAGCTTCAAACGGCGAGAATCGACGTTTGAGCGGTGGGAA
>NW_012021507.1:0-346 GCF_000956235.1 Wasmannia auropunctata
GGCTATTTGGTGGATCATTTCGGCTGGGACGGCGCTTTTTATCTGCTTATAGGCGGCAGTGTTCTTTCCGTGTTTCTGCTGCTGATTGTGATGCTGCAGGAAAAGAAACATAAGCGCGCCCTTGCCAAATATGCTTAAAAGCGCGGGGATTGCGCAGAGGGCAGCTTGTGTGGCGGAAGCAGGCGCGGCGGCAGGGCTGTGATTGGACGGCGCGGCTTGCCTGCGGGAAAGCAGGCGCGGCGGCAGAGCTTTGATTGAGCGGCGCGCGGGAAGGCGCGTTTTGCGCGGCTCGCATAGAAAAGAGCGGCAGACACGGCGGCGAGCGCTTTAAAACCGTAACCACGCG
>NW_012021508.1:0-371 GCF_000956235.1 Wasmannia auropunctata
CGGTTCCGCGCTTCGCACGTCGAGATTCGACGTTTGAATGGTGGAAACGCCGCGAACGCAAGGATACGACGTTTCCGAGCTTCAAACGGCGAGAATCGACGTTTGAGCGGTGGGAACGTCGCGGGCGCTCGGATCCGGCGGTTCCGCGCTTCGCCACGTCGAGTATTCGTACGTTTAGAAGTGGGTAGGAACGCCGCGAACGACGAAGGATACGTACGTTTCCGAGTCTTCAAACGGCGAGAATAGACGTTTGAGCGGTGGGAACGTCGCGGGCGCTCGGATCCGGCGGTTCCGCGCTTCGCACGTCGAGATTCGACGTTTGAATGGTGGAAACGCCGCGAACGCAAGGATACGACGTTTCCGAGCTTCAA
>NW_012021509.1:0-409 GCF_000956235.1 Wasmannia auropunctata
TTCGGGTCCGGATGTAAACCTGGCCGATCGACGCTTCGCTTCCCCGCTGGCGCCCTCAATATTACGTCGATTCGCGTGCCCGCACGTCTGTTCGGCCACTCAAGTGCCCCCGTGCACCCCCGTCGACCGTTCGCCTCGATAGCGGAGAAATTTTCGGCGCCGGAGTAAACGCGGCGAAAGCGAACACGGCGCGCGAAAGCAACACGCCGCGCGAGACTTAGAAAATTTTTCGGGTCGGGTCCGGAGGTAAACCTGGCCGATCGACGCTTCGCTTCCCCGCTGGCGCCCTCAATATTACGTCGATTCGCGTGCCCCGCACGTCTGTTCGGCCACTCAAGTGCCCCCGTGCACCCCCGTCGACCGTTCGCCTCGATAGCGGAGAAACTGAGTCGACAAGGCACACAGGGGA
>NW_012021510.1:0-429 GCF_000956235.1 Wasmannia auropunctata
TTTGAATGGTAGAAACGCCGCGAACGCAAGGATACGACGTTTCCGAGCTTCAAACGGCGAGAATCGACGTTTGAGCGGTGGGAACGTCGCGGGCGCTCGGATCCGGCGGTTCCGCGCTTCGCACGTCGAGATTCGACGTTTGAATGGTGGAAACGCCGCGAACGCAAGGATACGACGTTTCCGAGGCTTCGAAACGGCGAGAATCGACGTTTGAGCGGTGGGAACGTCGCGGGCGCTCGGATCCGGCGGTTCCGCGCTTCGCACGTCGAGATTCGACGTTTGAATGGTGGAAACGCCGCGAACGCAAGGATACGACGTTTCCGAGGCTTCGAAACGGCGAGAATCCGACGTTTGAGCGGTGGGAACGTCGCGGGCGCTCGGATCCGGCGGTTCCGCGCTTCGCACGTCGAGATTCGACGTTTGAATGGT
>NW_012021511.1:0-377 GCF_000956235.1 Wasmannia auropunctata
TCAAAGATTAAGCCATGCATGTCTCAGTGCATGCCGAATTAAGGTGAAACCGCGAATGGCTCATTAAATCAGTTATGGTTCATTAGATTGTACCCACATTTACTTGGATAACTGTGGTAATTCTAGAGCTAATACATGCAAAACAGAGTCCCGACCAGTGATGGAAGGGACGCTTTTATTAGATCAAAACCAATCGGTGGCGGGCGGTCTCCGTCCGTCCACCGTTTATTTTGGTGACTCTGAATAACTTTGTGCTGATCGCACGGTCCTAGCACCGGCGACGCATCTTTCAAATGTCTGCCTTATCAACTGTCGATGGTAGGTTCTGCGCCTACCATGGTTGTAACGGACTGAGTCGACAAGGCACACAGGGGATA
>NW_012021512.1:0-451 GCF_000956235.1 Wasmannia auropunctata
TGCGCGCGCGCGCGCGTCAGCGTCCGACGCGACGCGAGACGAACTTCGGCTCGCTCGTGTGGACGAGCGGAGCGAATCGTCGATCGGTCGCGGTCGCTACGACGACGGCGGCGGCGACAACACGTGTCGAGAGACGCGTGAGTGAGCGTTGGCGCAAAACACCAGTGGGGCGGGCACAATCGAGTGCGCCCGGCGGGATACGCGACGAGTACACGACAAACGCGCCGTGCCGGTCCCAAGGATGTCTCTCGCGCGCTCGCGGAGAGAATCGCTTTCGTGGACTCGGACACGCGCGCGGTCGGCTCGCGCGATCCACACACCAGGGCGGCTCCTCGGGCCGGAGATCGCGACTGCTCCGAGAGACCGAGTACCCGCGGAGTACAGAGGAGAGACGTATCATCTCCGAGGCTGGAGCCCGCGCACGGCAGGCGCGGCTCCATTTTTGCACGCA
>NW_012021513.1:0-431 GCF_000956235.1 Wasmannia auropunctata
TCGGGGACCAAGGGGCACGTTGCGTATGCACCACGCGAAAGGAAAAATACTTTCTGCTTTCTCTCCGGCTCTCAACATATCAAACTTGCGCCATAAAAACGCTTTGACGAATGGGATATCCGCCTCGCAGACGAATTTCGTCGGAATGTCGAGTATTTCTTTACATCTGTTTGCACGGCGCCCGGCGGATTTATCTTACGCACAATGGCTCGGAAACTTATGCCGCAAGTTGAAACATATCTCCTTAGTTAATTTTTCTTCGAAAAAAAAAGAGATATTTTTATAGAGAAGAAGCTATCAATACTATTTGCGATGTTTGTCATGAATAATAAATTCGGCAAAAAGTGTTATGATTTACATGTTTTTACATAGACTAAGCATTTTTTTTCAATTGTAATTATGTACTGAGTCGACAAGGCACACAGGGGATA
>NW_012021514.1:0-332 GCF_000956235.1 Wasmannia auropunctata
TGGCGAGTCGCCGCGGCGTTGTAGGTTACCACCGGTTCGCGCCGGCCGACGCCGCCGAATCCGAAAGGGCACAGGCACGGTGCTTGAACACCGGCCGCGGGCCTCCCTCGGATCGTTGGCGCGCCAACGCCTCGCTCCTCGCTCGCAGAGCACCGCCGGCGCGCGCGTACGCGCGCCTGGGCTGTGTGACCGGAGGGGATCTCGCGTGCGGTCGATCTCGACACTCGTCGTCCACGGTCCCAGACGCAACGTTGCAACGAACGTTGTGGCGTGGTCGATCGAGTGAGAGAGAGCGGCGCGCGGAACTGAGTCGACAAGGCACACAGGGGATA
>NW_012021515.1:0-423 GCF_000956235.1 Wasmannia auropunctata
GACTTAGAAAATTTTCGGCTCGGTCGGGTCCGGAGGTAAATCTGGCCGATCGACGATTCCCCGCTAGCCCCCTTAATATTACGCCGATTCGCGTGCCCGCACGTTTATTCGGCCACCCTACCACCCCCGTGCACCCCCGTCGTCCGTTCGCCCCGATAGCGAAGAATTTTCGGCGCCGGAGGTAATCGCGGCGAAAGCAACACGCCGGCGCGAAAGCAACACGCCGCGCGGGACTTAGAAAATTTTCGGCTCGGTCGGGTCCGGAGGTAAACCTGGCCGTTCGACGCTTCCCGCTAGCGCCCTTAATGTTACGTCGATTCGCGCGCCCGCACGTTTATTCGGCCACCCTACCACCCCGTGCACCCCGTCGTCCGTTCGCCCCGATAGCGAAGAATTTTCGGCGCCACTGAGTCGACAAGGCAC
>NW_012021516.1:0-325 GCF_000956235.1 Wasmannia auropunctata
GTTTCCGAGCTTCAAACGGCGAGAATCGACGTTTGAGCGGTGGGAACGTCGCGGGCGCTCGGATCCGGCGGTTCGGCGCTTCGCACGTCGAGATTCGACGTTTGAATGGTAGAAACGCCGCGAACGCAAGGATACGACGTTTCCGAGCTTCAAACGGCGAGAATCGACGTTTGAGCGGTGGAACGTCGCGGCGCTACGGATCCGGCGGTTCGGCGTCTTACGCACGTACGAGATTCGACGTTTGAATGGTAGTAAACGCCGCGAACGCAAAGGGATACGACGTTTCCGGAGCGTTCAAACGGCGAGAATCGACGTTTGAGCGGTA
>NW_012021517.1:0-385 GCF_000956235.1 Wasmannia auropunctata
ACGTCGATTCTCGCCGTTTGAAGCTCGGAAACGTCGTATCCTTGCGTTCGCGGCGTTTCCACCATTCAAACGTCGAATCTCGACGTGCGAAGCGCGGAACCGCCGGATCCGAGCGTCCGCGACGTTCCCACCGCTCAAACGTCGGATTCTCGCCGTTTGAAGCTCGGAAACGTCGTATCCTTGCGTTCGCGGCGTTTCCACCATTCAAACGTCGAATCTCGACGTGCGAAGCGCGGAACCGCCGGATCCGAGCTCCGCGACGTCCACGCTCAACGTCGGATTCGCGCCGTTGAAGCTCGGAAACGTCGTATCCTTGCGTTCGCGGCGTTTCCACCATTCAAACGTCGAATCTCGACGTGCGAAGCGCGGAACCGCCGGATCCGAG
>NW_012021518.1:0-356 GCF_000956235.1 Wasmannia auropunctata
GGGCGCTCGGATCCGGCGGTTCCGCGCTTCGCACGTCGAGATTCGACGTTTGAATGGTAGAAACGCCGCGAACGCAAGGATACGACGTTTCCGAGCTTCAAACGGCGAGAATCGACGTTTGAGCGGTGGGAACGTCGCGGGTCGCTCGGATCCGGCGTTACCGCGCTTCGCGACGTCGAGATTCGACGTTTGAATGGTAGAAACGCCGCGAACGCAAGGATACGACGTTTCCGAGCTTCAAACGCGAGAATCGAACGTTTGAGCGGTGGGAACGTCGCGGGTCGCTCGGATCCGGCGTACCGCGCTTCGCGACGTCGAGATTCGACGTTTGAATGGTAGAAACGCCGCGAACGCAA
>NW_012021519.1:0-466 GCF_000956235.1 Wasmannia auropunctata
TAAGCAACACGCCGCGCGGGACTTAGAAAATTTTCGGCTCGGTCGGGTCCGGAGGTAAACCTGGCCGATCGACGCTTCCCCGCTAGCCCCCTTAATATTACGCCGATTCGCGTGCCCGCTACGTTTATTCGGCCACCCTACCCACCCCGTGCCACCCCCGTCGTCCGTTCCGCCCGATAGCGAAGTAATTTCGGCGCCGGAGTAATCGCGGACGAAAGCAACACGCCGCGACGAAAGCAACACGCCGCGCGGACGTTAAGGAAAATTTCGGCTCGGTCGGTCCGAGGTAAACCTGGCCGATCGACGATTCCCCGCTAGCCCCCTTAATATTACGCCGATTCGCGTGCCCGCCCGTTAATTCGGCCACCTACCACCCCCGTGCACCCCCGTCGTCCGTTCGCCCCCGATAGCGAAGAATTTTCGGCGCCGGAGGTAATCGCGGCGAAAGCAACACGCCGCGACTGAG
>NW_012021521.1:0-319 GCF_000956235.1 Wasmannia auropunctata
TCGCCTCGATAGCGGAGAATTTTCGGCGCCGGAGGTAATCGCGGCGAAAGCAACACGCCGCGCGAAAGCAACACGCCGCGCGGGACTTAGAAAATTTCGGCTCGGTACGGTCCGGAGGTAAACCTGGCCGATCTACGCTTCCCGGCTAAAGCCCTTAATGTTACGTCGAGTTCGCGTGCCCGCACCGTTTATTCCGGCCACCCTAGTGCCCCCGTGCGACCCCCGTCGTCCGTTCGGCCTCGATAGCGGAGAATTTTCGGCGCCGGAGGTAATCGCGGCGAAAGCAACACGCCGCGCGAAAGCAACACGCCGCGCGGGA
>NW_012021522.1:0-423 GCF_000956235.1 Wasmannia auropunctata
GACGTTTCCGAGCTTCAAACGGCGAGAATCGACGTTTGAGCGGTGGGAACGTCGCGGGCGCTCGGATCCGGCGGTTCCGCGCTTCGCACGTCGAGATTCGACGTTTGAATGGTGGAAACGCCGCGAACGCAAGGATACGACGTTTCCGAGCTTCAAACGGCGAGAATCGACGTTTGAGCGGTGGGAACGTCGCGGGCGCTCGGACTCCGGTCGGTTCCGCGTCTTCGCACGTCGAGTATTCGTACGTTTGAAGTGGTAGGAACGCCGCGAACGCAAGGATACGACGTTTCCGAGCTTCAACGGCGAGAATCGACGTTTGAGCGGTGGGAACGTGCGGGCGCTCGGATCCGGCGGTTCCGCGCTTCGCACGTCGAGATTCGACGTTTGAATGGTGGAAACCTGAGTCGACAAGGCACACAGGGG
>NW_012021524.1:0-340 GCF_000956235.1 Wasmannia auropunctata
AAACGTCGATTCTCGCCGTTTGAAGCTCGGAAACGTCGTATCCTTGCGTTCGCGGCGTTTCCACCATTCAAACGTCGAAATCTCGACGTGCGAAGCGCGGAACAGCCGGATCCGAGCCGCCCGACGACGTTCCCACCGACGTCAAACGTCGATTCTCGCCGTTTGAAGCTCGGAAACGTCGTATCCTTGCGTTCGCGGCGTTTCCAACCTATTCAAAACGTCGAATCTCGACGTGCGAAGCGCGGAACCGCCGGATCCGAGCGCCCGCGACGTTCCCACCGGTCAAACGGTCGATTCTCGCCGTTGAAGCTCGGAAACGTCGTATCCTTGCGTTCGCGGC
>NW_012021525.1:0-432 GCF_000956235.1 Wasmannia auropunctata
TGCCCAGGCCCGGCACGTCAGCCAGACCCGCTTCCCGACCAAGCCCGACACGCCCCGCTCCTCAGAGCCAATCCTTATTCCGAAGTTACGGATCCAATTTGCCGACTTCCCTTACCTACATTAGTCTATCGACTAGAGGCTCTTTACCTTGGAGACCTGCTGCGGATATGGGTACGAACCGGCGCGACACCTCCACGTGGCCCTCTCCTGGATTTTCAAGGTCCGAGGGGAAGATCCGGACACCGCCGCAACTGCGGTGCTCTTCGCGTTCCAAACCCTATCTCCCTGCTAGAGGTTTCCAGGGAACTCGAACGCTTATACAGAAAAGAAAACTCTTCCCGGATCTCCCGACGGCGTCTCCAGGTCATTTTGGGTTACCCCGACGAACACTCTTACGAGGGCCCGAATTGTATGCGGTTCCGCTGCCGGGTT
>NW_012021526.1:0-345 GCF_000956235.1 Wasmannia auropunctata
TGACGTAACATTAAGGGCGCTAGCGGGGAAGCGTCGAACGGCCAGGTTTACCTCCGGACCCGACCGAGCCGAAAATTTTCTAAGTCCCGCGCGCGTGTTGCTTCGCGCGCGTGGTGCTTTCGCCGCGATTACCTCCGGCGCCGAAAATTCTTCGCTATCGGGGCGAACGGACGACGGGGGTGCACGGGGGTGGTAGGGTGGCCGAATAAACGTGCGGGCACGCGAATCGGCGTAACAATAAGGGGGCTAGCGGGGAAGCGTCGATCGGCCAGGTTTACCTCCGGACCCGACCGAGCCGAAAATTTTCAAGTCCCGCGACTGAGTCGACAAGGCACACAGGGGATA
>NW_012021527.1:0-360 GCF_000956235.1 Wasmannia auropunctata
TAGCCGCGCGCCCAGCCCCGCGGGGCGAAAGCAACACGCGGCGAGGGACTTAGCCGCGCGCCCAGCCCCGCGGGGCGAAAGCAACACGCGGCGAGGGACTTAGCCGCGCGCCCAGCCCCGTGAAGCGAAAGCAACACGCGGCGAGGGACTTAGCCGCGCGCCCAGCCCCGTCGGCGAAAGCAACTCGCGGCGTGGAACTTGGCCGCCGACCGCTCGTCAGCCCCGCCGGCGGTAGGCCCGACGTACGCGCTAGCCTGACCGAGCGCTAACCTGACCGAGCGCTAACCTGACCGGAGGCTAACCTGACCCGAGCGCTGGCCCGACGTGTCAGGACTGAGTCGACAAGGCACACAGGGGATA
>NW_012021528.1:0-314 GCF_000956235.1 Wasmannia auropunctata
TCGACGTGCGAAGCGCGGAACCGCCGGATCCGAGCGCCCGCGACGTTCCCACCGCTCAAACGTCGATTCTCGCCGTTTGAAGCGAGGAAACGTCGTATCCTTGCGTTCGCGGCGTTTCCACCATTCAAACGTCGAATCTCGACGTGCGAAGCGCGGAACCGCCGGATCCGAGCGCCCGCGACGTTCCCACCGGCTCAAACGTCGATTCTCGCCGTTGTAAGTCGAGGAAACGTCGTATCCTTGCGTTCGCGGCGTTTCACCATCAAACGTCGAATCTCGGACGTGGCGAAGCGCGGAACCGCCGGATCCGAGCA
>NW_012021529.1:0-338 GCF_000956235.1 Wasmannia auropunctata
TGCGCGCGGGCAGCGCGCGAGGAGGCACGGAGAGTCGACTGGGGAGAGTGGGATCCTCCGGGATCAACGCCACTCGCGAGGGAATGGGGGCCCTTCGATCAGCCTGGCCGCGCGTCCGAGCACGCGCGGACCGCCGCCCCGTTTGCAGGGGGCTACGGCACAACGTGAGACGACATCGTCGCGCGAGCGGAGCGTCTCTCGTCTCCAACCGGCGCGCGATCGCGCGGGGGAATGAGACGAGAGCCGGGGCGGAAATCTTTGAAAAACCATCGGGCGACGAAGACGAGAGAAACACCCGCCACCGATGCGATAAATCACAAGTCGGCGGGGGGTTTCGA
>NW_012021530.1:0-395 GCF_000956235.1 Wasmannia auropunctata
TGGATCCGACTGAGCCGAAATTTTTCTAAGTCCCGCGCGGCGTGTTGCTTTCGCGCGGCGTGTTGCTTTCGCCGCGATTACCTCCGGCGCCGAAAATTCTCCGCTATCGAGGCGAACGGACGACGAGGGGTGCACGGGGCACTAGGGTGGACCGGAATAAACCGTGACGGGGGCAACGGCGAATCGACGTAACATTAAGGGCTTTAGCGGGGAAGCGTAGATCGGCCAGGTTTACCTCCGGATCCGACCGAGCCGAAATTTTTCAAGTCCCGCGCGGCGAGTTGCTTTCGCGCGGCGTGTTGCTTTCGCCGCGATTACCTCCGGCGCCGAAAATTCTCCGCTATCGAGGCGAACGGACGACGGGGGTGCACGGGACTGAGTCGACAAGGCACACA
>NW_012021531.1:0-307 GCF_000956235.1 Wasmannia auropunctata
TGTGGAAACGTCGCGGGCGCTCGGATCCGGCGGTTCCGCGCTTCGCACGTCGAGATTCGACGTTTGAATGGTGGAAACGCCGCGAACGCAAGGATACGACGTTTTCGAGCTTCAAACGGCGAGAATCGACGTTTGAGCGGTGGGAACGTCGCGGGTGCTCGGATCCGGCAGTTCCGCGTCTTCGCACGTCGAGATTCGACGTTTGAATGGTGGAAACGCCGCGAACGCAAGGATACGACGTTTCCGAGCTTCAAACGGCGAGAATCGACGTTTGAGCGGTGGGAACGTCGCGGGCGCTCGGATCCGG
>NW_012021532.1:0-341 GCF_000956235.1 Wasmannia auropunctata
CTACGGCTCTATCACGGCGGTCACATTTCTCTGCTGCGGCTGATTGACGCTCTGTCCTCCCGCCCCGCCAAAATTTTCGGCCTGCCGGGCGGCAGCCTGCAAAAAGGCGCGCCGGCCGATTTCGCTATTATTGATTTGGAAGCTCCGTGGATTTTCCGCCGCGATATGCTGCTTTCAGCGGGCAAAAACACAGCTTTTGATCGCGCGCATTTTCAAGGCTTGGTTCTTGCAACCTTTATCGGCGGCCTGTTGCGCCATGATGGCGGCTTTACGGCAGAATTTAAACGGGGAAAGTAAATCATAAAAATTGCGCAAGCCTGTGAAAAACAGGGTGTCACATA
>NW_012021533.1:0-349 GCF_000956235.1 Wasmannia auropunctata
TGCGCTAACCTGACCGAGCGCTAACCTGACCGAGCGCTAACCTGACCGAGCGCGAGCCCGACGGGTCAGGCGAGGTACTTGGCCGCGGAGCGCCTGTCGGCCCCGTCGGCGAAAGCAACACGCGGCGAGAAAGCAACACGCCGCGAGGGACTTAGAAAATTTTCGGCTCGGTCGGGTCCGGAGGTAAACCTGGCCGATCTACGCTTCCCCGCTAAAGCCCTTAATGTTACGTCGATTCGCGTGCCCGCACGTTTATTCGGCCACCCTAGTGCCCCCGTGCACCCCCGTCGTCTGTTCGCCTCGATAGCGGAGAATTTTCGGACTGAGTCGACAAGGCACACAGGGGATA
>NW_012021534.1:0-384 GCF_000956235.1 Wasmannia auropunctata
TTACCTCCGGACCCGACCCGAAAATTTTCTAAGTCCCGCGCGGCGTGTTGCTTTCGCGCGGCGTGTTGCTTTTCGCCGCGTTTACCCTCCGGCGACCGAAAATTCTCCGCTATCGAGGCGTACGGACGACGGGGTGCACGGGGACGACTCGCGTGGGCCGAAGTAGACGTGCGGGCACGCGAATCGACGTAATATTAAGGGCGCTAGCGGGGAAGCGTCGATCGGCCAGGTTTACCTCCGGACCCGACCCGAAAATTTTCTAAGTCCCGCGCGGCGTGTTGCTTTCGCGCGGCGTGTTGCTTTCGCCGCGTTTACCCCGACGCCGAAAATTCTCCGCTATCGAGGCGAACGGTCGAACTGAGTCGACAAGGCACACAGGGGATA
>NW_012021535.1:0-367 GCF_000956235.1 Wasmannia auropunctata
TTTCTCCTCTCCCACTCGTTTGTGTCATTTTCGGACGACGCCCAGGGAAGACTGGCTCCTCTCTCCTCCTCGGAGGCCAGCACGGCCCCGAAAGATGGGAGGGAGCGCGTCTCGCTCAGCTCGGCGAACGTCCAACGATCGCTCGTACGCTCCTCTCTCTATATCGTCGCGCGCACCACCAAAGTGTTAAGGCGGGTGCGCGACGACGAGAGTGGGCGCAAGCAGTCTGTTGGTACTAAAACGCCCTCAGCCAGGCGTGGTCCGGGAATTGTATCCGTGGACCGCAATGTGCGTTCGAAATGTCGATGTTCATGTGTCCTGCAGTTCACAAGTTGACGCGCAATTAGCTGCGTTCTTCATCGACCCA
>NW_012021536.1:0-313 GCF_000956235.1 Wasmannia auropunctata
TACTTGCCCTCCAATGGATCCTCGTTAAAGGATTTAAAGTGTACTCATTCCGATTACGGGGCCTCGGATGAGTCCCGTATCGTTATTTTTCGTCACTACCTCCCCGTGCCGGGAGTGGGTAATTTGCGCGCCTGCTGCCTTCCTTGGATGTGGTAGCCGTTTCTCAGGCTCCCTCTCCGGAATCGAACCCTGATTCCCCGTTACCCGTTACAACCATGGTAGGCGCAGAACCTACCATCGACAGTTGATAAGGCAGACATTTGAAAGATGCGTCGCCGGTGCTAGACTGAGTCGACAAGGCACACAGGGGATA
>NW_012021537.1:0-304 GCF_000956235.1 Wasmannia auropunctata
CGCTCGGATCCGGCGGTTCCGCGCTTTCGCACGTCGAGATTCGACGTTTGAATGGTGGAAACGCCGCGAACGCAAGGATACGACGTTTTCCGAACTTCAAACGGCGAGAATCGACGTTTGAGCGGTGGGAACGTCGCGGGACGCTCGGGAATCCGGCGGTTCCGCGCTTACGGCACGTTCGAGATTCGACGTTTGAATGGTGGAAACGCCGCGAACGCAAAGATTACGACGTTTCCTCGCTTCAAACGGCGAGAATTCGACGTTTGAGCGGTTTGAACGTCGCGGGACTGAGTCGACAAGGCAC
>NW_012021538.1:0-370 GCF_000956235.1 Wasmannia auropunctata
TTTGAGCGGTGGGAACGTCGCGGGCGCTCGGATCCGGCGGTTCCGCGCTTCGCACGTCGAGATTCGACGTTTGAATGGTGGAAACGCCGCGAACGCAAGGATACGACGTTTTCCGAGCTTCAAGTACGGCGAGAATCGTACGTTTGAGCGGGTGGGAACGTCGGCGGGCGCGTCGGACGTCCGGGCGGTTCCGCGTCTTCGCACGTCGAGTATTCGACGTTTGAATGGTAGGAAACGCCGCGAAACGGCAAGGGATACGACGTTTCCGAGCTTCAAACGGCGAGAATCGACGTTTGAGCGGTGGGAACGTCGCGGGCGCTCGGATCCGGCGGTTCCGCGCTTCGCACGTCGAGATTCACTGAGTCGACAA
>NW_012021539.1:0-301 GCF_000956235.1 Wasmannia auropunctata
TAAGTTGTTGCGGTTAAAAAGCTCGTAGTTGAATCTGTGTCGCACACCGTCGGTTCACCGCTCGCGGTGTTTAACTGGCGTGATGTGGGACGTCCTACCGGTGGGCTTAGCCTCGCGAGGGGCGGCCCAACTAATATCCCGTCGCGGTGCTCTTTACTGAGTGTCGAGTCGGGCCGGTACGTTTACTTTGAACAAATTAGAGTGCTTAAAGCAGGCTATCCTCGCCTGAATACTGCGTGCATGGAATAATGGAATAGGACCTCGGTTCTATTTACTGAGTCGACAAGGCACACAGGGGATA
>NW_012021540.1:0-325 GCF_000956235.1 Wasmannia auropunctata
CGCTTGCGACGGCCTCGACGCACACTCTGGCGCGCGCACGCGGAGTCCCTCGCGCTCCCGAGAGAGCGGAGAGACTCGCGGCGCGACGAGAGAGCTGCGGCCTGATACCTTGCGTGTACCGCCGGGCAGCCGGCCGGGCTACCGGGGGTTTGACGCGCGCCGTTTTACCGGCGGCGCGTCAGTCACCGCACCCGGGCCGTAGACCGACACCCAGCGGGTCGCGACGTTCTACTAGGGGAGAAGTGCACGACGGCGTAACGCCGGACATCGACGCAACGGCAGCGTGTCCGCGCGCGAACTGAGTCGACAAGGCACACAGGGGATA
>NW_012021541.1:0-349 GCF_000956235.1 Wasmannia auropunctata
TCTGGCCGATCGACGCTTCCCCGCTAGCCCCCTTATTGTTACGCCGATTCGCGTGCCCGCACGTTTATTCGGCCACCCTACCACCCCCGTGCACCCCCGTCGTCCGTTCGCCCCGATAGCGTAAGAATTTTCGGCGCCGGAGGTAATCGAGGCGTAAAGCAACACGCCGACGCGAAAGCAACACGCCGGCGCGGGACTTAGAAAATTTTCGGCTACGGTCGGTCCGGAGGTAAACCGTGGCCGTTCGACGCTTCCCCGCTAGCGCCCTTAATGTTACGTCGATTCGCGCGCCCGCACGTTTATTCGGCCACCCTACCACCCCCGTGCACCCCCGTCGTCCGTTCGCCCA
>NW_012021542.1:0-360 GCF_000956235.1 Wasmannia auropunctata
CGCCGGATCCGAGCGCCCGCGACGTTCCCACCGCTCAAACGTCGATTCTCGCCGTTTGAAGCTCGGAAACGTCGTATCCTTGCGTTCGCGGCGTTTCTACCATTCAAACGTCGAATCTCGACGTGCGAAGCGCGGAACCGCGGATCCGAGCGCCCGCGTACCGTTCCCACCGCTACAAACGTCGATTCTCGTCCGTTTAGAAGCGTACGGAACGTCGTATCCGTTGCGTTCGCGGCGTTTCTACCGATTCGAAACGTCGAATCTCGACGTGCGAAACGCGGAACCGCCGGATCCGAGCGCCCGCGACGTTCCCACCGCTCAAACGTCGATTCTCGCCGTTTGAAGCTCGGAAACGTCGTA
>NW_012021543.1:0-351 GCF_000956235.1 Wasmannia auropunctata
GGTTCCGCGCTTCGCACGTCGAGATTCGACGTTTGAATGGTAGAAACGCCGCGAACGCAAGGATACGACGTTTCCGAGCTTCAAACGGCGAGAATCGACGTTTGAGCGGTGGGAACGTCGCGGGCGCTCGGATCCGGCGGTTCCGCGCTTCGCACGTCGAAATTCGACGTTGTATGGTGGAACGCCGCGAACGCAGATCGACGTTTCCGAGCTCAAACGGCGAGGAATCGACGTTTGAGCGGTGGGAACGGCGCGGGCGCTCGGATCCGGCGGTTCCGCGCTTCGCACGTCGAGATTCGACGTTTGAATGGTGGAAACGCCGCGAACGCAAACTGAGTCGACAAGGCACAC
>NW_012021544.1:0-365 GCF_000956235.1 Wasmannia auropunctata
CGCTTCGCACGTCGAGATTCGACGTTTGAATGGTGGAAACGCCGCGAACGCAAAGGATACGACGTTTCCGAGCTTCAAACGGCGGAGAATCGACGTTTTGAGCGGTGGGAACGTCGCGGGCGGCTCGGAGTCCGGCGGTTCCGCGCTTCGCACGTCGAGATTCGACGTTTGTAATGGTGGAAACGCCTCGAACGCAAGGATACGACGTTTCCGAGCTCAAACGGCGAGGAATCGGACTTTGAGCGGTGGGCACGTCGCGGGTCGCTCGGGATCCGGCGGTTCCGCGCTTCGCACGTCGAGATTCGACGTTTGAATGGTGGAAACGCCGCGAACGCAAACTGAGTCGACAAGGCACACAGGGGATA
>NW_012021545.1:0-333 GCF_000956235.1 Wasmannia auropunctata
TACGACGTTTCCGAGCTTCAAACGGCGAGAATCGACGTTTGAGCGGTGGGAACGTCGCGGGCGCTCGGATCCGGCGGTTCCGGCGCTTCGCACGTCGAGATTCGACGTTTGAATGGTGTAAACGCCGCGAACGCAAGGATACGACGTTTCCGAGCTTCAAACGGCGAGAATCGACGTTTGAGCGGTGGGAAACGTCGCGAGCGACGTCGACTCCGGCGGGTTCCGCGGCTTCGCACGTCGAGATTTCGACGTTTGATTGGTGGAAACGCCGCGAACGCAAGGATACGACGTTTCCGAGCTTCAAACGGCGAGAATCGACGTTTGAGCGGTGGG
>NW_012021546.1:0-322 GCF_000956235.1 Wasmannia auropunctata
CGGCGAAAGCAACACGCCGCGCGAAAGCAACACGCCGCGCGGGACTTAGAAAATTTTCGGCTCGGTCGGGTCCGGAGGTAAACCTGGCCGATCGACGCTTCCCCGCTAGCCCCCTTATTGTTACGGCCGAGTTCGCGTGCCCGCACGTTTATTCGGCCACCCTACCACCCCCGTGCACCCCCGTCGTCCGTTCGCCCCGATAGCGAAGAATTTTCGGCGCCGGAGGTAATCGCGGCGAAAGCAACACGCCGCGCGAAAGCAACACGCCGCGCGGGACTTAGAAAATTTTCGGCTCGGTCGGGTCCGGAGGTAAACCTGGCCG
>NW_012021547.1:0-364 GCF_000956235.1 Wasmannia auropunctata
TTTTTGCTTAAAACAGCGACAGCCTCTATATGCGGCGACCATAAAAATTGATCAATGAGCGTGATGCTTTGCAGCCTGTAGCCGCCCTGCAGCAAAATGCCGATGTCGCGCGCCAAAGTGACAGGATTGCAGGAAACCGCCACCACCGTTTTCAGCTCCGCTTTGGCAATCTCCCGCGCCTGACGCTCTGCCCCCGCGCGCGGCGGATCAAAAAGCAAGCCGTCAAAACCCGCCAATTCCCGCGCAGTCAGCGGCTGGCGAAACAGATCACGCCGCTCGCAGCTGATTTCCTTTAAACCGCCGCCTTTGCCCGCCTGCGGCGATTGAGCGGCGGCAGCGGCGCGGGACAGCGCAGCCAAAGCTT
>NW_012021548.1:0-308 GCF_000956235.1 Wasmannia auropunctata
TTCGGAAACGTCGTATCCTTGCGTTCGCGGCGTTTCTACCATTCAAACGTCGAATCTCGACGTGCGAAGCGCGGAACCGACGGATCCGAGCGCCCGCGACGTTCCCACCGCTCAAACGTCGATTCCCGCCGTTGTAAGCTCGGAAACGTCGTATCCTTGCGTTCGCGGCGATTCTACCATTCAAACGTCGAATCTCGACGTGCGAAGCGCGGAACCGCCGGATTCGAGCGCCCGCGACGTTCCGACCGCTCAAACGTCGATTCTCGCCGTTTGAAGCTCGGAAACGTCGTATCCTTGCGTTCGCGGCG
>NW_012021549.1:0-301 GCF_000956235.1 Wasmannia auropunctata
TTTTAATGGTAGAAACGCCGCGAACGCAAGGATACGACGTTTCCTCGCTTCAAACGGCGAGAATCGACGTTTGAGCGGTGGGAACGTCGCGGGCGCTCGGATCCGGCGTTCGCGCTTCGCACGTCGAGATTCGACGTTTGAATGGTAGAAACGACCGCGAACGCAAGGATACGACGTTCCTCGACTTCTAAACGGCGAGAATCGACGTTTGAGCGGTGGGAACGTCGCGGGCGCTCGGATCCGGGCTGTTCCGCGCTTCGCACGTCGAGATTCGACGTTTGAATGGTAGAAACGCCGCGAA
>NW_012021550.1:0-321 GCF_000956235.1 Wasmannia auropunctata
TCGACATTTTTGAAAGCGTCCGCGACATTTGCGGCGTCTTTGCCCTGCACGGTGAAGCTTGGGGCTTTGCCTTGCGCAATATCAGCGCCGCCGCCTAAATAGGCATTGGCGTTTTTAACGGCTTTATCAAAATCCGTGCGGTTTTGGGTAATGTCTGTGGTGTTTTTGCCGATAGCCTCCTTATTATCGGCGATGATTTTTGTCAGAGGCGTCAAAGCGCTTATCGGCGGCGGCTTTATTATCTGAGATGGCGGCTTTGTTCTCGGTGATGTTTTGGGTGTTTTGGCTGATTTTGCTGTTGGCCTCAGAGAGCTGGCTGAA
>NW_012021552.1:0-300 GCF_000956235.1 Wasmannia auropunctata
TCTCGCACGGAGGGTGATTTACATCGTTAGACGTCTTCGGCGACGAAACGTCCGGTGTTCGCTCGCCGCGGCGGTACATCGCTTCCAGCGGCTAAGTCCCGCGCGCCTCGGTCTATCGACGACCGCGCCCATAAGCGGCCGTGCATAAGACCGTGCGTCGCCGACCGCTTGTCCGGTCGGTTGGGTACTATAAGAGGTGCGATGCGCTCGGCTAGCCGAGCGGTACGATGCGGTCGTGCGTACACGTTACTCGTGTCTCGTACGGCTTCTCGACTGAGTCGACAAGGCACACAGGGGATA
>NW_012021553.1:0-319 GCF_000956235.1 Wasmannia auropunctata
CGGTTCCGCGCTTCGCACGTCGAGATTCGACGTTTGAATGGTGGAAACGCCGCGAACGCAAGGATACGACGTTTCCGAGCCTCAAACGGCGAGAATCGACGTTTGAGCGGTGGGAACGTCGCGGGCGCTCGGATCCGGCGGTCCGCGGCTTCGCACGTCGAGATTCGACGTTTGAATCGGTGGAAACGCCGCGAACGCAAGGATACGACGTTTCCGGAGCTTCAAACGGCGAGAAGTCGACGTTTGAGCGGTGGGAACGTCGCGGGCGCTCGGATCCGGCGATTCCGCGCTTCGCACGTCGGAGATTCGACGTTTGAAC
>NW_012021554.1:0-337 GCF_000956235.1 Wasmannia auropunctata
TCGTCCCCTCCACCCCCATGATGAAACAATATCATGAAATAAAAGCCCAAAATCCGGGCTTTTTATTATTTTACCGCATGGGGGAATTTTATGAGCTGTTTTTCGATGACGCGCTGATCGCCGCCAAGGTTCTGGATATAGTGCTGACAGCGCGCGGCAAAAATAACGGCGAATCCATTCCCATGTGCGGCGTCCCCGTCCACACGGCGGAAGACTATCTGCAAAGGCTTATCGCCGCCGGCTATCGCATTGCTGTTTGCGAGCAAATGGAAGATCCCTCTTTAGCGCGCGCGCGGGGGGCAAAAATCTGTGGTGCGGCGCGAGGTGGTGCGGCTTA
>NW_012021555.1:0-392 GCF_000956235.1 Wasmannia auropunctata
TGACAAACGCGCCGTGCCGGTCCCAAGGATGTCTCTCGCGCGCTCGCGGAGAGAATCGCTTTCGTGGACTCGGACACGCGCGCGGTCGGCTCGCGCGATCCACACACCAGGGCGGCTCCTCGGGCCGGAGATCGCGACTGCTCCGAGAGACCGAGTACCCGCGGAGTACAGAGGAGAGACGTATCATCTCCGAGGCTGGAGCCCGCGCACGGCAGGCGCGGCTCCATTTTTGCACGCGCGCGCACCTCTCTCGAGGCGCACCTCTCACCGAGAGTACGGTGGGGCGGCCTACGCAGGGCGGCGGCGCGGAGCGGCGCGACGTGACTCTCGCGTCGAGGTCCCGTCGTCGCGCTCTTCTCTCCTCGGGCGAACGTATCTTATATATATATCTA
>NW_012021556.1:0-336 GCF_000956235.1 Wasmannia auropunctata
TCGTGCGTCGCCGTCCGCTTGTCCGGTCGGTTGGGTACTATAAGAGGTGCGATGCGCTCGGCTAGCCGAGCGGTACGATGCGGTCGTGCGTACACGTTACTCGTGTCTCGTACGGCTTCTCGAACGTCTATGAAACACGGACCGTGATCGTTGCGATGCACGTCGGTCGTTCTTCTCGCTATTGAAGCGGAGAAGTCGTCGACTCTCGCACGGAGGGTGAGTTACATCGTTCGACGTATTCGGCGACTCGTTCGACGAAACGTCCGGTGTTCGCTCGCGCTTGCCGAAGCGTGCCGTCCAATATAATAACTGAGTCGACAAGGCACACAGGGGATA
>NW_012021557.1:0-418 GCF_000956235.1 Wasmannia auropunctata
TGGCGACGGCCTTGGCCGGCACACCTCCGGCGGACCTACTAGCCGGGGCCCAGGCCGATGTATATCGGCGGGTCCGGGTGGTCCGCCTGAGTGGCCGGCAACCGACCAGGAGGGCCGTCGAAATGTTCCGGCGGCAGGCGCGCGACCGAGCCTTTACGGCGTGGGACGCGCGCCTCCGCGAACAGAACGTCGCGGGGACTCGGACCACCGAGGCCATCCAGCCCATCCTCAGGGAGTGGGCGGACCGAGGATGGGGGGGACTCACCTACCGCCTTACGCAGGTGTTCACCGGGCATGGTTGCTTCGGTGAGTACCTGCATAGGATCGGGAGAGAACGCACGCCAGAGTGCCACCACTGCGCGGCCGGTCTGGACTCCGCGCGGCACACGCTGGAAAATGTGTCCGGCGTGGGGTTGCC
>NW_012021558.1:0-343 GCF_000956235.1 Wasmannia auropunctata
TCCTCCCTCGGATCGTTGGCGCGCCAACGCCTCGCTCCTCGCTCGCAGAGCACCGCCGGCGCGCGCGTACGCGCGCCTGGGCGGTGTGACCGGAGGGGATCTCGCGTGCGGTCGATCTCGACACTCGTCGTCCACGGTCCCAGACGCAACGTTGCAACGAACGTTGTGGCGTGGTCGATCGAGTGAGAGAGAGCGGCGCGCGGATCGTCACCTGCCGTTCGACACGATTCCTCTCTCCAAATATATGCGGCTCTTATCCTCCTGTCTCTCGCGTGCAACGTCTCGTACGTGCGTTGCGCGAAGCGGCGCGCGTGTCGCGGCTCACGGAGTGCGTGACTCGCGA
>NW_012021559.1:0-352 GCF_000956235.1 Wasmannia auropunctata
TATTTAGCAGGCTAGAGTCTCGTTCGTTATCGGAATTAACCAGACAAATCGCTCCACCAACTAAGAACGGCCATGCACCACCACCCACCGAATCAAGAAAGAGCTATCAATCTGTCAATCCTTCCGGTGTCTGGGCCTGGTGAGGTTTCCCGTGTTGAGTCAAATTAAGCCGCAGGCTCCACTCCTGGTGGTGCCCTTCCGTCAATTCCTTTAAGTTTCAGCTTTGCAACCATACTTCCCCCGGAACCCAAAAGCTTTGGTTTCCCGGAAGCTGCCCGCCGAGTCATCGGAGGAACTTCGGCGGATCGCTAGCTGGCATCGTTTATGGTTAGAACTAGGGCGGTATCTGATA
>NW_012021560.1:0-425 GCF_000956235.1 Wasmannia auropunctata
AAAAAGGCAGTATTGTATCGGCGGCTTTCGCCTTTTGGGGCATTGATTCGCCTGTGTTGACATTAAGGGTAAGCGGCGGGTTTTGAGGAGAGTTTATGAGCGGAAAATCGGAAGGGAAGCGGCATAATGCTTTTGCGCGCCCGCAAAGCTACCCGCTTTGGCGGACTGCCGCCGCCTGCTGCTTTTGTCTTTCTGTTCTGGCGGTTTTGGCTTTTATCGCCGGTTTTTTGCTGTTTATAGAAAAAAGCAACAGAGTTTCGCTGCCGCCTGATTCCGCTGTATTTGACGGGGTGATTGTTTTGACGGGCGGGCGCGCGCGGGTGGAAACGGGGCTGGAGCTTTTGCGGCAAAAGCGCGGCGCGCGGCTGCTGATAAGCGGCGTAAGCCCCATTGTCGGCGGCAGGCAGGATTTTGCGCAGATTTCA
>NW_012021561.1:0-367 GCF_000956235.1 Wasmannia auropunctata
TCCTTTTCCAAAAGCAGTCATATTAGGAAGCTTGTTTGCCCAGCCTTTTGAGACAATATTATCATAAACAGCGTTAAGAGCGTCATCTATGCCGCGCGCGCCAATAGGCTCTTTGGTCAGCGGATTTATCATCGCGTCAGCGTCCAGAAGCGGCTTTATCTGCTTTATCCATGTTTCGCGCCCGGCAGCGCGTATCTTTTCCGCATCGTGTGTTTGCGACAGCCCCCATTTTTCAAGCTTGGTGATAGCGCCGCCGGCATTGTTAAAACGCAGGCGCAGATCTTCCATCACTTCACCGGCGGCCGCGGCAAAATTTTTCGCCAAAACATTATCTGTTGATTCGCCTTTTAATGCCTTGACGATTTGA
>NW_012021562.1:0-465 GCF_000956235.1 Wasmannia auropunctata
TGCGTCAACACCCGCGAGGGCCATCGCAATGCTTTGTTTTAATTAGACAGTCGGATTCCCCTAGTCCGTGCCAGTTCTGAGCTGAGCGTTGAATGGCGGCCGAAGAGGACGACCACGACGGCTCGCGCCGCCACGGAAGCCTCGCAGCAAGGAAGATCCGCGGGAGGCCAAGGCACGGGACCGAGCTCGGATCCCGTGTTCGGCGCGAGAACGCCGAGCGTTCACCTCGCCCAGGCCCGGCACGTCAGCCAGACCCGCTTCCCGACCAAGCCCGACACGCCCGCTCCTCAGAGCCAATCCTTATTCCGAAGTTACGGATCCAATTTGCCGACTTCCCTTACCTACATTAGTCTATCGACTAGAGGCTCTTTACCTTGGAGACCTGCTGCGGATATGGGTACGAACCGGCGCGACACCTCCACGTGGCCCTCTCCTGGATTTTCAAGGTCCGAGGGGAAGATCCGG
>NW_012021563.1:0-317 GCF_000956235.1 Wasmannia auropunctata
TAGGCCGCAGCTCTCTCGTCGCGCCGCGAGTCTCTCCGCTCTCTCGGGAGCGCGAGGGACTCCGCGTGCGCGCGCCAGAGTGTGCGTCGAGGCCGTCGCAAGCGCGCGCCACGGTACACGGACGTTAACGGACCTAGCGCCGTCGCCGTGCCTGGCCCGCTGTTGGTCGTGCGGTAAGAGAGAATATCTTAACCTTCGACAGGCCTGCAAAACGTTCGCCGCGCGCGCGCCTCTTCGCGGGGGTCGCGCGTGGCGACGGATACCGGTCGGCGACGCTACTGCTTTGGGTACTGAGTCGACAAGGCACACAGGGGATA
>NW_012021564.1:0-403 GCF_000956235.1 Wasmannia auropunctata
TATAGAGCGAACGACACACGCCCGTCGGGCGAAAGGGAATCCGGTTCCTATTCCGGAACCCGGCAGCGGAACCGCATACAATTCGGGCCCTCGTAAGAGTGTTCGTCGGGGTAACCCAAAATGACCTGGAGACGCCGTCGGGAGATCCGGGAAGAGTTTTCTTTTCTGTATAAGCGTTCGAGTTCCCTGGAAACCTCTAGCAGGGAGATAGGGTTTGGAACGCGAAGAGCACCGCAGTTGCGGCGGTGTCCGGATCTTCCCCTCGGACCTTGAAAATCCAGGAGAGGGCCACGTGGAGGTGTCGCGCCGGTTCGTACCCATATCCGCAGCAGGTCTCCAAGGTAAAGAGCCTCTAGTCGATAGACTAATGTAGGTACTGAGTCGACAAGGCACACAGGGGATA
>NW_012021565.1:0-400 GCF_000956235.1 Wasmannia auropunctata
TCTTGATTAATGAAAACATTTTTGGCAAATGCTTTCGCTTCTGTCCGTCTTGCGACGATCCAAGAATTTCACCTCTAACGTCGCAATACGAATGCCCCCATCTGTCCCTATTAATCATTACCTCGGGGTTCCGAAAACCAACAAAATAGAACCGAGGTCCTATTCCATTATTCCATGCACGCAGTATTCAGGCGAGGATAGCCTGCTTTAAGCACTCTAATTTGTTCAAAGTAAACGTACCGGCCCGACTCGACACTCAGTAAAGAGCACCGCGACGGGATATTAGTTGGGCCGCCCCTCGCGAGGCTAAGCCCACCGGTAGGACGTCCCACATCACGCCAGTTAAACACCGCGAGCGGTGAACCGACGGTGACTGAGTCGACAAGGCACACAGGGGATA
>NW_012021566.1:0-331 GCF_000956235.1 Wasmannia auropunctata
TCGGCGGTAGGCCCGACGTACGCTCTAGCCTGACCGAGCGCTAACCTGACCGAGCGCTAACCTGACCGGAGGCTAACCTGACCGAGCGCTGGCCCGACGTGTCAGGCGAGGTACTTGGCCGCGGAGCGCCTGTCGGCCCCGTCGGCGAAAGCAACACGCGGCGAGGGAATTAGCCGCGCGCCCAGCCCCGTGAAGCGAAAGCAACACGCGGCGAGGGAATTAGCCGCGCGCCCAGCCCCGTGAAGCGAAAGCAACACGCGGCGAGGGACTTAGCCGCGCGCCCAGCCCCGTCGGCGAAAGCAACACGCGGCGTGGAACTTGGCCGCCGACA
>NW_012021567.1:0-329 GCF_000956235.1 Wasmannia auropunctata
TACGTCGAATCTCGACGTGCGTAAGCGCGGAACCGCCGGATCCGAGCGCCCGCGACGTTCCCACCGCTCAAACGTCGATTCTCCGCCGTTTGAAGCGAGGAAACGTCGTATCCTTGCGTTCGCGGCGTTTACTACCATTCAAAACGTCGAATCTCGACGTGCGAAGCGCGGAACCGCCGGATCCGAGCGCCCGCGACGTTCCCACCGCTCAAACGTCGATTCTCGCCGTTTGAAGCGAGGAAACGTCGTATCCTTGCGTTCGCGGCGTTTCTACCATTCAAACGTCGAATCTCTACGTGCGACTGAGTCGACAAGGCACACAGGGGATA
>NW_012021568.1:0-346 GCF_000956235.1 Wasmannia auropunctata
TACCATCGGGCGACGAAGACGAGAGAAACACCCGCCACCGATGCGATAAATCACAAGTCGGCGGGGGGTTTCGTCTCACGGTGTCTCCGGGCCCTCCAGCGCGCGAGCGACTCTCGGCGAGTCGCCGCGGCGTTGTAGGTTACCACCGGTTCGCGCCGGCCGACGCCGCCGAATCCGAAAGGGCACAGGCACGGAGCTTGAACACCGGCCGCGGGCCTCCCTCGGATCGTTGGCGCGCCAACGCCTCGCTCCTCGCTCGCAGAGCACCGCCGGCGCGCGCGTACGCGCGCCTGGGCGGTGTGACCGGAGGGGATCTCGCGTGCGGACTGAGTCGACAAGGCACACA
>NW_012021569.1:0-324 GCF_000956235.1 Wasmannia auropunctata
TAAAGGCCGACAGGGCTGTAATCCTTGTGATACATTCCCGCATTCATCAAAAACAGCGCTTTTTGGCCGTCTTTTGCCAGCATGGCGCGGATATTGCGGAAATATTGATAGGCTTTGCCGTGTTCGTCAGCCAAAAACATATAATAATGTGTCATGAGCGGGGTTGGCGCGGCAAATCGCGAAACTATAGCCGGAAAATTCTAATCTGCTGCATACAGGCGCAGATTCCGCGCTGCGCTGCTCCTTTTCTGCGCCGCGCTGCTCTTTCGGCTTTTGAGAAAGAAGGGCGCTTTCATTTGGCGGCAAGGCAGCGGCGGGCGCGGC
>NW_012021570.1:0-313 GCF_000956235.1 Wasmannia auropunctata
CATTGCGGAACAGATAGAAAGCAAAGAGCCGGCGTCAAGACGGCAGAGCTAAAAAATTCGTGAAAATTATCTCCGCTTTATGGCCCCAAAATATCGGCGCGGCTTAATTTAATAATCCAAATAATATTGTTTCTGCTGTCATCTAAATATTCGTAATAGGCATCGTCTTTTTTATAAAAGGTGGATTTGGTGATTTTTATTCCGCACCGTATAGCCTGCGTCTAAATCACCCACATAGCGCTTAATATTCACCATTGCCTCTCTGATATAATCATATTCAAAATTGCCCTGAAAATTATCTGTGCCGATTTTT
>NW_012021571.1:0-385 GCF_000956235.1 Wasmannia auropunctata
TCAATCAGGATAATCTCGCCGCCGCGCACAATATAATCTTTATCGCGCTGGAAAAGCTTATGCGCCCGCAGCGCATTATTAAGGTGGTGGACAATGGTGACATTCTCAATATCATAGAGATCGGCGCTTTGCAAAATCCCCGCTTTCGCCAGCGTCTTTTCCATTTTCTCCGTGCCGATTTCGGTAAAAGTGGCCGTTTTTTCTTTTCGTTAATCTCGAAATCTTCCGCCTTCAGCGGCTTGATAAAAGCGTCAATAGTATTGTAAAAATCAGAGCGGTCTTCCAGCGGGCCGGAAATAATCAGCGGGGTGCGCGCTTCATCGATCAAGATAGAATCAACCTCATCGACAATGGCGTAATGGTGGCCGCGCTGCACCTGCTGCCC
>NW_012021572.1:0-390 GCF_000956235.1 Wasmannia auropunctata
TGCATAAGTGGGAGATGGCAACATCGCCGGTGAAATACCACTACTTTCATCGTTTCCTTACTTACTCGGTTGGGCGGAGCGCGTGCCCCGAGGGCTTCGTGCCCCGGCGGTCACGGTGTTCTAGAGCCAAGCGTGTCAGAGTGGCGTGAGGCCTCGGCCGATCGCCGTTTGTACTCCCGCGTGATCCGATTCGAGGACACTGCCAGGCGGGGAGTTTGATTGGGGCGGTACATCTGTCAAAGAATAACGCAGGTGTCCTAAGGCCAGCTCAGCGAGGACAGAAACCTCGCGTAGAGCAAAAGGGCAAAAGCTGGCTTGATCTCGATGTTCAGTACGCATAGAGACTGCGAAAGCACGGCCTAACTGAGTCGACAAGGCACACAGGGGATA
>NW_012021573.1:0-351 GCF_000956235.1 Wasmannia auropunctata
TGGCGAAAGCAACACGCGGTGTGGAACTTGGCCGCCGACCGCTCGTCAGCCCCGCCGGCGGTAGGCCCGACGTACGCGCTAGCCTGACCGAGCGCTAACCTGACCGAGCGCGAGACCGAACGAGCGACTAACCTGACCGAGCGCTAACCTGACCGAGCGCTAGCCCGACGTGTCAGGCGAGGCACTTGGCCGTTGAGCGCCTGTCGGCCCCGTCGGCGAAAGCAACACGCGGCGCGGGACTTAGCCGCGGAGCGCGCGACAGACCCGCCGGCGGTAGGCCCGACGTACGCGCTAGCCTAACCGAGCGCAAACCTGACCACCGAACTGAGTCGACAAGGCACACAGGGGATA
>NW_012021574.1:0-314 GCF_000956235.1 Wasmannia auropunctata
TCGCGCGGGACTTAGAAAATTTCGGGTCGGGTCCGGAGGTAAACCTGGCCGATCGACGCTTCCCCGCTAGCCGCCTTTAATATTACGTCGATTCGTCGTGCCCGCACGTCTGTTCGGCCACTCAAGTGCCCCCGTGCACCCCCGTCGACCGTTCGCCTCGATAGCGGAGAATTTTCGGCGCCGGAGGTAAACGCGGCGGAAAGCAACACGCCGCGCGAAAGCAACACGCCGCGCGAGACTTAGAAAATTTTCGGGTCGGGTCCGGAGGTAAACCTGGCCGATCGACGCTTCGCATCCCCGCTGGCGCCCTTAAA
>NW_012021575.1:0-336 GCF_000956235.1 Wasmannia auropunctata
TTCACTCCTCTCTCTCGTGGCCATCTCTCGCCGGGGCTTCACCATCTCTCTCTCCTCGTCTTCCACTCGGCCACTCTCTCGGCGCGCGGGCAGCGCGCGAGGAGGCACGGAGAGTCGACGGGGGAGAGTGGGATCCTCCGGGATCAACGCCACTCGCGAGGGAATGGGGGCCCTTCGATCAGCCTGGCCGCGCGTCCGAGCACGCGCGGACCGCCGCCCCGTTTGCAGGGGGCTACGGCACAACGTGAGACGACATCGTCGCGCGAGCGGAGCGTCTCTCGTCTCCAACCGGCGCGCGATCGCGCGGGACTGAGTCGACAAGGCACACAGGGGATA
>NW_012021576.1:0-413 GCF_000956235.1 Wasmannia auropunctata
TAATGTGTGGAGAAACAGCTGCCTTTGGGCGCGGGCAAAAATGAAGGACGCAAAGGAAGCGGCAAACAGTGCTGCAGAAAATCAAGAATAGTTTTTTTGATAAAAATGGTGGGTGATGAGGGGTTCGAACCCACGACCCGCTGATTAAGAGTCAGCTGCTCTACCAACTGAGCTAATCACCCGTAATAAACTGCTCTATCCTGCCCCTTCAGAGCAACGCCCCGCAAGAAGCTTGCCTGAGGCGATCTGATAGCCTCTCAGCGCACAAAAAGCCCCGCAAAGGCAGAGCCGAAGCGCGTCTGCCGCCAAATTATGCCGCAAATGATGCAAGACCTCCGCCTCTATAGCCGCTGCGAAACAATTTGTCCAGTACTCAATATTATTTACTGAGTCGACAAGGCACACAGGGGATA
>NW_012021577.1:0-357 GCF_000956235.1 Wasmannia auropunctata
GTCGTATCCTTGCGTTCGCGGCGTTTCCACCATTCAAACGTCGAATCTCGACGTGCGGAAGCGCGGAACCGCCGGATCCGAGCGCCCGCGACGTTCCCACCGCTCAAACGTCGATTCTCGCCGTTTGAAGCTCGGAAACGTCGTATCCTTGCGTTCGCGGCGTTTCCACCATTCAAAACGTCGAATCTACGACGTGACGAACGCGCGGAAACCGGCCGGAGTCCCGAGCGCCCGCGACGTTCCCACCGCTCAAACGTCGATTCTCGCCGTTTGAAGCTCGGAAACGTCGTATCCTTGCGTTCGCGGCGTTTCCACCATTCAAACGTCGAACTGAGTCGACAAGGCACACAGGGGATA
>NW_012021578.1:0-301 GCF_000956235.1 Wasmannia auropunctata
TACTATATTCTAAGCCGGCGCAGCCGCCTTTCCTTACGCCCAGCAAAAGGCCAAGCGCGCCTTCCCGCTCTGCGCAAATTTCGCGCACGCGCTGCGCGGCATTTTCTGTCAAGGTTAAAATTGCAAAACGCGCCATAATACCATTCGCCTATTATAAAATTCTGCAAGCGCCCCAAGCTCTTATAATCCCATATGCGGAAAAAGAAAGATAAAGCCGCCATTTCGGCTTTCGATACTGCTAAAATAAAGGAATATTCTATCAATCTATCTTTTACTGAGTCGACAAGGCACACAGGGGATA
>NW_012021579.1:0-335 GCF_000956235.1 Wasmannia auropunctata
TCACGGGGGCACTCGGGTGGCCGAATAGACGTGCGGGCACGCGAATCGACGTATATTAAGAGCGCCAGCGGGGATGCGAAGCGTCGATCGGCCAGGTTTACCTCCGGACCCGACCCGAAAATTTTCTAAGTCTCGCGCGGCGTGTTGCTTTCGCGCGGCGTGTTGCTTTCGCCGCGTTTACCTCCGTCGCAAAAATTCTCCGCTATCGAGGCGAACGGACGACGGGGGTGCCACGGGGGCACTCGGGTGGCCAAATAGACGTGCGGGCACGCGAATCGACGTAATATTAAGGACGCTAGCGGGGAAGACTGAGTCGACAAGGCACACAGGGGATA
>NW_012021580.1:0-444 GCF_000956235.1 Wasmannia auropunctata
TCACTCCGCGCGAAAGCAACACGCCGCGCGGGACTTAGAAAATTTTCGGGTCGGGTCCGGATGTAAACCTGGCCGATCGACGCTTCGCTTCCCCGCTGGCGCCCTCAATATTACGTCGTATTCGCCGTGCCCGCACGTCTCGTTCGGCCACCTCAAGTCGCCCCGTGCACCCCGTCGACCGTTCGCCTCGATAGCGGAGGAATTTTCGGCGCCGGAGGTAAACGCGGCGAAAGCAACACTCCGCGCGAAAGCAACACGCCGCGCGGGACTTAGAAAATTTTCGGGTCGGGTCCGGAGGTAATCCTGGCCGATCGACGCTTCGCTTCCCCGCTGGCGCCCTTAATATTACGTCGATTTCCGTGCCCGAACGTCTATTCGGCCACCCGAGTGCCCCCGTGCACCCCCGTCGTCCGTTCACTGAGTCGACAAGGCACACAGGGGATA
>NW_012021581.1:0-330 GCF_000956235.1 Wasmannia auropunctata
TACAGCGGGCCAGGCACGGCGACGGCGCTAGGTCCGTTAACGTCCGTGTACCGTGGCGCGCGCTTGCGACGGCCTCGACGCACACTCTGGCGCGCGCACGCGGAGTCCCTCGCGCTCCCGAGAGAGCGGAGAGACTCGCGGCGCGACGAGAGAGCTGCGGCCTGATACCTTGCGTGTACCGCCGGGCAGCCGGCCGGGCGACCGGGGGTTTGACGCGCGCCGTTTTACCGGCGGCGCGTCAGTCACCGCACCCGGGCCGTAGACCGACACCCAGCGGGTCGCGACGTTCTACTAGGGGAGAAGTGCACGACGGCGTAACGCCGGACATCG
>NW_012021582.1:0-369 GCF_000956235.1 Wasmannia auropunctata
TTATTACGTCGATTCGCGTGCCCGCACGTCTATTTGGCCACCCGAGTGCCCCCGTGCACCCCCGTCGTCCGTACGCCTCGATAGCGGAGAATTTTTGGCGCCGGAGGTAAACGCGGCGAAGCAACACGCCGCGCGAAAGCGAACACGGCCGCGCGAGACTTAGAAAATTTTCGGGTCGGGTCCGGAGGTAAACCTGGCCGATCGACGCTTCGCATCCCCGCTGGCGCCCTTAATATTACGTCGATTTCCGTGCCCACACGTCTATTCGGCCACCCGAGTGCCCCCCGTGCACCCCCGTCGACCGTTCGCCTCGATAGCGGAGAATTTTCGGCGTCGGAGGTAAACGCGACTGAGTCGACAAGGCACACA
>NW_012021583.1:0-302 GCF_000956235.1 Wasmannia auropunctata
CGTCGATTCTCGCCGTTTGAAGCTCGGAAACGTCGTATCCTTGCGTTCGCGGCGTTTCTACCATTCAAACGTCGAATCTCGACGTGCGAAGCGCGGAACCGCCGGATCCGAGCGCCCGCGACGTTCCAACCGCTCAATCGTCGATTCTCGCCGTTTGAAGCTCGGAAACGTCGTATCCTTGCGTTCGCGGCGATTCTACCATTTCAAACGTCGAATCTCGACGTGCCGAAGCGTCCGGAACCGCCGGATCCGAGCGCCCGCGACGTTCCCACCGCGTCAAGTCGTCGATTCTCGCCGTTTGA
>NW_012021584.1:0-362 GCF_000956235.1 Wasmannia auropunctata
TAAGGATACGACGTTTCCGAGCTTCAAACGGCGAGAATCGACGTTTGAGCGGTGGGAACGTCGCGGGCGCTCGGATCCGGCGGTTCCGCGCTTCGCACGTCGAGATTCGACGTTTGAATGGTGGAAACGCCGCGAAACGCAAAGGATACGACGTTTCCGAGCTTCAAACGGCGAGAATCGACGTTTAGAGCGGTGGGAACGTCGCGGGCGCTCGGATCCCGGCGGTTCCGCGGCTTCGGCACGTCGAGATTCGACGTTTGAATGGTGGAAACGCCGCGAACGCAAGCATACGACGTTTCCGAGCTTCAAACGGCGAGAATCGACGTTTGAGCGGTGACTGAGTCGACAAGGCACACAGGGGA
>NW_012021585.1:0-304 GCF_000956235.1 Wasmannia auropunctata
GCCAGCCATTTTTCTAATCCCGGCTCTGTATCCGGCTTAATGGCCTCCGCCGGGCATTCCGGCTCGCAAACGCCGCAATCGATACATTCATCGGGGTTGATAACCAGCATATTTTCCCCCTCGTAAAAACATCCACCGGGCAAACTTCAACGCAATCCGTATATTTACAGCGAATGCAATTATCCGTGACAACATAAGTCATCTGCCATACCTCCTAAATTTCTGAATGTGCCAAACCGCGCCGCACATATATTTATATAGGCCGCGCTTGGCCAAACTGAGTCGACAAGGCACACAGGGGATA
>NW_012021586.1:0-336 GCF_000956235.1 Wasmannia auropunctata
TTTCAAACGACGAGAATCGACGTTTGAGCGGTGGGAACGTCGCGGGCGCTCGGATCCGGCGGTTCCGCGCTTCGCACGTCGAGATTCGACGTTTGAATGGTGGAAACGCCGCGAACGCAAGGATACGACGTTTCCGAGCTTCAAACGGCGGAGAATCGACGTTTGAGCGGTGGGAACGTCGCGGGCGCTCGGATTCCGGCGGTTCCGCGCTTCGCACGTCGAGTATTCGTACGTTTGAATGGTTCGGAAACGCCGTCGAAACGGCAAGGTATACGACGTTTCCGAAGGCTTCAAACGGCGGAGAAGTCGACGTTTGAGCGGTGGGAACGTCGCGGA
>NW_012021587.1:0-316 GCF_000956235.1 Wasmannia auropunctata
TTAAACGATGCCAGCTAGCGATCCGCCGAAGTTCCTCCGATGACTCGGCGGGCAGCTTCCGGGAAACCAAAGCTTTTGGGTTCCGGGGAAGTATGGTTGCAAAGCTGAAACTTAAAGGAATTGACGGAAGGGCACCACCAGGAGTGGAGCCTGCGGCTTAATTTGACTCAACACGGGAAACCTCACCAGGCCCAGACACCGGAAGGATTGACAGATTGATAGCTCTTTCTTGATTCGGTGGGTGGTGGTGCATGGCCGTTCTTAGTTGGTGGAGCGATTTGTCTGGTTAATTCCGACTGAGTCGACAAGGCACACA
>NW_012021588.1:0-303 GCF_000956235.1 Wasmannia auropunctata
TCCTCCGGCGCCAAAAATTTTCCGCTATCGAGGCGAACGGTCGACGGGGGTGCACGGGGGCACTCGGGTGTCCGAATAGACGTGTGGGCACGGAAATCGACGTAATATTAAGGGCGCCAGCGGGGATGCGAAGCGTCGATCGGCCAGGTTTACCTCCGGACCCGACCCGAAAATTTTCTAAGTCTCGCGCGGCGTGTTGCTTTCGCGCGGCGTGTTGCTTTCGCCGCGTTTACCTCCGGCGCCAAAAATTCTCCGCTATCGAGGCGTACGGACGAACTGAGTCGACAAGGCACACAGGGGATA
>NW_012021589.1:0-350 GCF_000956235.1 Wasmannia auropunctata
AGATTCGACGTTTGAATGGTGGAAACGCCGCGAACGCAAGGATACGACGTTTTCCGAGCTTCAAACGGCGAGAATCGACGGTTTGAGCGGTGGGAACGGCGCGGGCGCTCGGATCCGGCGGTTCNCGCTTCGCACGTCGAGATTCGACGTTGTAATGGTGGAAACGCCGCGAACGCAAGGATACGACGTTTCCGAGCTTCAAACGGCGAGAATCGACGTTTGGAGCGGTGGAACGGCGCGGGCGCTCGGATCCGGCGGATCCGCGCTTCGCACGTCGAGATTCGACGTTTGAATGGTGGAAACGCCGCGAACGCAAGGATACGACGTTTACTGAGTCGACAAGGCACACA
>NW_012021590.1:0-400 GCF_000956235.1 Wasmannia auropunctata
TCTTGCTTCGGCATCGTGACACGGCACAAGCGCGCGCGAGAACATAGAGATAGGCGCGCTCTCGGCTAGCTCGGATTGCGTGCGCGTCGTTGACACGCGCGCTCTCCAATATCGTCCGTCAATTCCACTGATCTCTCTCTCTTCTCTTCTCTCTGTGTGTCCTTACAGTCGCCGACTCAGCGCGCGCTCACGAGAAGGGCGCAAAGAGCAGGACCTCCGGAACGTTAATGATCCTTCCGCAGGTTCACCTACGGAAACCTTGTTACGACTTTTACTTCCTCTAAATGATCAAGTTTGGTCATCTTCCCGGCAACATCGGCAATGCCGACGCATTGCCGCGCACCAGTCCGAAGACCTCACTAAATCATTCAAACTGAGTCGACAAGGCACACAGGGGATA
>NW_012021591.1:0-300 GCF_000956235.1 Wasmannia auropunctata
TGTGCGCGCGCCAGAGTGTGCGTCGAGGCCGTCGCAAGCGCGCGCCACGGTACACGGACGTTAACGGACCTAGCGCCGTCGCCGTGCCTGGCCCGCTGTTGGTCGTGCGGTAAGAGAGAATATCTTAACCTTCGACAGGCCTGCAAAACGTTCGCCGCGCGCGCGCCTCTTCGCGGGGGTCACGCGTGGCGACGGATACCGGTCGGTGACGCTACTGCTTTGGGTACTCTTAGGACTCGTCTTGAAACACGGACCAAGGAGTCTAACATGTAACTGAGTCGACAAGGCACACAGGGGATA
>NW_012021592.1:0-393 GCF_000956235.1 Wasmannia auropunctata
TGCTCTCGTCTCATTCCCCCGCGCGATCGCGCGCCGGTTGGAGACGAGAGACGCTCCGCTCGCGCGACGATGTCGTCTCACGTTGTGCCGTAGCCCCCTGCAAACGGGGCGGCGGTCCGCGCGTGCTCGGACGCGCGGCCAGGCTGATCGAAGGGCCCCCATTCCCTCGCGAGTGGCGTTGATCCCGGAGGATCCCACTCTCCCCCGTCGACTCTCCGTGCCTCCTCGCGCGCTGCCCGCGCGCCGAGAGAGTGGCCGAGTGGAAGACGAGGAGAGAGAGATGGTGAAGCCCCGGCGAGAGATGGCCACGAGAGAGAGGAGTGAAGCAAATACCGAAACATGTTTGACAGCGTTGCGAAAGCACGACTGAGTCGACAAGGCACACAGGGGATA
>NW_012021593.1:0-355 GCF_000956235.1 Wasmannia auropunctata
CCGCGCCTTAGCCGCGCGCGGTTTTGCCCGCTTTTTATGCGCGGGCAAACGCATTCCGCTGTTTGTTTTTTCTTTTTTGCAATAATGCCGCCTGTTTTTCGGCGGTGTTGACGCGGCGTTAAGAATTTGGCGGCATAATCCGCTTTGCAATATTGGTTAATGGAGCGGCTTAAGCGGGCGGGCGTTTGCCGCGCTTTGAGATTCTATGCGTAAAAGGTTCCGTGCGTTTTGATGGCGGTTTTATTTTTTTCTTATCAGCGGCTTGGCGCGCCCTTTTTGCGGGCTTGCGCGCGCAGGCTTGCGCTTTTCAGCCTTATTCTGCCGCTTTTATGGGGCGCGCTCTCCATTGATGCCG
>NW_012021594.1:0-308 GCF_000956235.1 Wasmannia auropunctata
TGTTTGAAGCTCGGAAACGTTGTATCCTTGCGTTCGCGGCGTTTCCACCATTCAAACGTCGAATCTCGACGTGCGAAGCGCGGAACCGCCGGATCCGAGCGCCCGCGACGTTCCCACCGCTCAAACGTCGATTCTCGCCGTTTGAAGCTCGGAAACGTCGTATCCTTGCGTTCGCGGCGTTTCCACCATTCAAACGTCGAATCCTCGACGTGCGAAGCGCGGAACCGCCGGATCCGAGCGCCCGCGACGTTCCCACCGCTCAAACGTCGATTCTCGCCGTTTGAAGCTCGGAAACGTCGTATCCTTGC
>NW_012021595.1:0-328 GCF_000956235.1 Wasmannia auropunctata
GCGCAAGACCCTGCCTTGTCCAAACTGTTTGCCGCGCCAGCAGCGCCATCACCTTTGCCCGCGCCGCCGATGATTTTTCCGGCTGCCTGCCTGTCCACCGCCAAGCGGCAAGCCCGGGCAGCGGCTCCAGCGCCGCAGGGCAGTTCAGCGCCATGCGCGCCGCCTGCCCGAAAGGCGTCATCGTATATTCAGCCATAAAGGAGAGAAAATCCAAAAATTCAGACGATACAGGCGGGCAGTCAAAAACCCTATCGATAAAGCGCAGCTTTTGCAGCGGCGGGGCATTTTTTGCTTGCCCCAACTGAGTCGACAAGGCACACAGGGGATA
>NW_012021596.1:0-315 GCF_000956235.1 Wasmannia auropunctata
TCCGAGCTTCAAACGGCGAGAATCGACGTTTGAGCGGTGGGAACGTCGCGGGCGCTCGGATCCGGCGGTTCCGCGCTTCGCACGTCGAGATTCGACGTTTGAATGGTGGAAACGCCGCGAACGCAAGGATACGACGTTTCCGAGCTTCAAACGGCGAGAATCGACGTTTGAGCGGTGGGAACGTCGCGGGCGACTCGGGATACCGGCGGGTTCCGGCGCTTCGCACGTCGAGATTCGACGTTTGAATGGTGGAAACGCCGCGAACGCAAGGATACGACGTTTCCGAGCTTCAAACGGCGAGAATCGACGTTTGAG
>NW_012021597.1:0-368 GCF_000956235.1 Wasmannia auropunctata
TTTGGCTTAAAATCTCACTCCTTGCCGAATCACTCAAGCAAGCCCGCCCCGCCGCAGGCTCAGCTTCAATCCGCCGCCGAAAGCAAAGCCCGCGCACAGCGCTTCAATGCAGAAAAACCATCACGGCACACAAACAGCTGCGTTTAAAGTTTTAATGCAAATCGATCGCGCAATATATAAACCGCCCCGCAGGCCAAGAGCCTTTCCACGCTCGCAAACCCTGCCAAAGCCGATAAAGCCGCCGCCGATCAGAAATACAGGCTTAAAGACCGCAACACCGCATAAAGCAGAGCGCCTGAAATCTGCGCCCGCCAAAAGCGCCACAGCCCCGCCGCCTTCAAAACCGCACTCCGCCGCCAAAGACAGGA
>NW_012021598.1:0-312 GCF_000956235.1 Wasmannia auropunctata
GGAACCGCCGGATCCGAGCGCCCGCGACGTTCCCACCGCTCAAACGTCGATTCTCGCCGTTTGAAGCTCGGAAACGTCGTATCCTTGCGTTCGCGGCGTTTCCACCATTCAAACGTCGAATCTCGACGTGCGAAGCGCGGAACCGCCGGAATCCGAGACGCCCGTCGACGTTCCCACCGCTCAAACGTTCGATTACTTCGCCGTTTGTAAGCTCGGGAAACGTCGTAAGTCCTTGCGTTCGGCGGCGGTTTCCACCATTCAAACGTCGAATCTCGACGTGCGAAGCGCGGAACCGCCGGATCACGTAATAAC
>NW_012021599.1:0-399 GCF_000956235.1 Wasmannia auropunctata
TGCAGCCTGAATGGCGAATGGCGCCTGATGCGGTATTTTCTCCTTACGCATCTGTGCGGTATTTCACACCGCATATGGTGCACTCTCAGTACAATCTGCTCTGATGCCGCATAGTTAAGCCAGCCCCGACACCCGCCAACACCCGCTGACGCGCCCTGACGGGCTTGTCTGCTCCCGGCATCCGCTTACAGACAAGCTGTGACCGTCTCCGGGAGCTGCATGTGTCAGAGGTTTTCACCGTCATCACCGAAACGCGCGAGACGAAAGGGCCTCGTGATACGCCTATTTTTATAGGTTAATGTCATGATAATAATGGTTTCTTAGACGTCAGGTGGCACTTTTCGGGGAAATGTGCGCGGAACCCCTATTTGACTGAGTCGACAAGGCACACAGGGGATA
>NW_012021600.1:0-398 GCF_000956235.1 Wasmannia auropunctata
CGTAAACGGAAAAGCCCGCGCGCTATAATGTTCAAATTCCTCCGCTTAATCGAACCTGCCGCTTCCTTTCAATGCGCTGCGTCTTTGCGCCGCCCTGCCCGCCGCTGTTTTGCGGGCAGATGCCGCTTTACGTATTATCGGCGGCTTTTGCCGAAGCAGAGCCTGCCTCAGGGTTAAGCCTGTCGTAAAGCCCTTTGCCTGTTTTAAAAGCCGGGAACCCATTTTTCTTCCACCGGGACGGGCGTATTTTTGCGCGGATTGCGCGCCAGCCGCGCCGGGCGGTTTTTAACGGAAAAAGCGCCGAAGCCGCGCAATTCCACCCTTTTGCCTTCCGCCAGGGAACGGCTGATAGTGTCAAGAACGGCTCTGACAATATTTTCAGCGTCATGGCGGAATAA
>NW_012021601.1:0-347 GCF_000956235.1 Wasmannia auropunctata
ATACGAAGTTATTACGTTTCGCACGTCGAGATTCGACGTTTGAATGGTAGAAACGCCGCGAACGCAAGGATACGACGTTTCCGAGCTTCAAACGGCGAGAATCGACGTTTGAGCGGTGGGAACGTCGCGGGCGCTCGGATCCGGCGGTTCCGCGCTTCGCACGTCGAGAGTTCGACGTTCGAATCGTAGAAAACGCCGCGAACGCAAGGATACGACGAGTTCCGAGCTTCAACGCGAGAATCGACGTTTGAGCGGTGGGAACGTCGCGGGCGCTCGTATCCGGCGGTTCCGCGCTTCGCACGTCGAGATTCGACGTTTGAATGGTAGAAACTGAGTCGACAAGGCAC
>NW_012021602.1:0-382 GCF_000956235.1 Wasmannia auropunctata
TATACGAAGTTATTACGTAGCGGCGGGAACGTCGCGGGCGCTCGGATCCGGCGGTTCCGCGCTTCGCACGTCGAGATTCGACGTTTGAATGGTAGAAACGCCGCGAACGCAAGGATACGACGTTTACCGAGCTTCAAACGGGCGAGAATCGACGTTTGAGCGGTGGGAACGTCGCGGGCGCTCGGATCCGGCGGTTCCGCGCTTCGCACGTCGAGATTCGACGTTTGAATGGTGAAACGCCGCGTACGCAGGATACGACGTTTCCGAGCTTCAAACGGGCGAGAATCGACGTTTGAGCGGTGGGAACGTCGCGGGCGCTCGGATCCGGCGGTTCCGCGCTTCGCACGTCGAGATTCGACGTTTGAATGGTGGAAACGCCGCG
>NW_012021603.1:0-459 GCF_000956235.1 Wasmannia auropunctata
TCATACATTATACGAAGTTATACGATGCGCGAGCGGAGCGTCTCTCGTCTCCAACCGGCGCGCGATCGCGCGGGGGAATGAGACGAGAGCCGGGGCGGAAATCTTTGAAAAACCATCGGGCGACGAAGACGAGAGAAACACCCGCCACCGATGCGATAAATCACAAGTCGGCGGGGGGTTTCGTCTCACGGTGTCTCCGGGCCCTCCAGCGCGCGAGCGACTCTCGGCGAGTCGCCGCGGCGTTGTAGGTTACCACCGGTTCGCGCCGGCCGACGCCGCCGAATCCGAAAGGGCACAGGCACGGTGCTTGAACACCGGCCGCGGGCCTCCCTCGGATCGTTGGCGCGCCAACGCCTCGCTCCTCGCTCGCAGAGCACCGCCGGCGCGCGCGTACGCGCGCCTGGGCGGTGTGACCGGAGGGGATCTCGCGTGCGGTCGATCTCGACACTCGTCGTCCAC
>NW_012021604.1:0-326 GCF_000956235.1 Wasmannia auropunctata
GAACGTCGCGGGCGCTCGGATCCGGCGGTTCCGCGCTTCGCACGTCGAGATTCGACGTTTGAATGGTGGAAACGCCGCGAACGCAAGGATACGACGTTTCCGAGCTTCAAACGGCGAGAATCGACGTTTGAGCGGTGGGAACGTCGCGGGCGCTCGGATCCGGCGGTTCCGCGCTTCGCACGTCGAGATTCGGACGTTTGAATGGTGGAAACGCCGCGAACGCAAGGATACGACGTTTACCGTAGCTTCTAAACGGCGAGAATTCGACGTTTTGAGCGGTGGGAAACGTCGCGGGACGCTACGGATCCGGCGGTTTCCGCGCTTCG
>NW_012021605.1:0-322 GCF_000956235.1 Wasmannia auropunctata
GAATCTCGACGTGCGAAGCGCGGAACCGCCGGATCCGAGCGCCCGCGCCGTTCCCACCGCTCAAACGTCGATTCTCGCCGTTTGAAGCTCGGAAACGTCGTATCCATGCGTTCGCGGTCGTTTCCACCATTCAAACGTCGAATCTCGACGTGCGAAGCGCGGAACCGCCGGATCCGAGCGCCCGCGCCGTTCCCACCGCTCAAACGTCGATTCTCGCCGTTTGAAGCTCGGAAACGTCGTATCCTTGCGTTCGCGGCGTTTCCACCATTCAAACGTCGAATCTCGACGTGCGAAGCGCGGAACCGCCATCGTATAACTTCGT
>NW_012021606.1:0-338 GCF_000956235.1 Wasmannia auropunctata
TGCGACGCGGCACCTCGGGATAAACGGACCCTCCCAAACACCACATTTCCCTGCGGCGGAACCGCGGGATTCGGCGCTGGGCTCTTTCCTGTTCGCTCGCCGCTACTAAGGAAATCCTAGTTAGTTTCTTTTCCTCCGCTTAATAATATGCTTAAATTCAGCGGGTGATCTCGCCTGCTCTGAGGTCGTCAAAGTTTTGTATGCGAAACGCTCTCCCTGTCTCTCTTCGCGCGCGCGCGCGCGCGCGCGCGTCAGCGTCCGACGCGACGCGAGACGAACTTCGGCTCGCTCGTGTGGACGAGCGGAGCGAATCGTCGATCGGTCGCGGTCGCTACGTA
>NW_012021607.1:0-390 GCF_000956235.1 Wasmannia auropunctata
TATACGAAGTTATTACGTAGCGGCGGGAACGTCGCGGGCGCTCGGATCCGGCGGTTCCGCGCTTCGCACGTCAAGATTCGACGTTTGAATGGTAGAAACGCCGCGAACGCAAGGATACGACGTTTCCGAGCTTCAAACGGCGAGAATCGACGTTTGAGCGGTGGGAACGTCGCGGGCGCTCGGATCCGGCGGTTCCGCGCTTTCGCACGTCGAGATTCGACGTTTGTAATGGTAGAAACGACCGCGTACGCAAGGATACGACGTTTCCGAAGGCTTCAAAACGGCGGAGTAAGTCGACGTTTGAGCGGTGGGAACGTCGCGGGCGCTCGGATCCGGCGGTTCCGCGCTTCGCACATCGAGATTCGACGTTTGAATGGTGGAAACGCCGCG
>NW_012021608.1:0-306 GCF_000956235.1 Wasmannia auropunctata
CGAGCGCCCGCGACGTTCCCACCGCTCAAACGTCGATTCTCGCCGTTTGAAGCTCGGAAACGTCGTATCCTTGCGTTCGCGGCGTTTCCACCATTCAAACGTCGAATCTCGACGTGCGAAGCGCGGAACCGCCGGATCCGAGCGCCCGCGACGTCCACCGCTACTAACGTCGAATTCTCGACCGTTTGAAGACGTCGGAAACGTCGTAAGGTCCTTGGCGTTCGCGGCGTTTCCACCATTCAAACGTCGAATCTCGACGTGCGAAGCGCGGAACCGCCGGATCCGAGCGCCCGCGACATCGTATAA
>NW_012021609.1:0-352 GCF_000956235.1 Wasmannia auropunctata
TACGAAGTTATTACGTAAACGTCGTATCCTTGCGTTCGCGGCGTTTCCACCATTCAAACGTCGAATCTCGACGTGCGAAGCGACGGACCGCCGGATCCGGAGCGGCCCGCGACGTTCCCACCGCTCAATCGTCGATTCTCGCCGTTTGAAGCTCGGAAACGTCGTATCCTTGCGTTCGCGGCGTTTCCACCATTCAAACGTCGAATCTCGAACGTGCGAAGCGACGGAACCGCCGGATCCGGGAGCGGCCCGCGACGTTCCCACCGCTCAAACGTCGATTCTCGCCGTTTGAAGCTCGGAAACGTCGTATCCTTGCGTTCGCGGCGTTTCCACCATTCAAACGTCGAATCTC
>NW_012021611.1:0-362 GCF_000956235.1 Wasmannia auropunctata
TGATGCACGTCGGTCGTTCTTCTCGCTATTGAAGCGGAGAAGTCGTCGACTCTCGCACGGAGGGTGATTTACATCGTTAGACGTCTTCGGCGACGAAACGTCCGGTGTTCGCTCGCCGCGGCGGTACATCGCTTCCAGCGGCTAAGTCCCGCGCGCCTCGGTCTATCGACGACCGCGCCCATAAGCGGCCGTGCATAAGACCGTGCGTCGCCGACCGCTTGTCCGGTCGGTTGGGTACTATAAGAGGTGCGATGCGCTCGGCTAGCCGAGCGGTACGATGCGGTCGTGCGTACACGTTACTCGTGTCTCGTACGGCTTCTCGAACGTCTATGAAACACGGACCGTGATCGTTGCGATGCACA
>NW_012021612.1:0-338 GCF_000956235.1 Wasmannia auropunctata
TACGACGTTTCCGAGCTTCAAACGGCGAGAATCGACGTTTGAGCGGTGGGAACGTCGCGGGCGCTCGGATCCGGCGGTTCCGCGCTTCGCACGTCGAGATTCGACGTTTGAATGGTGGAAACGCCGCGAACGCAAGGATACGACGTTTCCGAGCTTCAAACGGCGAGAATCGACGTTTGAGCGGTGGGAACGTCGCGGGCGCTCGGTACTCCGGCGGTTTCCGACGGCTTCGCACGTCGTAGATTCGACGTTTGAAAGTGGTGGAAACGCCGGCGAAACGGCAAGGATACGACGTTTCCGAGCTTCAAAACGGCGAGAATCGATCGTATAACTTCGTA
>NW_012021613.1:0-410 GCF_000956235.1 Wasmannia auropunctata
TGAGATGACAATTGATTTTCAAATTTTAATAATTACACGCGACTAGCGACTAAGCGTAAAATTAAAATACTGAGAACAAAAAATTAATTATTGGATCGCGGTAAGCTACCTGTAAATTATCATTGTGAGACTCGTGACGAAGACGTTTTCCGTTTATGGTGAAGGCTGCTATGTGCCCACGTTCGTAGTTTACCACGATAACGCCCTCGCGTGACATAGCGATGTTCTCGGGGGATGAAAATCCGTTCGGCGCCTCGAGCGACCTCAGGAGATCGCCGAAAGTGGTGTGAACGAGTACCGGGCCGTCTGTAACATCAAATTATTCGCAATGTTAAAAATGAACCAAATTATCTCAAGATCAGGCGACAACGTAATAACTTCGTATAGCAACTGAGTCGACAAGGCACACA
>NW_012021614.1:0-375 GCF_000956235.1 Wasmannia auropunctata
CTATACGAAGTTATTACGTTCCCACCGCTCAAACGTCGATTCTCGCCGTTTGAAGCGAGGAAACGTCGTATCCTTGCGTTCGCGGCGTTTCTACCATTCAAACGTCGAATCTCGACGTGCGAAGCGCGGAACCGCCGGATCCGAGCGCCCGCGACGTTCCCACCGCTCAAACGTCGATTCTCGCCGTTTGAAGCGAGGAAACGTCGTATCCTTGCGTTCGCGGCGTTTCTACCATTCAAACGTCGAATCTACGACGTGCGAAGGCGCGGAACCGCCGGATCCGAGCGCCCGCGACGTTCCCACCGCTCAAACGTCGATTCTCGCCGTTTGAAGCGAGGAAACGTCGTATCCTTGCGTTCGCGGCGTTTCTACCAT
>NW_012021615.1:0-332 GCF_000956235.1 Wasmannia auropunctata
AGAATCGACGTTTGAGCGGTGGGAACGTCGCGGGCGCTCGGATCCGGCGGTTCCGCGCTTCGCACGTCGAGATTCGACGTTTGAATGGTGGAAACGCCGCGAACGCAAGGATACGACGTTTCCGAGCTTCAAACGGCGAGAATCGACGTTTGAGCGGTGGGAACGTCGCGGGCGTCTCGGATCCGGCGGTTCCGCGCTCGCACGTTCGAGATTTCCGACGTTTGAATGGTGGAAACGCCGCGGAACGCAAGGAGTACGACGGTTTCCGAGCTTCAAACGGCGAGAATCGACGTTTGAGCGGTGGGAACGATCGGATAACTTCGTATAATGTA
>NW_012021616.1:0-348 GCF_000956235.1 Wasmannia auropunctata
CATACATTATACGAAGTTATACGATCGTCGAATCTCGACGTGCGAAGCGCGGAACCGCCGGATCCGAGCGCCCGCGACGTTCCCACCGCTCAAACGTCGATTCTCGCCGTTTGAAGCGAAGAAACGGTCGTATCCTTGCGTTCGCGGCGTTTCCACCATTCAAACGTCGAATCTCGACGTGCGAGCGCGGAACCGCCGGATCCGAGCGCCCGCGACGTTCCCACCGCTCAAACGTCGATTCTCGCCGTTTGGAGCTCGGAAACGGTCTAGTCCTTGCGTTCGCGGCGTTTCCACCATTCAAAACGTCGAATCTCGACGTGCGAAGCGCGGAACCGCCGGATCCGAGCG
>NW_012021617.1:0-393 GCF_000956235.1 Wasmannia auropunctata
ATTATACGAAGTTATACGATACGTGCGAAGCGCTGAACCGCCGGATCCGAGCGCCCGCGACGTTCCCACCGCTCAAACGTCGATTCTCGCCGTTTGAAGCTCGGAAACGTCGTATCCTTGCGTTCGCGGCGTTTCGACCATTCAAACGTCGAATCTCGACGTGCGAAGCGCGGAACGTGCCGGATCCGAGCCGCCCGCGTACCGTTCCCACCGCTACAAACGTCGATTCTCGTCCGTTTAGAAGCTCGGAAACGTCGTAAGTCCTTAGCCGTTACGGCGGTCGGTTTCCACCATTCAAACGTCGAATCTCGACGTGCGAAGCGCGGAACCGCCGGATCCGAGCGCCCGCGACGTTCCCACCGCTCAAACGTCGATTCTCGCCGTTTGAAGACC
>NW_012021618.1:0-334 GCF_000956235.1 Wasmannia auropunctata
ACGTTTGAATGGTGGAAACGCCGCGAACGCAAGGATACGACGTTTCCGAGCTTCAAACGGCGAGAATCGACGTTTGAGCGGTGGGGACGTCGCGGGCGCTCGGATCCGGCGGTTCCGCGCTTCGCACGTCGAGATTCGACGTTTGAATGGTGAAACGCCGCGAACGCAAGGATACGAACGTTTTCCGAGACTTCAAACGGTCGAGAATACGACGTTTGAGCGTAGGGAACGTCGCGGCGGGCTCGGGATCCGGCGGTTCCGCGCTTCGCACGTCGAGATTCGACGTTTGAATGGTGGAAACGCCGCGAACGCATCGTATAACTTCGTATAATGT
>NW_012021619.1:0-495 GCF_000956235.1 Wasmannia auropunctata
ATTACCATTAACTGTAGCAAAAACTATAAAGATGACGGCTATACTATCGGCTTTTGCTTAAGCATCAATGGCGGAATACAGAGCGCGGCGGGCTATCGAAAATTATTATATCAAGGCTCTGCCGGCGGTGAAGGCGGCAGGGAACTGCCTTTCCGCCTGTGGTCGACAACAGAAAACAGGGTTATCGGCTCAAATGAAGCCGCTTTTGCCCCGCCGCTGCAAATACAGGGGAAATTAGGAAAAGGCGGGGTGTTTACTGTGCAATATGACGCCATTCTCGGCACAAGCGACAGAGACGGCTACAGCGCCAAGCCCGGCCCTTATCAAAACACGCAGGACGTCTATCTCTGGTGGGGCAAGACGACTAGAAAAAAACGGCACAGTTCCCCATAATGCCAACTGCACTTCGGTAAATTGGCCGCGGCAAGGCTCGCAAGGCACAGTTATCATCAAAGCCAATGCGCAAACCAGCTGCAATATCGCTGTCGATCAGAA
>NW_012021620.1:0-304 GCF_000956235.1 Wasmannia auropunctata
TCGTTTGAGCGGTGGGAACGTCGCGGGCGCTCGGATCCGGCGGTTCCGCGCTTAGCACGTCGAGATTCGACGTTTGTAATGCGTAGAAACGCCGCGAACGCAAGGATACGTACGTTTACCGAGCTTCAAACGGCGAGAATCGACGTTTGAGCGGTGGGAACGTCGCGGGCGCTCGGATCCGGCGGTTCCGCGCTTTGCACGTCGAGATTCGACGTTTGAATGGTAGGAACGCCGCGAACGCAAGGATACGACGTTTCCGAACTTNAAACGGCGAGGATCGACGTTTTGAGCGGTGGGAACGTCG
>NW_012021621.1:0-373 GCF_000956235.1 Wasmannia auropunctata
GCGGAACCGCCGGATCCGTGCGCCCGCGACGTTCCCACCGCTCAAACGTCGATTCTCCGCGTTTGAAGCTCGGAAACGTCGTATCCTTGCGTTCGCGGCGTTTCCACCATTCAAACGTCGAATCTCGACGTGCGAAGCACGGTAACCGCCGGGATCCGAGCGCCCGCGACGTTCCCACCGCTCAAACGTCGATTCTCGCCGTTTGAAGCTCGGAAACGTCGTATCCTTGCGTTCGCGCGTTCACCTATTCAAACGTCGAATCGTCGACGTAGGCAAGCGCGGGAACCTCGGGATCCGAGCGCCCGNGACGTTCCCACCGCTCAAACGTCGATTCTCGCCGTTTGAAGCTCGGAAACGTCGTATCCTTGCGTTC
>NW_012021622.1:0-315 GCF_000956235.1 Wasmannia auropunctata
TATACGAAGTTATACGATGAAGCGCGGAATCGCCAACTCCGAGCGCCCGCGACGTTCCCACCGCTCAAACGTCGATTCTCGCCGTTTGAAGCTCGGAAACGTCGTATCCTTGCGTTCGCGGCGTTTCTACCATTCAAACGTCGAATCTCGACGTGCGAAGCGCGGAACCGCCGGATCCGAGCGCCCGCGACGTTCCCACCGCTCAAACGTCGATTCTCGCCGGTTTGAAGTCTCGGAAACGTCGTATCCTTGCGTTCGCGGCGTTTCCACCATTCAAACGTCGAATCTCGACGTGCGAAGCGCGGAACCGCCGGA
>NW_012021623.1:0-341 GCF_000956235.1 Wasmannia auropunctata
GGTGGGAACGTCGCGGGCGCTCGGATACGGCGGTTCCGCGCTTCGCACGTCGAGATTCGACGTTTGAATGGTAGAAACGCCGCGAACGCAAGGATACGACGTTTCCGAGCTTTAAACGGACGAGAATCGACGTTTGTAGCGGTGGGAACGTCGCGGGCGCGTCGGATCCGGCGGTTCCGCGCTTCGCACGTCGAGATTCGACGTTTGAATGGTAGAAACGCCGCGAACGCAAAGGATACGACGTTTCCGAGCTTACAAACGGCGGAGAAGTCGACGTTTGAGCGGTGGGAACATCGCGGGCGCTCGGATACGGCGGTTCCGCGCTTCGCACATCGTATAAC
>NW_012021624.1:0-405 GCF_000956235.1 Wasmannia auropunctata
AGTTATACGATCCGAGCGCCCGCGCCGTTCCCACCGCTCAAACGTCGATTCTCGCCGTTTGAAGCTCGGAAACGTCGTATCCTTGCGTTCGCGGCGTTTCCACCATTCAAACGTCGAATCTCGACGTGCGAAGCGCGGAACCGCCGGATCCGAGCGCCCGCGCCGTTCCCACCGCTCAAACGTCGATTCCTCGTCCGTTTAGAAGCGTACGGAAACGTCGTATCCTTGCGTTCGCGGTCGTTTCCACCATTCAAAACGGTCGAATCTCGGACGTGGCGAAGCGCGGAACCGCCGAATCCGAGCGCCCGCGCCGTTCCCACCGCTCAAACGTCGATTCCCGCCGTTTGAAGCTCGGAAACGTCGTATCCTTGCGTTCGCGGCGTTACTGAGTCGACAAGGCACACA
>NW_012021625.1:0-354 GCF_000956235.1 Wasmannia auropunctata
ACGGCGAGAATCGACGTTTGAGCGGTGGGAACGTCGCGGGCGCTCGGATCCGGCGGTTCCGCGCTTCGCACGTCGAGATTCGACGTTTGAATGGTGGAAACGCCGCGAACGCAAGGATACGACGTTTCCGAGCTTCAAACGGCGAGAATCGACGTTTGAGCGGTGGGAACGTCGCGGGCGCTCGGATCCGGCGGTTCCGCGCTTCGCACGTCGAGATTCGACGTTTAGAACTGGTGAAACGCCGCGAACGCTAAGGATACGAACGTTTCCGAGACGTTCAAACGGCGAGGGAATCGGACGTTTGAGCGGTGGGAACGTCGCGGGGCGCTCGGATCCGGCGGTTCCGCGCTTCGC
>NW_012021626.1:0-478 GCF_000956235.1 Wasmannia auropunctata
TTGCCGCCGGTTTCGGCGCATTTTCCGGCAAATGGCTCTTTACGGCATCTCTGACAAGAATCCAGCCGCCTTTTGAGCCGGGAACCGCGCCGCGAACCAAAATAAGACCGCGATCCATATCCGTGGAGACAACCTCAATATTTTGCGTTGTCACACGAACATTACCCATATGACCAGCCATTTTCTTGCCTTTAAAGACTTTGCCCGGATCTTGGCGCTGCCCGGTTGAACCGTGCGCCCTGTGCGTTATAGAATTGCCGTGAGAGGCGCGATGCCCGCCAAAATTATGGCGCTTCATAACGCCGGCAAAGCCCTTGCCGATACTCGTACCCGTCACATCAACCTTTTGGCCGACCACAAAATGCTCTGCCGTAATTTCTGCGCCGATCTCCAATAAATTTTCGGGAGAGACACGGAATTCAGCCAATTTTGCCTTAGGCTCAACAGAGGAGCCGGCAAAATATCCGCGCATAGGCTT
>NW_012021627.1:0-310 GCF_000956235.1 Wasmannia auropunctata
TGACAGACCCTCCGGCGGTAGGCCCGACGTACGCGCTAGCCTAACCGAGCGCTAACCTGACCACCGAGCGCGAGACCGAACGAGCGCTAACCTGACCGAGCGCTAACCTGACCGAGCGCTAACCTGACCGAGCGCGAGCCCGACGGGTCAGGCGAGGTACTTGGCCGCGGAGCGCCTGTCGGCCCCGTCGGCGAAAGCAACACGCGGCGAGAAAGCAACACGCCGCGAGGGACTTAGAAAATTTTCGGCTCGGTCGGGTCCGGAGGTAAACCTGGCCGATCTACGCTTCCACGTAATAACTTCGTATAGC
>NW_012021628.1:0-303 GCF_000956235.1 Wasmannia auropunctata
GTTTCCACCATTCAAACGTCGAATCTCGACGTGCGAAGCGCGGAACCGCCGGATCCGAGCGCCCGCGACGTTCCCACCGCTCAAACGTCGATTCTCGCCGTTTGAAGCGAGGAAACGTCGTATCCTTGCGTTCGCGGCGTTTCCACCATTCAAACGTCGTAATCTCGACGTGCGAAGTCGCGGAAACCGTCCGGATCCGAGCGCCCGCGAACGGTTCCCACCGCTCGAAACGTCGGATTCTCGCCGTTTGAAGCGAGGAAACGTCGTATCCTTGCGTTCGCGGCGTTTCCACCATTCAAACGT
>NW_012021629.1:0-348 GCF_000956235.1 Wasmannia auropunctata
ATTATACGAAGTTATACGATGATTCTCGCCGTTTGAAGCTCGGAAACGTCGTATCCTTGCGTTCGCGGCGTTTCACCATTCAAACGTCGAATCTCGGACGTGGCGAAGCGCGGAACCGCCGGATCCGAGCGCCCGCGCCGTTCCCACCGCTCAAACGTCGATTCTCGCCGTTTGAAGCTCGGAAACGTCGTATCCTTGCGTTCGCGGCGTTTCACAGTTCAAACGGTCAATCTCGGGACTTAGGCGAAGCGCGGAACCGCCGGATCCGAGCGCCCGCGACGTTCCCACCGCTCAAACGTCGATTCTCGCCGTTTGAAGCTCGGAAACGTCGTATCCTTGCGTTCGCGG
>NW_012021630.1:0-421 GCF_000956235.1 Wasmannia auropunctata
CATACATTATACGAAGTTATACGATGCTTCAAACGGCGAGAATCGACGTTTGAGCGGTGGGAACGTCGCGGGCGCTCGGATCCGGCGGTTCCGCGCTTCGCACGTCGAGATTCGACGTTTGAATGGTGGAAACGCCGCGAACGCAAGGTAGTACGACGTTTCCGAGGCTTCAAACGGCGAGAATCGACGTTTGAGCGGTGGGAACGTCGCGGGCGCTCGGATCCGGCGGTTCCGCGCTTCGCACGTCGAGATTCGACGTTTGAATGGTGGAAACGCCGCGAACGCAAGGAGTACCGACGTTTCCGAGGGCTTACGAAACGGCGAGAATCGAACGTTTTGAGCGGTGGGAACGTCGCGGGTCGCTCGGGATCCGGCGGTTTCCGCGACTTCGGCACGTCGAGATTCGACGTTTGAATGGTGG
>NW_012021631.1:0-324 GCF_000956235.1 Wasmannia auropunctata
GCATGTATTAGCTCTAGAATTACCACAGTTATCCAAGTAAATGTGGGTACAATCTAATGAACCATAACTGATTTAATGAGCCATTCGCGGTTTCACCTTAATTCGGCATGCACTGAGACATGCATGGCTTAATCTTTGAGACAAGCATATGACTACTGGCAGGATCAACCAGGGAGCTTCGTGTGTGCGTTTTTCTCGAGAGCCAGCGAGCGCAGCACAGAGAGCCGTGTGCGTGTGTCGGTACTTGCCGCCGGTCTTGCGAGCCGGTCGGCGACACTCTGCTTCTTCATTCGTTACATACGTAAACCCATGTGTTATACACCA
>NW_012021632.1:0-440 GCF_000956235.1 Wasmannia auropunctata
GATCTCGTCTCATTCCCCCGCGCGATCGCGCGCCGGTTGGAGACGAGAGACGCTCCGCTCGCGCGACGATGTCGTCTCACGTTGTGCCGTAGCCCCCTGCAAACGGGGCGGCGGTCCGCGCGTGCTCGGACGCGCGGCCAGGCTGATCGAAGGGCCCCCATTCCCTCGCGAGTGGCGTTGATCCCGGAGGTTCCCACTCTCCCCCGTCGACTCTCCGTGCCTCCTCGCGCGCTGCCCGCGCGCCGAGAGAGTGGCCGAGTGGAAGACGAGGAGAGAGAGATGGTGAAGCCCCGGCGAGAGATGGCCACGAGAGAGAGGAGTGAAGCAAATACCGAAACATGTTTGACAGCGTTGCGAAAGCACGCAAGATGAACGATTACCCTGAACGGTGGATCACTTGGCTCGTGGGTCGATGAAGAACTGAGTCGACAAGGCACACA
>NW_012021633.1:0-331 GCF_000956235.1 Wasmannia auropunctata
ACGCCGTAAACACGTTCCACTGTGGAAGTCACGATCCCTCTTTTTTTTACCGGAAAGGTTTCAACGACTTCTTTGCTGAAGCGTCTTAACTCGCAGTCTGCACCTATAATTCTCGGCGAGATATACGTACCCCCGCTTGATGTAACTATATACGGTACATGTGTGTGTGTGTGTGTGTATATATATATATATATATACATATATACGTACCGGCGACGAGCTAATAAATTCGTTAACGTGGACGGGGGGAGGGAGTATTCTTTCGCCCTACATTCGTTACTATTAACTNTCTCGTAGTTAATTTATACTAAAGACAAAGATGCAACTGCTT
>NW_012021634.1:0-347 GCF_000956235.1 Wasmannia auropunctata
ATACGAAGTTATACGATGTTCGCGGCGTTTCTACCATTCAAACGTCGAATCTCGACGTGCGAAGCGCGGAACCTCCGGATCCGAGCGCCCGCGACGTTCCCACCGCTCAAACGTCGATTCTCGCCGTTTGAAACTCGGAAACGTCGTATCCTTGCGTTCGCGGCGTTTCTACGATTCAAACGTCGAATCTCGACGTGCGAAGCGCGGGAACCGCCGGGATCCGAGCGCCCGCGACGTTCCCACCGCTCAAACGTCGATTCTCGCCGTTTGAAGCTCAGAAACGTCGTATCCTTGCGTTCGCGGCGTTTCTACCATTCAACTGAGTCGACAAGGCACACAGGGGGATA
>NW_012021636.1:0-325 GCF_000956235.1 Wasmannia auropunctata
TATACGAAGTTATTACGTAACGTCGCGGGCGCTCGGATCCGGCGGTTCCGCGCTTCGCACGTCGAGATTCGACGTTTGAATGGTAGAAACGCCGCGAACGCAAGGATACGACGTTTCCTCGCTTCAAACGGCGAGAATCGACGTTTGAGACGGTGGGAACGTCGCGGGCGCTCGGATCCGGCGGTTCCGCGGCTTCGCACGTCGAGATTCGACGTTTGAATGGTAGAAACGCCGCGAACGCAAGGATTACGACGTTTCCTCGCTTCAAACGGCGAGAATCGACGTTTGAGCGTGGGAACACTGAGTCGACAAGGCACACAGGGGA
>NW_012021637.1:0-309 GCF_000956235.1 Wasmannia auropunctata
CGAAGTTATTACGTCGTCGTATCCTTGCGTACGCGGCGTTTCCACCATTCAAACGTCGAATCTCGACGTGCGAAGCGCGGAACCGACGGATCCGAGCGCCCGCGACGTTCCGACCGCTCAAACGTCGACTTCTCGCCGTTTGAAGCTCGGAAATGTCGTATCCTTGCGTTCGCGGCGTTTCCACCATTCAAACGTCGAATCTCGACGTGCGAAGCGCGGAACCGCCGGATCCGAGCGCCCGCGACGTTCCCACCGCTCAAACGTCGATTCTCGCCGTTTGAGCTCGGAACTGAGTCGACAAGGCACACA
>NW_012021638.1:0-305 GCF_000956235.1 Wasmannia auropunctata
ATACGAAGTTATACGATGACGTTCCCACCGCTCAAACGTCGATTCTCGCCGTTTGAAGTTCGGAACGTACGTATCCTTGCGTTCGTCGGCGTTTCCACCATTCAAACGTCGAATCTCGACGTGCGAAGCGCGGAACCGCCGGATCCGAGCGCCCGCGACGTTCCCACCGCTCAAACGTCGATTCTCGCCGTTTGAAGCTCGGAAACGTCGTATCCTTGCGTTTCCGCGGCGTTTCCACATTCAAACGGTCGAATCTCGGACGTGCGAAGCNGGAACCNCCGGATCCGAGCGCCCGCGACGTTCCC
>NW_012021639.1:0-355 GCF_000956235.1 Wasmannia auropunctata
ACAAAGGTATGAATAGCTGGATGAGGAAAAATCTTGCTTATCGCGCGAAATTTTATTTATTGCTTGCTTCAGGATTTTCACCTTGTTTTTACTTTCGAGAATCTTGATCCTTCGAGAAAAATCTTTCGTCGAATACTTTATTGGGATACGTTAATAAATTCTTTCCCCGAATGTGAATTCCTGCCAGCTAAACGCCGGAGATGCGCGCGAGTGGATGGCCCCCGCGTTATCAGTCTGTGCCTCTTTCGTACGTACACCGGAATCGGAGCGCACGCGCGTTCGTATCTGACGCAGTTAAGTGCACGTAATAACTTCGTATAGCATACAACTGAGTCGACAAGGCACACAGGGGATA
>NW_012021640.1:0-306 GCF_000956235.1 Wasmannia auropunctata
TCGGCGAAAGCAACACGCGGCGAGGGACTTTAGCCGCGCGACAGCCCCGTGGGGCGAAAGCAACACGCGGCGAGGGACTTTAGCCGCGCGACCAGCCCCGTGGGGCGAAAGCAACACGCGGGCGAGGGACTTAGCCGCGCGACCAGCCCCGTGGGGCGAAAGCAACACGCGGCGAGGGACTTTAGCCGCGCGACCAGCCCCGCGGGGCGAAAGCAACACGCGGCGAGGGACTTTAGCCGCGCGACCCAGCCCCGTCGGGGCGAAAGCAACACGCGGCGAGGGACTTTAGCCGCGCGCCCAGCCCCG
>NW_012021641.1:0-364 GCF_000956235.1 Wasmannia auropunctata
TCTCGACGTGCGAAGCGCGGAACCGCCGGATCCGAGCGCCCGCGACGTTCCCACCGCTCAAACGTCGATTCTCGCCGTTTGAAGCGAGGAAACGTCGTATCCTTGCGTTCGCGGCGTTTCTACCATTCAAACGTCGAATCTCGACGTGCGAAGCGCGGAACCGCCGGATCCGAGCGCCCGCGACGTTCCCACCGCTCAAACGTCGATTCTCGCCGTTTGAAGCGAGGAAAACGTCGTATCCTTGACGTTCGACGGCGTTTCTACCTATTCAAACGTCGAAGTCTCGTCGTGGCGAAGGCGCGGAACCGCCGGATCCGAGCGCCCGCGACGTTCCCACCGCTCAAACGTCGATTCTCGCCGTTTG
>NW_012021642.1:0-335 GCF_000956235.1 Wasmannia auropunctata
TGCTGGCCTCCGAGGAGGAGAGAGGAGCCAGTCTTCCCTGGGCGTCGTCCGAAATGACACAAACGAGTGGGAGAGGAGAAGAATGAGGGTTGTTGACCGAGGCGTCAACGAGATCTGGCGCGGGCGCGCGCGCGACGAAGGTGTCGCGCCGCCGCCGCCCGGAGACCAAGAGCGCCCCAAGTACAAGTGGAGATATATATATAAGATACGTTCGCCCGAGGAGAGAAGAGCGCGACGACGGGACCTCGACGCGAGAGTCACGTCGCGCCGCTCCGCGCCGCCACGTAATAACTTCGTATAGCATACAACTGAGTCGACAAGGCACACAGGGGATA
>NW_012021643.1:0-308 GCF_000956235.1 Wasmannia auropunctata
TCGCCCAGCCCCGTGAAGCGAAAGCAACACGCGGCGAGGGACTTAGCCGCGCGCCCAGCCCCGTCGGCGAAAGCAACACGCGGCGTGGAACTTGGCCGCCGACCGCTCGTCAGCCCCGCCGGCGGTAGGCCCGACGTACGCGCTAGCCTGACCGAGCGCTAACCTGACCGAGCGCGAGACCGAACGAGCGCTAACCTGACCGAGCGCTAACCTGACCGAGCGCTAGCCCGACGTGTCAGGCGAGGCACTTGGCCGTTGAGCGCCTGTCGGCCCCGTCGGCGAAATCGTATAACTTCGTATAATGTATG
>NW_012021644.1:0-342 GCF_000956235.1 Wasmannia auropunctata
ATACGAAGTTATACGATTTCTCGCCGTTTGAAGCTCGGAAACGTCGTATTTTGCGTTCGCGGCGTTTCTACCATTCAAACGTCGAATCTCGACGTGCGAAGCGCGGAACCGCCGGATCCCGAGCGCCCGCGACGTTCCCACCGCTCAAACGTCGATTCTCGCCGTTTGAAGCTCGGAAACGTCGTATCCTTGCGTTCGCGGCGTTTCTACCATTCAACGTCGAATCTCGACGTGGCGAAGCGCGGAACCGCCGGTATCCGAGCGCCCGACGACGTTCCCAACCGCTCAACGTCGATTCTCGCCGTTTGAAGCACGGAAACGTCGTATCCTTGCGTTCGCGGC
>NW_012021645.1:0-353 GCF_000956235.1 Wasmannia auropunctata
TGTTTCCACCATTCAAACGTCGAATCTCGACGTGCGAAGCGCGGAACCGCCGGATCCGAGCGCCCGCGACGTTCCCACCGCTCAAACGTCGATTCTCGCCGTTTCGAAGCTCGGAAACGTACGTAGTCCTTGCGTTCGCGGCGTTTCCACCATTCAAACGTCGAATCTCGACGTGCGAAGCGCGGAACCGCCGGATCCGAGCGCCCGCGACGTTCCCACCGCTCAAACGTCGATTCTCGCCGTTTGAAGCTCGGAAACGTCGTAGTCCTTGCGTTCGCGGCGTTTCCACCATTCAAACGTCGAATCTCGACGTGCGAAGCGCGGAACCGCCGGATCCGAGCGCCCGCACGTAA
>NW_012021646.1:0-301 GCF_000956235.1 Wasmannia auropunctata
TACGTCGATTCTCGCCGTTTGAAGCTCGGAAACGTCGTATCCTTGCGTTCGCGGCGTTTCCACCATTCAAACGTCGAATCTCGACGTGCGAAGCGCGGAACCGCCGGATCCGAGCGCCCGCGACGTTCCCACCGCTCAAACGTCGATTCTACGTCCGTTTGAAGCTCGGAAACGTCGTATCCTAGCGTTCGCGCGTTTCACCATTCAAACGTCGAATCTCGGACGTGGCGAAGCGCGGAACCGCCGGATCCGAGCGCCCGCGACGTTCCCACCGCTCAAACGATCGTATAACTTCGTATAA
>NW_012021647.1:0-343 GCF_000956235.1 Wasmannia auropunctata
GCAAGGATACGACGTTTCCGAGCTTCAAACGGCGAGAATCGACGTTTGAGCGGTCGGAACGTCGCGGGCGCTCGGATCCGGCGGTTCCGCGCTTCGCACGTCGAGATTCGACGTTTTGAAATGGTGGAAACGCCGCGAACGCAAGGATACGACGTTTCCGAGCTTCAAACGGCGAGAATCGACGTTTGAGACGGTCGGAACGTCGCGGGCGCTACGGATTCCGGCGGTTCCGCGCTTCGCACGTCGGAGATTCGACGGTTTGAAGTGGTGGAAACGCCGCGAACGCAAGGATACGACGTTTCCGAGCTTCAAAACGGCATCGTATAACTTCGTATAATGTATG
>NW_012021648.1:0-330 GCF_000956235.1 Wasmannia auropunctata
GGATACGACGTTTCCGAGCTTCAAACGGCGAGAATCGACGTTTGAGCGGTGGGAACGTCGCGGGCGCTCGGATCCGGCGGTTCCGCGCTTCGCACGTCGAGATTCGACGTTTGAATGGTGGAAACGCCGCGAACGCAAGGATACGACGTTTCCGAGCTTCAAACGGCGAGAATCGACGTTTGAGCGGTGGAACGTCGCGAGCGCTCGGATCCGGACGGTTCCGCGGCTTCGGCACGTCGAGATTCGACGTTTGAATGGTGGAAACGCCGCGAACGCAAGGATACGACGTTTCCGAGCTTCAAACGGCGAACGTAATAACTTCGTATAGCA
>NW_012021649.1:0-365 GCF_000956235.1 Wasmannia auropunctata
AACACGCCGCGCGAAAGCAACACGCCGCGCGTGACTTAGAAAATTTTCGGCTCTGTCGGGTCCGGAGGTAAACCTGGCCGATCAACGCTTCCCCGATAGCGTCCTTAATATTACGTCGATTCGCGTGCCCGCACGTCTATTTGGCCATCCGAGTGCCCCCGTGCACCCCCGTCGGTCGTTCGCCTCGATAGCGGAGAATTTTTGGCGCCGGAGGTAAACGCGGCGAAAGAAACACGCCGCGCGAAAGCAACACGCCGCGCGTGACTTAGAAAATTTTTGGCTTTGTCGAGTCCGTAGGTAAACCTGGCCGATCGACGCTTCCCCGATAGCGTCCTTAACTGAGTCGACAAGGCACACAGGGGATA
>NW_012021650.1:0-392 GCF_000956235.1 Wasmannia auropunctata
ATTATACGAAGTTATACGATGGCGAGAATCGACGTTTGAGCGGTGGGAACGTCGCGGGCGCTCGTATCCGGCGGTTCCGCGATTCGCACGTCGAGATTCGACGTTTGAATGGTGGAAACGCCGACGAACGCAAGGATACGACGTTTCCGAGCTTCAAACGGCGAGAATCGACGTTTGAGCGTTGGGAACGTCGCGGGCGCTCGGATCCGGCGGTTCCGCGCTTCGCACGTCGAGATTCGACGTTTGAAAGTGGTGGAAACGCCGGCGAACGGCAAGGATACGACGTTTCCGAGCTTCAAACGGCGAGAATCGACGTTTGAGCGTTGGGAACGTCGCGGGCGCTCGGATCCGGCGGTTCCGCGCTTCGCACGTCGAACTGAGTCGACAAGGCA
>NW_012021651.1:0-301 GCF_000956235.1 Wasmannia auropunctata
TTCAAACGTCGAATCTCGACGTGCGAAGCGCCGAACCGCCGGATCCGAGCGCCCGCGACGTTCCCACCGCTCAAACGTCGATTCTCGCCGTTTGAAGCTCGGAAACGTCGTATCCTTGCGTTCGCGGCGTTTCTACCATTCAAACGTCGAATCTCGACGTGCGAAGCGCCGAACCGCCGGATCCGAGCGCCCGTCGACGTTCCACCGCTCAAACGTCGATTCTCGCCGTTTGAAGCTCGGAAACGGTCGTAGTCCTTGCGTTCGCGGCGTTTCTACCATTCAAACGTCGAATCTCGAACGT
>NW_012021652.1:0-327 GCF_000956235.1 Wasmannia auropunctata
TGGAAACGCCGCGAACGCAAGGATACGACGTTTCCGAGCTTCAAACGGCGAGAATCGACGTTTGAGCGGTGGGAACGTCGCGGGCGCTCGGATCCGGCGGTTCCGCGCTTCGCACGTCGAGATTCGACGTTTGAATGGTGGAAACGCCGCGAACGCAAGGATACGACGTTTCCGAGCTTCAAACGACGTAGAATACGACGTTTAGAGCGGTGGGACCGTACGGCGGGCCGCTCGGGGATCCGGGCGGTTCCGCGCTTCGCACGTCGAGATTCGACGTTTGAATGGTGGAAACGCCGCGAACGCAAGGATACGACGTTTCCGAGATCG
>NW_012021653.1:0-378 GCF_000956235.1 Wasmannia auropunctata
GTATGCTATACGAAGTTATTACGTGGGAACGTCGCGGGCGCTCGGATCCGGCGGTTCCGCGCTTCGCACGTCGAGATTCGACGTTTAGAATGGTGGAAACGGCCGTCGAACGCAAGGATACGACGTTTCCGAGCTTCAAACGGCGAGAATCGACGTTTGAGCGGTGGGAACGTCGCGGGCGCTCGGATCCGGCGGTTCCGCGCTTCGCACGTCGAGATTCGACGTTTGAATGGTGGAAACGCCGCGAACGCAAGGATACGACGTTTCCGAGCTTCAAACGGCGAGAATCGACGTTTGAGCGGTGGGAACGTCGCGGGCGCTCGGATCCGGCGGTTCCGCGCTTCGCAACGACTGAGTCGACAAGGCACACAGGGGATA
>NW_012021654.1:0-362 GCF_000956235.1 Wasmannia auropunctata
ATACGAAGTTATTACGTTGGTGGAAACGCCGCGAACGCAAGGATACGACGTTTCCGAGCTTCAAACGGCGAGAATCGACGTTTGAGCGGTGGGAACGTCGCGGGCGCTCGGATCCGGCGGTTCCGCGCTTCGCACGTCGAGATTCGACGTTTGAATGGTGGAAAACGCCGCGAACGCAAGGGATACGACGTTTCCGAGCTTCAAACGGCGAGAATCGAACGGTTTGAAGGCGGTGGGAACGTCGCGGGCGCTCGGATCCGGCGGTTCCGCGCTTCGCACGTCGAGATTCGACGTTTGAATGGTGGAAACGCCGCGAACGCAAGGATACGACGTTACTGAGTCGACAAGGCACACAGGGGATA
>NW_012021655.1:0-394 GCF_000956235.1 Wasmannia auropunctata
TGTATGCTATACGAAGTTATTACGTAGCGGTTGGAACGTCGCGGGCGCTCGGATCCGGCGGTTCCGCGCTTCGCACGTCGAGATTCGACGTTTGAATGGTGGAAACGCCGCGAACGCGAGGATACGACGTTTCCGAGCTTCAAACGGCGAGAATCGACGTTTCAGCGGTGGGAACGTCGAGGGCGCTCGGATCCGGCGGTTCCGCGCTTCGCACGTCGAGATTCGACGTTTGAATGGTAGAAACGGCGCGAACGCAAGGATACGACGTTTCCGAGCTTCAAACGGCGAGAATCGACGTTTGAGCGGTGGGAACGTCGCGGGCGCTCGGATCCGGCGGTTCCGCGCTTCGCACGGTCAAGGATTCGACGTTTGGAATGGTGAAACGCGCGAACGC
>NW_012021656.1:0-350 GCF_000956235.1 Wasmannia auropunctata
ATACGAAGTTATTACGTCGTTCGCGGCGTTTCCACCATTCAAACGTCGAATCTCGACGTGCGAAGCGCGGAACCGGCCGGATCCGAGCGCCCGCGCCGTTCCCACCGCTCAAACGTCGATTCTCGCCGTTTGAAGCTCGGAAACGTCGTATCCTTGCGTTCGCGGCGTTTCCACCATTCAAACGTCGAATCTCGACGTGACGGAAGCGCGGAACCGGCCGGTAGTCCGAGCGCCCGCGCCGTTCCCACCGCTCAAACGTCGATTCTCGCCGTTTGAAGCTCGGAAAACGTCGTATCCTTGCGTTCGCGGCGTTTCCACCATTCAAACGTCGAACTGAGTCGACAAGGCAC
>NW_012021657.1:0-427 GCF_000956235.1 Wasmannia auropunctata
GTTTGAGCGGTGGGAACGTCGCGGGCGCTCGGATCCGGCGGTTCCGCGCTTCGCACGTCGAGATTCGACGTTTGAATGGTAGAAACGCCGCGAACGCAAGGATACGACGTTTCCTCGCTTCAAACGGCGAGAATCGACGTTTGAGCGTAGGAACGTCGACGGGCGCTCGGATCCGGCGGTTACCGCGCTTCGCACGTCGAGATTACGACGTTTGAATGGGTAGAAACGCCGCGAACGCAAGGATACGACGTTTCCTCGCTTCAAACGGCGAGAATCGACGTTTGAGCGGTAGGAACGTCGACGGGCGACTCGGATCCGGACGGTTACCGTCGCTTCGCACGTCGAGATTACGGACTTTGAATGGGTAGAAACGCCGCGAACGCAAGGATACGACGTTTCCTCGCTTCAAACGGCGAGAATCGACGTT
>NW_012021658.1:0-367 GCF_000956235.1 Wasmannia auropunctata
ATACGAAGTTATTACGTGGCGTTTCCACCATTCAAACGTCGAATCTCGACGTGCGAAACGCGGAACCGCCGGATCCGACGCCGCGACGTTCCCACCGCTCAAACGTCGATTCTCGCCGTTTGAAGCTCGGAAACGTCGTAATCCTTGCGTTTCGCGGCGTTTCCACCATTCAAACGTCGAATCTCGACGTGCGAAGCGCGGAACCGCCGGATCCCGAGCACCCGCGACGTTCCCGACCGCGTCAAAGGTCGATTCTCGCCGTTTGAAGCTCGGAAAACGTCGTATCCTTGCGTTCGCGGCGTTTCCACCATTCAAACGTCGAATCTCGACGTGCGAAGCGCGACTGAGTCGACAAGGCACACAGGGG
>NW_012021659.1:0-338 GCF_000956235.1 Wasmannia auropunctata
ATACGAAGTTATTACGTTCCGAGCGCTTGCGACGTTACAACCGCTCAAACGTCGATTCTCGCCGTTTGAAGCTCGGAAACGTCGTATCCTTGCGTTCGCGGCGTTTCTAAAATTCAAACGTCGAATCTCGACGTGCGAAGCGCGGAACCGCCGTATCCGAGCGCCCGCGACGTTCCCACCGCTCAAACGTCGATTCTCGCCGTTTGAAGCTCGGAAACGTCGTATCCTTGCGTTCGCGGCGTTTCTACCATTCAAACGTCGAATCTCGACGTGCGAAGCGCGGAACCGCCGTATTCGAGCGCCCGCGACGACTGAGTCGACAAGGCACACAGGGGATA
>NW_012021660.1:0-344 GCF_000956235.1 Wasmannia auropunctata
TTATACGAAGTTATACGATTGGTAGAAACGCCGCGAACGCAAGGATACGGACGTTTCCGAGCTTCAAACGGCGAGAATCGACGTTTGAGGCGGTGGGGAACGTCGCGTGCGCTCGGATCCGGCGGTTCCGCGCTTCGCACGTCGAGATTCGTACGTTTGAATGGTAAGAAACGCCGCGAACGCAAGGATACGACGTTTCCGAGCTTCAAACGGCGAGAATCGACGTTTGGAGGCGGTGGGAACGTCGCGGGCGCTCGGATCCGGCGGTTCCGCGCTTCGCACGTCGAGATTCGACGTTTGAATGGTAGAAACGCCGCGAACGCAAGGATACGACGTTTCCGAGA
>NW_012021661.1:0-339 GCF_000956235.1 Wasmannia auropunctata
ATACGAAGTTATTACGTGGCGGTTCCGCGCTTGGCACGTCGAGATTCGACGTTTGAATGGTGGAAACGCCGCGAACGCAAGGATACGACGTTTCCGAGCTTCAAACGGCGAGAATCGACTATTGAGCGGTAGGAACGTCGCGGGCGCTCGGATCCGGCGGTTCCGCGCTTCGCACGTCGAGATTCGACGTTTGAAGTGGTGGAAACGCCGCGAACGCAAGGATACGACGTTTCCGAGCTTCAAACGGCGAGAATCGACGTTTGAGCGGTGGGAACGTCGCGGGCGCTCGGATCCGGCGGTTCCGCGCTTCGACTGAGTCGACAAGGCACACAGGGGATA
>NW_012021662.1:0-391 GCF_000956235.1 Wasmannia auropunctata
ATACGAAGTTATTACGTTTCTCGCCGTTTGAAGCTCGGAAACGTCGTATCCTTGCGTTCGCGGCGTTTCTACCATTCAAACGTCGAATCTCGGCGTGCGAAGCGCGAAACCGCCGTATACGAGCGCCCGCGACGTTCCACCGCTCAAACGTACGATTCTCGCCGTTTGTAAGCTCGGAAACGTCGTATCCTTGCGTTCGCGGCGTTTCTACCATTCAAACGTCGTAATCTGGCGTGCGAAGCGCGAACCGCCGTAGTACGAGCGCCCGCGATGTTCCCACGCTCAAACGTCGATTCTCGCCGTTTGAAGCTCGGAAACGTCGTATCCTTGCGTTCGCGGCGTTTTCTACCATTCAAACGGTCGAAACTGAGTCGACAAGGCACACAGGGGA
>NW_012021663.1:0-345 GCF_000956235.1 Wasmannia auropunctata
ACATTATACGAAGTTATACGATATCCGAGCGCCCGCGACGTTCCCACCGCTCAAACGTCGATTCTCGCCGTTTGAAGCTCGGAAACGTCGTATCTGCGTCGACGGCGTTCCACCAGTTCAAACGGTCGAATCTCGACGTGCGAAGCGCGGAACCGCCGGATCCGAGCGCCCGCGACGTTCCCACCGCTCAAACGTCGATTCTCGACCGTTTGAAGCTCGGAAACGTCGTAATCCTTGCGTTCGACGGGCGTTTCCACCAGGTTCAAACGGTCGAATCTCGACGTGCGAAGCGCGGAACCGCCGGATCCGAGCGCCCGCGACGTTCCCACCGCTCAAACGTCGATT
>NW_012021664.1:0-374 GCF_000956235.1 Wasmannia auropunctata
GATCCGGCGGTTCCGCGCTTCGCACGTCGAGATTCGACGTTTGAATGGTGGAAACGCCGCGAACGCAAGGATACGACGTTTCCGAGCTTCAAACGGCGAGAATCGACGTTTGAGCGGTGGGAACGTCGCGGGCGCTCGGATCCGGCGGTTCCGCGCTTCGCACGTCGAGATTCGACGTTTGAATAGGTGGAAACGCCGCGAAACGCAAGGATACGACGTTTCCGAGCTTCAAACGGCGGAGAAGTCGACGTTTGAGCGGTGGGAACGTCGCGGGCGCTCGGATCCGGCGGTTCCGCGCTTCGCACGTCGAGATTCGACGTTACGTAATAACTTCGTATAGCATACAACTGAGTCGACAAGGCACACAGGGGATA
>NW_012021665.1:0-386 GCF_000956235.1 Wasmannia auropunctata
ATACGAAGTTATTACGTACGACGTTTCCTCGCTTCAAACGGCGAGAATCGACGTTTGAGCGGTGGGAACGTCGCGGGCGCTCGGATCCGGCGGTTCCGCGCTTCGCACGTCGAGATTCGACGTTTGAATGGTGGAAACGCCGCGAACGCAAGGATACGACGTTTCCGAGCTTCAAACGGCGAGAATCGACGTTTGAGCGGTGGGAACGTCGCGGGCGCTCGGATCCGGCGGTTCCGCGCTTCGCACGTCGAGATTCGACGTTTGAATGGTGGAAACGCCGCGAAACGCAAGGATACGACGTTTCCGAGCTTCAAAACGGCGAGAAATCGACGTTTGAGCGGTGGGAACGTCGCGGGCAACTGAGTCGACAAGGCACACAGGGGATA
>NW_012021666.1:0-331 GCF_000956235.1 Wasmannia auropunctata
TTTGAATGGTGGAAACGCCGCGAACGCAAGGATACGACGTTTCCGAGCTTCAAACGGCGAGAATCGACGTTTGAGCGGTGGGAACGTCGCGGGCGCTCGGATCCGGCGGTTCCGCGCTTCGCACGTCGAGATTCGACGTTTGAATGGTGGAAACGCCGCGAACGCAAGGATACGTACGTTTCCGAGCTTACAAACGGCGAGAATCGTACGTTTGAGCGGGTGGGAACGTCGCGGGCGCTCGGATCCGGCGTTCCGCGCTTCGCACGTCGAGATTCGACGTTTGAATGGGTAGAAACGCCGCGAACGCAAGGATACGACGTTTCCGAGCTTC
>NW_012021667.1:0-322 GCF_000956235.1 Wasmannia auropunctata
TTGCTATACGAAGTTATTACGTTCCGCGCTTCGCACGTCGAGATTCGACGTTTGAATGGTGGAAACGCCGCGAACGCAAGGATACGACGTTTCCGAGCTTCAAACGGCGAGAATCGACGTTTGAGCGGTGGGAACGGCGCGGGCGCTCGGATCCGGCGGTTCCGCGCTTCGCACGTCGAGATTCGACGTTGTAATGGTGGAACGACCGCGAACGACAGGATACGACGTTCCGAGCTTCAAACGAGCGAGAATCGACGTTTGAGCGGTGGGAAACGTCGCGGGCGCTCGGATCTGGCGGTTCCGCGCTTCGCACGTCGAGATT
>NW_012021668.1:0-409 GCF_000956235.1 Wasmannia auropunctata
TTTCGTTGTCGCGCTTAATTTCGTAAAACTACGAGTCTAAGCAGCTTGCGATTCAAGCTGACGTCAGAGTTTACGAGGAAAACTTTTGGTTTCCCTAATATATTGTACATAATTTGAGCAAGAATGACTCACAATGCACATTCGCTGACGGCAATAGAAGGCAGCTGGTAAGAAACGGACTTGCAACTTCTTGCTACAAAAACAAAAAAATACTAAAGTAAACGCATAAATTCCTGCGAATAAACGTGCCGCTAATTCGATACCTATCAAAATTCATCTTACAAAAATATCTTTGAGAAATGGATTAGGGCGCGTCGTCGCAAATATTGGTTACCAAGTATGTCTGAGCGATCGGTACGTAATAACTTCGTATAGCATACAACTGAGTCGACAAGGCACACAGGGGATA
>NW_012021669.1:0-327 GCF_000956235.1 Wasmannia auropunctata
TATACGAAGTTATTACGTAACGTCGCGGGCGCTCGGATCCGGCGGTTCCGCGCTTCGCACGTCGAGATTCGACGTTTGAATGGTGGAAACGCCGCGAACGCAATGATACGTACGTTTCCGAGCTTACAAACGGCGAGAATCGTACGTTTGAGCGGGTAGGGAACGTCGGCGGGCGCTCGGATCCGGCGGTTCCGCGCTTCGACACGTCGAGAGTTCGACGTTTGATGGTGGAAACGCCGCGAACGCAAGGATACGACGTTTTCCGAGCTTCAAAACGGCGAGAATCGACGTTTGAGCGGTGGGAACGTCGCGGGCGCTCGGATCCGG
>NW_012021670.1:0-355 GCF_000956235.1 Wasmannia auropunctata
GGAGGTAAACCTGGCCGATCGACGCTTCCCCGCTAGCCCCCTTAATATTACGTCGATTCGCGCGCCCGCACGTTTATTCGGCCACCCTACCACCCCCGTGCACCCCCGTCGTCCGTTCGCCCCGATAGCGAAGAATTTTCGGCGCCGGAGGTACACTTGGCCAAAGCAACACGCCGCGGCGGTACCTCGCTTCCAGCGGCTAAGTCCCGCGCGCCTCGGTCTATCGACGTTCGCGCCCATAAGCGGCCGTGCATAAGACCGTGCGTCGCCGACCGCTTGTCCGGTCGGTTGGGTACTATAAGAGGTGCGGTGCGCTCGGCTAGCCGAGCGGTACGATGCGGTCGTGCGTACACGA
>NW_012021671.1:0-302 GCF_000956235.1 Wasmannia auropunctata
TTACCTCCGGCGCCAAAATTCTCCGCTATCGAGGCGAACGGACGACGGGGTGCACGGGGGCACTAGGGTGGCCGAATAAACGTGCGGGCACGCGAATCGACGTAACATTAAGGGCTTAGCGGGAAGCGTAGATCGGCAGGTTACCTCGGACCGACCGAGACCGAAATTTCTAAGTCCCGGCGCGGGCGTGTTGCTTTCGCCGCGATTACCTCCGGCGCCGAAAATTCTCCGCTATCGAGGCGAACGGACGTCGGGGGTGCACGGGGGCACTAGGGTGGCCGAATAAACGTGCGGGCACGCGA
>NW_012021672.1:0-307 GCF_000956235.1 Wasmannia auropunctata
GCAGCATAAGAACCAGCATTCCCAGGCCGAAAATAACAGCTTGGCCAAAATTCAGCCAGCCGAGCGACACCCAAATTTTGGTAGCCGCCTTTTCATATTGCGCCATGGATTGGTCGAAACGGCGGGCTTCCGTATATTCATTGCCGAAATATTTGACGGTTTCAAAATTCAGCAGAGAATCGACCGCGCGGCTGTTGGCCTCATTATCTGCGGCATTCATGGAGCGGCGAATGCCTATGCGCCAGTTGCTGGCCAAAATCGTAAACCAAATATAGCCGCCGACAGTCACAATAATAATAGATAAATA
>NW_012021673.1:0-316 GCF_000956235.1 Wasmannia auropunctata
GCGGCGTTTCTACCATTCAAACGTCGAATCTCGACGTGCGAAGCGCGGAACCGCCGGATCCGAGCGCCCGCGACGTTCCCACCGCTCAAACGTCGATTCTCGCCGTTTGAAGCGAGGAAACGTCGTATCCTTGCGTTCGCGGCGTTTCTACCATTCAAACGTCGAATCTCGACGTGCGAAGCGCGGAACCGCCGGATCCGAGTCGCCGCGACGTTCCACGCTCAAACGTCGTATTCTCGTCCGTTTGGAAGTCGAGGAAACGTCGTATCCTTGCGTTCGCGGCGTTTCTACCATTCAAACGTCGATCGTATAACTT
>NW_012021674.1:0-340 GCF_000956235.1 Wasmannia auropunctata
TCGAATCTCGACGTGCGAAGAGCGGAACCGCCGGATCCGAGCGCCCGCGACGTTCCCACTGCTCAAACGTCGATTCTCGCCGTTTGAGGCTCGGAAACGTCGTATCCTTGCGTTCGCGGCGTTTCCACCATTCAAAACGTCGAATCTCGACGTGCGAAGCGCGGAACCGCCGGATCGAGTCGCCGCGACGTTCCACCGCTCAAACGTACGTATTCTCGCCGTTTGAGGCGTCGGAAACGTCGTAAGTCCTTGCCGTTCGGCGGCGGTTTCCACCATTCAAACGTCGAATCTCGACGTGCGAAGCGCGGAACCGCCGGACGTAATAACTTCGTATAGCATA
>NW_012021675.1:0-307 GCF_000956235.1 Wasmannia auropunctata
TATGCTATACGAAGTTATTACGTCCGCCGGATCCGAGCGCCCGCGACGTTCCCACCGCTCAAACGTCGATTCTCGCCGTTTGAAGCTCGGAAACGTCGTATCCTTGCGTTCGCGGCGTTTCCACCATTCAAACGTCGAATCTCGACGTGCGAAGCGCGGAACCGCCGGATCCGAGCGCCCGCGACGTTCCCACCGCTCGAAACGTCGATTACGTCGCCGTTGAAGGGCTACGGGGAAACTCGTATCCTTGCGTTCGCGGCGTTTCCACCATTCAAACGTCGAATCCTGACGTGCGAAGCGCGGAACC
>NW_012021676.1:0-486 GCF_000956235.1 Wasmannia auropunctata
AGTCTCGCAGTGCACGGCGTAAAAAATCATCGCGCGGTGTCATTAAATTCGTGCGATATTTCCCGGCGGTCTCTTCAAACGGATCCCGATTCCGAGCGTTTTCCCCGACGGCGGCGGCGATTGCCGTTATTGAGCGAGTCCGCGGACGGGGTAAGCGGGAGGCGGAGGTGGTCTCCACTCGTCACTCGCGGTTTCTATCCCGCGGAAACTCACGAGGTCGACTGCACGTTGGGGGCCTGCAGTTTCATACGGTAGAGCACTTTGTCGCGCTCGTAAAAATCAGCCTGATCCCTTTATCACCGACGCCCTCGCTACTACCCCCTACACTGTTAAATATGATAGGGTCAAATTTAAACCAATTTCTTGAGTTAAATCATATTTAGTTATTTTTAACTACCATATGTCTCAAAATTTACCATATGTGTCAAAAATTTTACCATATACGTAATAAACTTCGTATAACTGAGTCGACAAGGCACACAGGGG
>NW_012021677.1:0-324 GCF_000956235.1 Wasmannia auropunctata
TCGCACGACCGCATCGTACCGCTCGGCTAGCCGAGCGCACCGCACCTCTTATAGTACCCAACCGACCGGACAAGCGGTCGGCGACGCACGGTCTTATGCACGGCCGCTTATGGGCGCGAACGTCGATAGACCGAGGCGCGCGGGACTTAGCCGCTGGAAGCGAGGTACCGCCGCGGCGTGTTGCTTTGGCCAAGTGTACCTCCGGCGCCGAAAATTCTTCGCTATCGGGGCGAACGGACGACGGGGGTGCACGGGGGTGGTAGGGTGGCCGAATAAACGTGCGGGCACGCGAATCGACGTAATATTAAATCGTATAACTTCGTA
>NW_012021678.1:0-388 GCF_000956235.1 Wasmannia auropunctata
TCCGCCGAATCCGAAAGGGCACAGGCACGGTGCTTGAACACCGGCCGCGGGCCTCCCTCGGATCGTTGGCGCGCCAACGCCTCGCTCCTCGCTCGCAGAGCACCGCCGGCGCGCGCGTACGCGCGCCTGGGCGGTGTGACCGGAGGGGATCTCGCGTGCGGTCGATCTCGACACTCGTCGTCCACGGTCCCAGACGCAACGTTGCAACGAACGTTGTGGCGTGGTCGATCGAGTGAGAGAGAGCGGCGCGCGGATCGTCACCTGCCGTTCGACACGATTCCTCTCTCCAAATATATGCGGCTCTTATCCTCCTGTCTCTCGCGTGCAACGTCTCGTACGTGCGTTGCGCGATCGTATAACTTCGTATAATGTAACTGAGTCGACAAGG
>NW_012021679.1:0-426 GCF_000956235.1 Wasmannia auropunctata
TCACGCGCGCGGTCGGCTCGCGCGATCCACACACCAGGGCGGCTCCTCGGGCCGGAGATCGCGACTGCTCCGAGAGACCGAGTACCCGCGGAGTACAGAGGAGAGACGTATCATCTCCGAGGCTGGAGCCCGCGCACGGCAGGCGCGGCTCCGATTTTTGCACGCGCGCGCACCTCTCTCGAGGCGCACCTCTCACCGAGAGTACGGTGGGGCGGCCTACGCAGGGCGGCGGCGCGGAGCGGCGCGACGTGACTCTCGCGTCGAGGTCCCGTCGTCGCGCTCTTCTCTCCTCGGGCGAACGTATCTTTATATATATATCTCCACTTGTACTTGGGGCGCTCTTGGTCTCCGGGCGGCGGCGGCGCGACACCTTCGTCGCGCGCGCGCCCGCGCCAGATCTCGTTGACGCCTCGGTCAACGTAATAA
>NW_012021680.1:0-324 GCF_000956235.1 Wasmannia auropunctata
GCTCGGAAACGTCGTATCCTTGCGTTCGCGGCGTTTCCACCATTCAAACGTCGAATCTCGACGTGCGAAGCGCGGAACCGCCGGATCCGAGCGCCCGCGACGTTCCCACCGCTCAAACGTCGATTCTCGCCGTTTGAAGCTCGGAAACGTCGTATCTTTGCGTTCGCGGCGTTTCCACCATTCAAACGTCGAATCTCGACGTGCGAAGCGCGGAACCGCCGGATTCCGAGTCGCCCGCGACGTTCCCACCGCTCAAACGTCGATTCTCGCCGTTTGAAGCTTCGGAAACGTCGTATCCTTGCGATCGTATAACTTCGTATAATA
>NW_012021681.1:0-325 GCF_000956235.1 Wasmannia auropunctata
AAATCTCTCCCGCCGCGCAAAGAGCATCTCTGCTTCCATTTTTAATAAAAATAGGTTAAGAAGTGAAAAATATAAAACACTTTTCAAATGCACTGCAAGCATAAATGCGCGCTATTAAGCAAAGGCTTTGCAAAAATTCAATGAGCGCTCACACACATAGAGGCACAGGTTTCGCCATTCTGCTAGGACGGCGCGCTGCGCGTCAGCCCCCGCTGCAGAAACAGCTGCAAGGCAGCCGCATTATCGCCGCAGACGGCGGCATACGCCATGCGGAAGCGCTTGGCCTGCGCCCCGAGCTTTGGCTGGGAGATTTCGATTCGGCGGA
>NW_012021682.1:0-390 GCF_000956235.1 Wasmannia auropunctata
TTAAGCGGATGCCGGGAGCAGACAAGCCCGTCAGGGCGCGTCAGCGGGTGTTGGCGGGTGTCGGGGCTGGCTTAACTATGCGGCATCAGAGCAGATTGTACTGAGAGTGCACCATATGCGGTGTGAAATACCGCACAGATGCGTAAGGAGAAAATACCGCATCAGGCGCCATTCGCCATTCAGGCTGCGCAACTGTTGGGAAGGGCGATCGGTGCGGGCCTCTTCGCTATTACGCCAGCTGGCGAAAGGGGGATGTGCTGCAAGGCGATTAAGTTGGGTAACGCCAGGGTTTTCCCAGTCACGACGTTGTAAAACAACGGCCAGTGAATTCGAGCTCGGTACCCGGGGATCCTCTAGAGTCGACCTGCAGGCATGCAAGCTTGGCGTAAA
>NW_012021683.1:0-393 GCF_000956235.1 Wasmannia auropunctata
GCTGTCTCGTCTATTGCCGCTATTTTCATAATGTTCTCCCAGCAAATCTGTGAAATAGACGGCGATGGCGCGCCTGTCCCGCTCCTCCTGCTCTTTATCCGCCGCCGCGTTTTCTCCCGCCTCACCGCCGAAAACAGCGCTCAGCCCTGCACCCGCGCCTCTCTCCGCGCCCGCCCGCACAAAAGGATATTTGCACAGGCTCTGCCGCAAAAAGGCCTGCTCAATCGGCAAAAATCGCTCATAATCAATCATAATATCGCTATTGCCGAAATAATAGGGCATAAAGCGCGTCCATTCTTTAAAAATATCGGCATAGCAATAGAGCGCCAGCTTCTGCTGCGGCACTACGTAATAACTTCGTATAGACTGAGTCGACAAGGCACACAGGGGATA
>NW_012021684.1:0-449 GCF_000956235.1 Wasmannia auropunctata
TCCTCTGACACATGCAGCTCCCGGAGACGGTCACAGCTTGTCTGTAAGCGGATGCCGGGAGCAGACAAGCCCGTCAGGGCGCGTCAGCGGGTGTTGGCGGGTGTCGGGGCTGGCTTAACTATGCGGCATCAGAGCAGATTGTACTGAGAGTGCACCATATGCGGTGTGAAATACCGCACAGATGCGTAAGGAGAAAATACCGCATCAGGCGCCATTCGCCATTCAGGCTGCGCAACTGTTGGGAAGGGCGATCGGTGCGGGCCTCTTCGCTATTACGCCAGCTGGCGAAAGGGGGATGTGCTGCAAGGCGATTAAGTTGGGTAACGCCAGGGTTTTCCCAGTCACGACGTTGTAAAACGACGGCCAGTGAATTCGAGCTCGGTACCCGGGGATCCTCTAGAGTCGACATGCAGGCATGCAAGCTTGGCGTAATCATGGTCATAGCTGTA
>NW_012021685.1:0-396 GCF_000956235.1 Wasmannia auropunctata
CATTATACGAAGTTATACGATTGGTGGAAACGCCGCGAACGCAAGGATACGACGTTTCCGAGCTTCAAACGGCGAGAATCGACGTTTGAGCGGTGGGAACGTCGCGGGCGCTCGGATCCGGCGGTTCCGCGCTTCGCACGTCGAGATTCGACGTTTGAATGGTGGAAACGCCGCGAACGCAAGGATACGACGTTTCCGAGCTTCAAACGGCGAGAATCGACGTTTGAGCAGTGGACGTCGCGGGCGTTCGGATCCGGCGGTTCCGCGCTTCGCACGTCGAGATTCGACGTTTGAATGGTGGAAACGCCGCGAACGCAAGGATACGACGTTTCCTCGCTTCAAACGGCGAGAATCGACGTTTGAGCGTGGGACTGAGTCGACAAGGCACACAGGGGA
>NW_012021686.1:0-350 GCF_000956235.1 Wasmannia auropunctata
GCGGTGGGAACGTCGCGGGCGCTCGGATCCGGCGGTTCCGCGCTTCGCACGTCGAGATTCGACGTTTGAATGGTGGAAACGCCGCGAACGCAAGGATACGACGTTTCCGAGCTTCAAACGGCGAGAATCGACGTTTGGAGCGGTGGGAACGTCGCGGGCGCTCGGATCCGGCGGTTCCGCGCTTCGCACGTCGAGATTCGACGTTTGAATGGTGGAAACGCCGCGAACGCAAGGATACCGAGTTTCCGAGCTTCAAACGGCGAGGATCGACGTTTGGGANCGGGTGGAACGTCGCGGCGCTCGGATCCGGCGGTTCCGCGCTTCGCACGTCGAGATTCGACGTTTGATCG
>NW_012021687.1:0-398 GCF_000956235.1 Wasmannia auropunctata
GTATGCTATACGAAGTTATTACGTGTTCGCGGCGTTTCTACCATTCAAACGTCGAATCTCGACGTGCGAAGCGCGGAACCGCCGGATCCGAGCGCCCGCGACGTTCCCACCGCTCAACGTCGATTCGTCGCCGTTTGAAGCGAGGAAACGTCGTATCCTTGCGTTCGCGGCGTTTCTACCATTCAAACGTCGAATCTCGACGTGCGAAGCGCGGAACCGCCGGATCCGAGCGCCCGCGACGTTCCCACCGCTCAAACGTTCGATTACGTCGCCGTTTGAAGGCGTAGGAACGTCGTATCCTTGCGTTCGCGGCGTTTTCTACCAATTTCAAACGTCGTAATCTCGACGTGCGAAGCGCGGAACCGCCGGATCCGAGCGCCCGTCGACGTTCCCACCGT
>NW_012021688.1:0-323 GCF_000956235.1 Wasmannia auropunctata
CGCGACGTTCCCACCGCTCAAACGTCGATTCCTCGCCGTTTGAAGCTCGGAAACGTCGTATCCTTGCGTTCGCGGCGTTTCTACCATTCAAACGTCGAATCTCGACGTGCGAAGCGCGGAACCGCCGGATCCGAGCGCCCGCGACGTTCCCACCGCTCAAACGTCGATTCCCGCCGTTTGAAGCTCGGAAAACGTCGTATCCTTGCGTTCGCGGCGTTTCTACCAGTTCAAACGTCGAATCTCGACGTGCGAAGCGCGGAAACCGCCGGATCCGAAGGCGCCCGCGACGTTCCCACGGCTCAAACGTCGATTTTCGCCGTTTG
>NW_012021689.1:0-316 GCF_000956235.1 Wasmannia auropunctata
AGTTATACGATCGGAACCGCCGGATCCGAGCGCCCGCGACGTTCCCACCGCTCAAACGTCGATTCTCGCCGTTTGAAGCTCGGAAACGTCGTATCCTTGCGTCGCGGCGTTACGTACCATTCAAACGGGTCGAAGTCTCGACGTGCGAAGCGCGGAACCGCCGGATCCGAGCGCCCGCGACGTTCCCACCGCTCAAACGTCGATTCTCGCCGTTTGAAGCTCGGAAACGTCGTATCCTGNGTTCGCGGCGTTACGTCCATTCAAACGGGTCAAGTCTCGACGTGCGAAGCGCGGAACCGCCGGATCCGAGCGCCCG
>NW_012021690.1:0-338 GCF_000956235.1 Wasmannia auropunctata
ACGTTGCGCAAACTATTAACTGGCGAACTACTTACTCTAGCTTCCCGGCAACAATTAATAGACTGGATGGAGGCGGATAAAGTTGACAGGACCACTTCTGTGCTCGGCCCTTCCGGCTGGCTGGTTTATTGCTGATAAATCTGGAGCCGGTGAGCGTGGGTCTCGCGGTATCATTGCAGCACTGGGGCCAGATGGTAAGCCCTCCCGTATCGTAGTTATCTACACGACGGGGAGTCAGGCAACTATGGATGAACGAAATAGACAGATCGCTGAGATAGGTGCCTCACTGATTAAGCATTGGTAACTGTCAGACCAAGACTGAGTCGACAAGGCACACA
>NW_012021691.1:0-302 GCF_000956235.1 Wasmannia auropunctata
TGTCGATCGGCCAGGTTTACCTCCGGACCCGACCCGAAAATTTTCTAAGTCCCGCGCGGCGTGTTGCTTTCGCGCGGAGTGTTGCTTTCGCCGCGTTTACCTCCGGCGCCGAAAATTCTCCGCTATCGAGGTCGAACGGTCGACGGGGTAGCACGGGGGCACTTGAGTGGCCGAACAGACGTGCGGGCACGGCGAATCGACGTAAGTATTGAGGGCGCCAGCGGGGAAGCGAAGCGGTCGATCGGCCAGGTTTCATCCGGACCCGACCCGAAAATTTTCAAGTTCCGCGCGGCGTGTTGCTT
>NW_012021692.1:0-391 GCF_000956235.1 Wasmannia auropunctata
CGCGGAACCGCCGGATCCGAGCGCCCGCGACGTTCCCACCGCTCAAACGTCGATTCTCGCCGTTTGAAGCTCGGAAACGTCGTATCCTTGCGTTCGCGGCGTTTCCACCATTCAAACGTCGAATCTCGACGTGCGAAGCGCGGAACCGCCGGATCCGTAGCGCCCGCGAACGTTCCCACCGGCTCAAACGTCGATTCTCGCCGGTTTGAAGCTCGGAAACGTCGTATCCTTGCGTTCGCGGCGTTTCCACCATTCTAACGTCGAATCTCGACGTGTCGAAGACGTCGGAACCGACGGATCCGAGCGACCCGCGACGTTCCCACCGGCTCGAAACGTCGATTCTCGCCGTTTGAAGCTCGGAAACTCGTATCCTTGCGTTCGCGGCGTTTCC
>NW_012021693.1:0-515 GCF_000956235.1 Wasmannia auropunctata
TTGTCACTTCAATATTTCACACTCAATTCACATACAAATTATGCATTCGAAGAATTACGAGAAATCTTCTAATGTATTTACTTAATATCGGTACTATTACGTACTTCACAATCACTGACGATTAATTATCCGTCCACTGAAAAATCACACGAAGAAAGAAACACACGGCGATTTATTAACACGCGACCCGTTCACTCGACGATAGCAAGCAGTCGACTGACTTTAATACCGAATGTATTAAGTAGTTAATAATTATCAATCCGTGTCGATTAATTATTCGTCGATTGAAAACTCAGTCGAGCGAAGAAACACGCGCACTATTTACTAACCCACGACGATTTACTGACACATGAGGCGTTCACTCGACGATAGCAAACAGTTGACTGACTTTGTTGGTTACGTTTGCAGCGCTGTCGAAACGCGAACATGTGATTAGTTGAAATGTCACAATCAGAGCGCGGCTAAGTGCTAAGGCTTTAACCGATACAAGTATTTGATTATTTTTATCGTATAAC
>NW_012021694.1:0-412 GCF_000956235.1 Wasmannia auropunctata
GCGGATACATATTTGAATGTATTTAGAAAAATAAACAAATAGGGGTTCCGCGCAACATTTCCCCGAAAAGTGCCACCTGACGTCTAAGAAACCATTATTATCATGACATTAACCTTATAAAAATAGGCGTATCACGAGGCCCTTTCGTCTCGCGCGTTTCGGTGATGACGGTGAAAACCTCTGACACATGCAGCTCCCGGAGACGGTCACAGCTTGTCTGTAAGCGGATGCCGGGAGCAGACAAGCCCGTCAGGGCGCGTCAGCGGGTGTTGGCGGGTGTCGGGGCTGGCTTAACTATGCGGCATCAGAGCAGATTGTACTGAGAGTGCACCATATGCGGTGTGAAATACCGCACAGATGCGTAAGGAGAAAATACCGCATCAGACTGAGTCGACAAGGCACACAGGGGATA
>NW_012021695.1:0-304 GCF_000956235.1 Wasmannia auropunctata
GAGAATCGACGTTTGAGCGGTGGGAACGTCGCGGGCGCTCGGATCCGGCGGTTCGGCGCTTCGCACGTCGAGATTCGACGTTTGAATGGTAGAAACGCCGCGAACGCAAGGATACGACGTTTCCGAGCTTCAAACGGCGAGAATCGACGTTTGAGCGGTGGGAACGTCGCGGGCGCTCGGATCCGGCGGTTTCGGCGACTTCGCACGTCGAGATTTCGACGTTTGAATAGGTAGAAACGCCGCGAACGACGAAGGATACGACGGTTTCCGAGGCTTCAAACGGCGAGAATCGACGTTTGAGCAC
>NW_012021696.1:0-318 GCF_000956235.1 Wasmannia auropunctata
GTCGTATCCTTGCGTTCGCGGCGTTTCTACCATTCAAACGTCGAATCTCGACGTGCGAAGCGCCGAACCGCCGGATCCGAGCGCCCGCGACGTTCCCACCGCTCAAACGTCGATTCTCGCCGTTTGAAGCTCGGAAACGTCGTATCCTTGCGTTCGCGGCGTTTCTACCATTCAAACGTCGAATCTCGACGTGCGTAAGTCGCCGAACCGCCGGATCCGAGCGCCCGCGACGTTCCCACCGGCTCGAAACGTCGATTCTCGCCGTTTGAAGCTCGGAAACGTCGTATCCTTGCGTTCGCGATCGTATAACTTCGTATA
>NW_012021697.1:0-335 GCF_000956235.1 Wasmannia auropunctata
ACGCGCTTTCTGGGCAACGGCAATGGTGGCGGAAGCGCGGACGCGGCTAAGAGATTCTGCCAGAAATGCCATATATATCTCCCATAAATGCGCGGCGGGGGAAGCCTCGCGCTTTCAGCCGCCTGTTTGATGTGCGCTGCGCTTGCAGCTGTGAATGTAACTTAAAGAGCGGCAGAGGAAAATGGCCCCGCCGCCCGTCTCTTATAGAGCTAATAAGAAAAAATGGCTACGTCAAGAGAGAAAATGCCGCCTGCGCGCAGCCGCCCGCAGCACTCCCCTCTTTTATATGCCCCAAAATATAAGATACCATGATGCCGCTATCGGCGCAAGGCACA
>NW_012021698.1:0-431 GCF_000956235.1 Wasmannia auropunctata
CGATGGCTCTTTACCTTGGAGACCTGCTGCGGATATGGGTACGAACCGGCGCGACACCTCCACGTGGCCCTCTCCTGGATTTTCAAGGTCCGAGGGGAAGATCCGGACACCGCCGCAACTGCGGTGCTCTTCGCGTTCCAAACCCTATCTCCCTCTAGAGGTTTCCAGGGAACTCGAACGCTTATACAGAAAAGAAAACTCTTCCCGGATCTCCCGACGGCGTCTCCAGGTCATTTTGGGTTACCCCGACGAACACTCTTACGAGGGCCCGAATTGTATGCGGTTCCGCTGCCGGGTTCCGGAATAGGAACCGGATTCCCTTTCGCCCGACGGGCGTGTGTCGTTCGCTCTATCTCTCTCTTACTTTTACAGTAATCGATCATTTTGGCTAGGACAACACTAGACTGAGTCGACAAGGCACACAGGGGATA
>NW_012021699.1:0-342 GCF_000956235.1 Wasmannia auropunctata
GTTATACGATCCGCGACGTTCCCACCGCTCAAACGTCGATTCTCGCCGTTTGAGCTCGGAAACGTCGTATCCTTGCGTTCGCGGCGTTTCCACCATTCAAACGTCGAATCTCGACGTGCGAAGCGCGGAACCGCCGGATCCGAGCGCCCGCGACGTTCCCACCGCTCAAACGTCGATTCTCGCCGTTTAGAAGGCTCGGAAACGTCGGTATCCGTTGCGTTCGCGGCGTTTCCACCATTCAAACGTCGAATCTCGACGTGCGAAGCGCGGATCCGCCGGATCCGAGCGCCCGCGACGTTCCCACCGCTCAAACGACTGAGTCGACAAGGCACACAGGGGATA
>NW_012021700.1:0-347 GCF_000956235.1 Wasmannia auropunctata
TGCTATACGAAGTTATTACGTTCGATTCTCGCCGTTTGAAGCGAGGAAACGTCGTATCCTTGCGTTCGCGGCGTTTCTACCATTCAAACGTCGAATCTCGACGTGCGAAGCGCGGAACCGCCGGATCCGAGCGCCCGCGACGTTCCCACCGCTCAAACCGTCGATTCTCGCCGTTTGAAGCGAGGAAACGTCGTATCCTTGCGTTCGCGGCTTTCTACCATTCAAACGTCGAATCTCGACGTGCGAAGCGCGGAACCGCCGGATCCGAGCGCCCGCGACGTTCCCACCGCTCAAACGTCGATTCTCGCCGTTTGAAGCGAGGAAACGTCGTATCCTTGCGTTCGCGG
>NW_012021701.1:0-327 GCF_000956235.1 Wasmannia auropunctata
TCTGTAGCAATGGCAACAACGTTGCGCAAACTATTAACTGGCGAACTACTTACTCTAGCTTCCCGGCAACAATTAATAGACTGGATGGAGGCGGATAAAGTTGCAGGACCACTTCTGCGCTCGGCCCTTCCGGCTGGCTGGTTTATTGCTGATAAATCTGGAGCCGGTGAGCGTGGGTCTCGCGGTATCATTGCAGCACTGGGGCCAGATGGTAAGCCCTCCCGTATCGTAGTTATCTACACGACGGGGATCAGGCAACTATGGATGAACGAAATAGACAGATCGCTGAGATAGGTGCCTCACTGATTAAGCATTGGTAACTGTCAG
>NW_012021702.1:0-337 GCF_000956235.1 Wasmannia auropunctata
AACGTCGATTCTCGCCGTTTGAAGCTCGGAAACGTCGTATCCTTGCGTTCGCGGCGTTTCCACCATTCAAACGTCGAATCTCGACGTGCGAAGCGCGGAACCGCCGGATCCGAGCGCCCGCGACGTTCCCACCGCTCAAACGTCGATTCTCGCCGTTTGAAGCTCGGAAAACGTACGTATCCTTGCGTTCGCGGCGTTTCCTACCATTACAAACGTCGAATCTCGACGTGCGAAGCGCGGAACCGGCCGGATCCGAGCGCCCGCGACGTTCCCACCGCTCAAACGTCGATTCTCGCCGTTTGAAGCTCGGAAAACGTATAACTTCGTATAGCATACA
>NW_012021703.1:0-417 GCF_000956235.1 Wasmannia auropunctata
TGGTACACGCAAGGTATCAGGCCGCAGCTCTCTCGTCGCGCCGCGAGTCTCTCCGCTCTCTCGGGAGCGCGAGGGACTCCGCGTGCGCGCGCCAGAGTGTGCGTCGAGGCCGTCGCAAGCGCGCGCCACGGTACACGGACGTTAACGGACCTAGCGCCGTCGCCGTGCCTGGCCCGCTGTTGGTCGTGCGGTAAGAGAGAATATCTTAACCTTCGACAGGCCTGCAAAACGTTCGCCGCGCGCGCGCCTCTTCGCGGGGGTCGCGCGTGGCGACGGATACCGGTCGGCGACGCTACTGCTTTGGGTACTCTTAGGACCCGTCTTGAAACACGGACCAAGGAGTCTAACATGTACGCGAGTCATATCGTATAACTTCGTATAATGTATGGACTGAGTCGACAAGGCACACAGGGGATA
>NW_012021704.1:0-309 GCF_000956235.1 Wasmannia auropunctata
TACATTATACGAAGTTATACGATATCCGAGCGCCCGCGACGTTCCGACCGCTCAAACGTCGATTCTCGCCGTTTGAAGCTCGGAAACGTACGGTATCCTTGCGGTTCGCGGGCGTTTCCACCATTCAAACGTCGAATCTCGACGTGCGAAGCACGGAACCGCCGGATCCGAGCGCCCGCGACGTTCGCACCGCTACAAACGTCGATTCTCGCCGTTTGAAGCTACGGAAACGTCGTATCCTTGCGTTCGCGGCGTTTCCACCATTCAAACGTCGAATCTCGACGTGCGAAGCGCGGAACCGCCGGATCC
>NW_012021706.1:0-337 GCF_000956235.1 Wasmannia auropunctata
TTCGCACGTCGAGATTCGACGTTTGAATGGTAGAAACGCCGCGAACGCAAGGATACGACGTTTCCTACGCTTCAAACGGCGAGAATCGACGTTTGAGCGGTGGGAACGTCGCGGGCGCTCGGATCCGGCGGTTCCGCGGCTTCGCACGTCGAGATTCGACGTTTGAATGGTAGAAACGCCGCGAACGCAAGGATACGACGTTTCCTACGACTTCAAACGCGAGAATCGACGTTTGAGCGGTGGAACGTCGACGGCGCTCGGATCCGGGCGGTTACCGGCGCTTCGCACGTCGAGATTCGACGTTTGAATGGTAGAAACGCCGCGAACGCAAGGATAC
>NW_012021707.1:0-324 GCF_000956235.1 Wasmannia auropunctata
CGAGAATCGACGTTTGAGCGGTGGGAACGTCGCGGGCGCTCGGATCCGGCGGTTCGGCGCTTCGCACGTCGAGATTCGACGTTTGAATGGTAGAAACGCCGCGAACGCAAGGATACGACGTTTCCGAGCTTCAAACGGCGAGAATCGACGTTTGAGCGGTGGGAACGTCGTCGGACGTCTCGGAATCCGGCGGTTCGGCGCTTCGCTACGTTCGAGATTACGACGTTTGAATGGTAGAAACGCCGCGAACGCGAAGGATACGACGTTTCCGAGCTTCAAACGGCGAGAATCGACGTTTGAGCGGTGATCGTATAACTTCGTATA
>NW_012021708.1:0-470 GCF_000956235.1 Wasmannia auropunctata
TAACTGGATCTCAACAGCGGTAAGATCCTTGAGAGTTTTCGCCCCGAAGAACGTTTTCCAATGATGAGCACTTTTAAAGTTCTGCTATGTGGCGCGGTATTATCCCGTATTGACGCCGGGCAAGAGCAACTCGGTCGCCGCATACACTATTCTCAGAATGACTTGGTTGAGTACTCACCAGTCACAGAAAAGCATCTTACGGATGGCATGACAGTAAGAGAATTATGCAGTGCTGCCATAACCATGAGTGATAACACTGCGGCCAACTTACTTCTGACAACGATCGGAGGACCGAAGGAGCTAACCGCTTTTTTGCACAACATGGGGGATCATGTAACTCGCCTTGATCGTTGGGAACCGGAGCTGAATGAAGCCATACCAAACGACGAGCGTGACACCACGATGCCTGTAGCAATGGCAACAACGTTGCGCAAACTATTAACTGGCGAACTACTTACTCTAGCTTCCCA
>NW_012021709.1:0-376 GCF_000956235.1 Wasmannia auropunctata
TGTATGCTATACGAAGTTATTACGTCCGCGAACGCAAGGATACGACGTTTCCGAGCTTCAAACGGCGAGAATCGACGTTGAGCGGTGGGAACGTCGCGGGCGCTCGGATCCGGCGGTTCCGCGCTTCGCACGTCGAGATTCGACGTTTGAATGGTGGAAACGCCGCGAACGCAAGGATACGACGTTTCCGAGCTTCAAAACGGCGAGAATCGACGTTGAGCGGTGGAACGTCGCGGGCGCTCGGATCCGGCGGTTCCGCGCTTCGCACGTCGAGATTCGACGTTTGAATGGTGGAAACGCCGCGAACGCAAGGATACGACGTTTCCGAGCTTCAAACGGCGAAGAATCGACGTTTGAGCGGTGACTGAGTCGACAA
>NW_012021710.1:0-423 GCF_000956235.1 Wasmannia auropunctata
TTGTATGCTATACGAAGTTATTACGTGAGCTTCAAACGGCGAGAATCGACGTTTGAGCGGTGGGAACGTCGCGGGCGCTCGGATCCGGCGGTTCCGCGCTTCGCACGTCGAGATTCGACGTTTGAATGGTGGAAACGCCGCGAACGCAAGGATACGACGTTTCCGAGGCTTCAAACGGCGGAGAATCGACGTTTGAGCGGTGGGAACGTCGCGGGCGCTCGGATCCGGCGGTTCCGCGCTTCGCACGTCGAGATTCGACGTTTGAATGGTGGAAACGCCGCGAACGCAAGGATACGACGTTTCCGAGCTTCAACGCGGAGAAGTCGACGTTTGAGCGGTGGGAACGTCGCGGGCGCTCGGATCCGGCGGTTCCGCGCTCGCACGTCGAGATTCGACGTTTGAATGGTGGAAACGCCGCGAACG
>NW_012021711.1:0-348 GCF_000956235.1 Wasmannia auropunctata
TTTACGTCGATTCGCGCGCCCGCACGTTTATTCGGCCACCCTACCACCCCCGTGCACCCCCGTCGTCCGTTCGCCCCGATAGCGAAGAATTTTTTGGCGCCGGAGGTAATCGCGGCGAAAGCAACACGCCGCGCGAAAGCAACACGCCGCGCGGGACTTACGAAATTTTCGGCTCGGTCGGGTCCGGAGGTAAACCTGGCCGACTCGACGCTTCCCCGCTAGCCCCCTTAAATACTTACGTCGATTCCGCGCGTCCCGCACGTTTATTCGGCCACCTACCACCCCGTGCACCCCCGTCGTCCGTTCGCCCCGATAGCGAAGAATTTTCGGCGCCGGAGGTACACTTGG
>NW_012021712.1:0-383 GCF_000956235.1 Wasmannia auropunctata
CCGCAGCAGTCGATATATATCGTATGCTACTCGAGAAACTTTGACTCCGCCGGTGGAAAATGTAAATTCGTGCGGAGCCAAAGTGGGTGGAGGGACTGAAACAGGCAGTTGCCGAAGCAATTGTTTGTTTTCCGCTTCCACGGCTTGGAAACCGTGCCAGGACGGCCGGGCCTCTTAGCGACGTAATTGCCGCAACTAACAACGGTTTTAACTAGCAGTCGATTTTCGAAAAAAGAAAAAAAACACAAGAGCTATGTGTTCCACGAAATTTTCGCGAAATTACGGCCAAAAATGTGGTTTTCCAAAAACAAAAGAAGAAAGAGAGGGAATAATAATCGTATAACTTCGTATAATGACTGAGTCGACAAGGCACACAGGGGATA
>NW_012021713.1:0-402 GCF_000956235.1 Wasmannia auropunctata
TTAAAGGCGGCGAAAGCAACACGCCGCGCGAAAGCAACACGCCGCGCGGGACTTAGAAAATTTTCGGGTCGGGTCCGGAGGTAACCTAGGCCGATCGACGCTTCCCCGCTAGCCGCCCTTAATATTACCGTTACGATTCGCGTGCCCGCACGTCTGTTCGGCCACGTCAAGTGCCCCCGTGCACCCCCGTGTCCGTTCGCCTCGATAGCGGAGAATTTTCGGCGTCGGAGGTAAACGCGGCGAAAACACACGCCGCGCGAAAAGCAACACGCCGCGCGGGACTTAGAAAATTTTCGGGTCGAGTCCGGAGGTAAACCTGGACGATCGACGCTTCGCTTCCCCGCTAGCGCCCTTAATATTACGTCGATTCGCGTGCCCGCAACTGAGTCGACAAGGCACACA
>NW_012021714.1:0-319 GCF_000956235.1 Wasmannia auropunctata
TATACCGGAAGGTTACTACGATTCGCACGTCGAGATTCGACGTTTGAATGGTGGAAACGCCGGCGAACGCAAGGATACGACGTTTCCGAGCTTCAAACGGCGAGAATCGACGTTTGAGCGGTGGGAACGTCGCGGGCGCTCGGATCCGGCGGTTCCGCGCTTCGCACGTCGAGATTCGACGTTTGAATGGTGGAAACGCCGGCGAACGCAAGGATACGAAGTTTCCGAGCTTCAAACGGCGAGAATCGACGTTTGAGCGTTGGGAACGTCGCGGGCGCTCGGATCCGGCGGTTCCGCGCTTCGCACGTCGACTGAGTCG
>NW_012021715.1:0-300 GCF_000956235.1 Wasmannia auropunctata
TCCGGCGGTTCCGCGCTTCGCACGTCGAGATTCGACGTTTGAATGGTGGAAACGCCGCGAACGCAAGGATACGACGTTTCCGAGCTTCAAACGGCGAGAATCGACGTTTGAGCGGTGGGAACGTCGCGGGCGCTCGGATCCGGCGGTTCCGCGCTTCGCACGTCGAGAATTACGACGTTTGAATGGTGGAAACGCCGCGAACGCTAAGGATACGAACGTTTCCGAAGCTTACAAACGGTCGAGAATCGACGTTTGAGCGTAGGGAACGTCGCGGGCGGACTTCGGGATCCGGCGGTTCCG
>NW_012021716.1:0-374 GCF_000956235.1 Wasmannia auropunctata
CACGTCGAGATTCGACGTTTGAATGGTAGAAACGCCGCGAACGCAAGGATACGACGTTTCCGAGCTTCAAACGGCGAGAATCGACGTTTGAGCGGTGAGACGTCGCGGCGGCTCGGATCCGGCGGTCCTCGCTCGCACGTCGAGATTCGACGTTTGAATGTTAGAAACGCCGCGAACGCAAGGATACGACGTTTCCGAGACTTCAAACGGCGAGAATCGACGTTTGAACGGTGGGAACGTCGCGGCGGCTCGGGATCCGGCGGTTCCGCGCTTCGCACGTCGAGATTCGACGTTTGAATGGTAGAAACGCCGCGAACGCAAGGATACGATCGTATAACTTCGTATAATGTATGACTGAGTCGACAAGGCACACA
>NW_012021717.1:0-349 GCF_000956235.1 Wasmannia auropunctata
AACGTCGAATCTCGACGTGCGAAGCGCGGAACCGCCGGATCCGAGCGCCCGCGACGTTCCCACCGCTCAAACGTCGATTCTCGCCGTTTGAAGCGAGGAAACGTCGTATCCTTGCGTTTCGCGGCGTTTCTACGACGATTACAAACGTCGGAATCGTCGACGTGCGAAGCGCGGAACCGCCGGATCCGAGCGCCCGCGACGTTCCCACCGCTCAAACGTCGATTCTCGCCGTTTGAAGCGAGGAAACGTCGTATCCTTGCGTTCGCGGAGTTTCTACCATTCAAATAGTCGGAATTCGTCGACGTGCGAAGCGCGGAACCGCCGGATCCGAGCGCCCGCGACGTTCCCA
>NW_012021718.1:0-349 GCF_000956235.1 Wasmannia auropunctata
CGGCGAGAATCGACGTTTGAGCGGTGGGAACGTCGCGGGCGCTCGGATCCGGCGGTTCGGCGCTTCGCACGTCGAGATTCGACGTTTGAATGGTAGAAACGCCGCGAACGTCTAAGGATACGACGTTTCCGAGCTTCAAACGGCGAGAAGTCGACGTTTGAGCGGTGGGAACGTCGCGGGCGCTCGGATCCGGCGGTTCGGCGCTTCGCACGTCGAGATCGACGTTTGAATTGGTAGAAACGTCCGCGAACGTCAAGGATACGACGTTCCGAAGGCTTCAAACGGCGGAGTAAAGTCGACGTTTGAGCGGTGGGAACGTCGCGGGCGCTCGGATCCGGCGGTTCGGCGC
>NW_012021719.1:0-391 GCF_000956235.1 Wasmannia auropunctata
TTATACGAAGTTATACGATCGACGTTTCCGAGCTTCAAACGGCGAGAATAGACGTTTGAGCGGTGGGAACGTCGCGGGCGCTCGGATCCGGCGGTTCCGCGCTTCGCACGTCGAGATTCGACGTTTGAATGGTAGAAACGCCGCGAACGCAAGGATACGACGTTTTCCGAGCTTTACGAACGGCGAGAATCGTACGTTTGAGCGGGTGGGAACGTCGGCGGGCGCGTCGGATCCGGCGGTTCCGCGCTTCGCACGTCGAGGATTCGACGTTTGAAGTGGTAGGAAACGCCGCGAACGCAAGGATACGACGTTTCCGAGCTTTAAACGGCGAGAATCGACGTTTGAGCGGTGGGAACGTCGCGGGCGCTCGGATCCGGCGGTTCCGCGCTTC
>NW_012021720.1:0-387 GCF_000956235.1 Wasmannia auropunctata
TATGCTATACGAAGTTATTACGTAGGATACGACGTTTCCGAGCTTCAAACGGCGAGAATCGACGTTTGAGCGGTGGGAACGTCGCGGGCGCTCGGATCCGGCGGTTCCGCGCTTCGCACGTCGAGATTCGACGTTTGAATGGTGGAAACGCCGCGAACGCAAGGATACGACGTTTCCGAGCTTCAAACGGCGAAAATCGACGTTTGAGCGGTGGGAACGTCGCGGGCGCTCGGAATCCGGCGGTTACCGCGCGTTCGCACGTCGAGATTCGACGTTTGAATGGTGGAAACGCCGCCGAACGCAAGGATACGACGTTTCCGAGCTTCAAACGGCGAGAATCGACGTTTGAGCGGTGGAACGTACTGAGTCGACAAGGCACACAGGGGA
>NW_012021721.1:0-301 GCF_000956235.1 Wasmannia auropunctata
TATACGAAGTTATTACGTGGATCCGGCGGATCGGCGCTTCGCACGTCGAGATTCGACGTTTGAATGGTGGAAACGCCGCGAACGCAAGGATACGACGTTTCCGAGCTTCAAACGGCGAGAATCGACGTTTGAGCGGTGGGAACGTCGCGGGCGCTCGGATCCGGGCGGTAGTCGGCGCTTTGCACGTCGAGATTCGTACGTTTGAATGGTAAGAAACGCCGCGAACGCATGGATTACGACGTTTCCGAGACTTCAAACGGCGAGAATTCGACGTTTGAGCGGTGGGAACGTCGCGGGCGCT
>NW_012021722.1:0-407 GCF_000956235.1 Wasmannia auropunctata
ATGCTATACGAAGTTATTACGTAAGGATACGACGTTTCCGAGCTTCAAACGGCGAGAATCGACGTTTGAGCGGTGGGAACGTCGCGGGCGCTCGGATCCCGGCGGTTCCGCGCTTCGCACGTCGAGATTCGACGTTTGGAATGGTGGAAACGCCGCGAACGCAAGGATACGACGTTTCCGAGCTTCAAACGGCGAGAATCGACGTTTTGAGCGGTGGGAACGTCGCGGGCGCTCGGATCCGAGGTCGGTTCCGCGCTTCGCACGTTGAGATTCGACGTTTGAATGGTGAACGCGCGAACGCAGGATCGACGTTTCCGAGCTTCAAACGGCGAGAATCGACGTTTGAGCGGTGGAACGTCGCGGGCGCTCGGATCCGGTGGTTCCGCGACTGAGTCGACAAGGCACAC
>NW_012021723.1:0-308 GCF_000956235.1 Wasmannia auropunctata
TTTCCACCATTCAAAACGTCGAATCTCGACGTGCGAAGCGCGGAACCGCCGGATCCGAGCGCCCGCGACGTTCCCACCGCTCAAACGTCGATTCTCGCCGTTTGAAGCTCGGAAACGTCGTATCCTTGCGTTCGCGGCGTTTCCACCATTCAAAACGTCGAATCTCGACGTAGACGTAAGCGCGGAACCGCCGGATCCGTAAGCGACCCGTCGCCGTTCCCACCGCTCAAAACGTCGGATTCTCGCCGGGTTTGAAAGGCTCGGAAACGTCGTATCCTTGCGTTCGCGGCGTTTCCACCATTCAAAAC
>NW_012021724.1:0-363 GCF_000956235.1 Wasmannia auropunctata
ATACGAAGTTATTACGTTTCTCGCCGTTTGAAGCTCGGAAACGTCGTATCCTTGCGTTCGCGGCGTTTCTACCATTCAAACGTCGAATCTCGACGTGCGAAGCGCCGAACCGCCGGATCCGAGCGCCCGCGACGTTCCCACCGCTCAAACGTCGATTCTCGCCGTTTGAAGCTCGGAAACGTCGTATCCTTGCGTTCGCGGCGTTCTACATTCAAACGTCGATCTCGACGGTGCGAAGCGCCGAACCGCCGGATCCGAGCGCCCGCGACGTTCCACCGCTCAAACGTCGATTCTCGCCGTTTGAAGCTCGGAAACGTCGTATCCTTGCGTTCGCGGCGACTGAGTCGACAAGGCACACAGGGG
>NW_012021725.1:0-357 GCF_000956235.1 Wasmannia auropunctata
GCCGCGAACGCAAGGATACGACGTTTCCGAGCTTCAAACGGCGAGAATCGACGTTTGAGCGGTGGGAACGTCGCGGGCGCTCGGATCCGGCGGTTCCGCGCTTCGCACGTCGAGATTACGACGTTTGAATGGTGGAAACGCCGCGAACGCAAGGATACGACGTTTCCGAGCTTCAAACGGCGAGAATCGACGTTTGAGACGTTGGGAACGTCGCGGGTCGCGTCGGAATCCGGACGGTTTCCGCGCGTTCGCACGGTCGACGGATTTCCGACGTTTGAATGGTGGAAACGCCGGCGAAACGCAAGGGATACGGACGTTTCCGAGCTTCAAACGGCGAGAATCATCGTATAACTTCGT
>NW_012021726.1:0-321 GCF_000956235.1 Wasmannia auropunctata
GTCGAGATTCGACGTTTGAATGGTAGAAACGCCGCGAACGCAAGGTTACGACGTTTCCGAGCTTCAAACGGCGAGAATTCGACGTTTTAGCGGTGGGAACGTCGCGGGCCGCTCGGATACGGCGGTTCCGCGCTTCGCACGTCGAGATTCGACGTTTGAAATGGTAGAAACGCCGCGAACGCAAGAATACGACGTTTCCGAGCTTCAAACGGCGAGAATCGACGTTTGAGCGGTGGGAACGTCGCGGGCGCTCGTATACGGCGGTTCCGCGCTTCGCACGCCGAGATTCGACGTTTACGTAATAACTTCGTATAGCATACA
>NW_012021727.1:0-368 GCF_000956235.1 Wasmannia auropunctata
TTCCGCGCTTCGCACGTCGAGATTCGACGTTTGAATGGTGGAAACGCCGCGAACGCAAGGATACGACGTTTCCGAGCTTCAAACGGCGAGAATCGACGTTTGAGCGGTGGGAACGTCGCGGGCGCTCGGATCCGGTCGGTTCCGCGCTTACGCACGTCGAGATTCGACGTTTGAATGGGTGGAAACGCCGCGAACGCAAGGATACGACGTTTCCGAGCTTCAAACGGTCGAGAATCGACGTTTGAGTCGTGGGAACGTTCGCGGGCGCGTCGGATCCGGTCCGGTTCCGCGTCTTACGGCACGTCGAGATTACGGACGTTTGAATGGGTAGGAAACGGCCGCGAACGCAAGGATACGACGTTTCCGAG
>NW_012021728.1:0-330 GCF_000956235.1 Wasmannia auropunctata
GGAAACGTCGTATCCTTGCGTTCGCGGCGTTTCCACCATTCAAACGTCGAATCTCGACGTGCGAAGCGCGGAACCGCCGGATCCGAGCGCCCGCGACGTTCCCACCGCTCAAACGTCGATTCTCGCCGTTTGAAGCGAGGAAACGTCGTATCCTTGCGTTCGCGGCGTTTCCACCATTCAACGTCGATCTCGACGTGCGAGCGACGGGAACCGCCGGATCCGGGAGCGGCCCGCGACGTTCCCACCGCTCAAACGTCGATTCTCGCCGTTTGAAGCGAGGAAACGTCGTATCCTTGCGTTCGCGGCGTTACGTAATAACTTCGTATAGCA
>NW_012021729.1:0-342 GCF_000956235.1 Wasmannia auropunctata
TGTATTTTCTCCTTACGCATCTGTGCGGTATTTCACACCGCATATGGTGCACTCTCAGTACAATCTGCTCTGATGCCGCATAGTTAAGCCAGCCCCGACACCCGCCAACACCCGCTGACGCGCCCTGACGGGCTTGTCTGCTCCCGGCATCCGCTTACAGACAAGCTGTGACCGTCTCCGGGAGCTGCATGTGTCAGAGGTTTTCACCGTCATCACCGAAACGCGCGAGACGAAAGGGCCTCGTGATACGCCTATTTTTATAGGTTAATGTCATGATAATAATGGTTTCTTAGACGTCAGGTGGCACTTTTCGGACTGAGTCGACAAGGCACACAGGGGATA
>NW_012021730.1:0-312 GCF_000956235.1 Wasmannia auropunctata
TTCTCGCCGTTTGAAGCTCGGAAACGTCGTATCCTTGCGTTCGCGGCGTTTCCACCATTCAAACGTCGAATCTCGACGTGCGAAGCGCGGAACCGCCGGATCCGAGCGCCCGCGACGTTCCCACCGCTCAAACGTCGATTCTCGCCGTTTGAAGCTCGAACGTCGTATCCTTGCGTTCGCGCGTTCACCATTCAAACGTCGAATCGTACGACGTGCGAAGCGGCGGAACCGCCGGATCCGAGCGCCCGCGACGTTCCCACCGCTCAAACGTCGATTCTCGCCGTTTGAAGCTCACGTAATAACTTCGTATAG
>NW_012021731.1:0-366 GCF_000956235.1 Wasmannia auropunctata
ATACGAAGTTATTACGTATTCAAACGTCGAATCTCGACGTGCGAAGCGCGGAACCGCCGGATCCGAGCGCCCGCGACGTTCCCACCGCTCAAACGTCGATTCTCGCCGTTTGAAGCTACGGAACGTCGTATCCTTGCGTTCGCGGTCGTTTCCACCATTACAAACGTCGAATCTCGACGTGCGAAGCGCGGAACCGCCGGATCCGAGCGCCGCGACGTTCCCACCGGATCAAACGTCGATTCTCGCCGTTTGAAGCTCGGAAACGTCGTATCCTTGCGTTCGCGGCGTTTCCACCATTCAAACGTCGAATCTCGACGTGCGAAGCGCGGAACCGCCGGACTGAGTCGACAAGGCACACAGGGGATA
>NW_012021732.1:0-334 GCF_000956235.1 Wasmannia auropunctata
CTTCGCACGTCGAGATTCGACGTTTGAATGGTAGAAACGCCGCGAACGCAAGGATACGACGTTTCCTAGCTTCAAACGGCGAGAATCGACGTTTGAGCGGTGGGAACGTCGCGGGCGCTCGGATCCGGCGGTTCGGCGCTTCGCACGTCGAGATTCGACGTTTGAATGGTAGAACGCGACGTACGCAAGGATACGACGTTCCGAGCTTCAACGGCGAGGATCGACGTTTGGGAGCGGGTGGGAACGTCGCGGGCGCTCGGATCCGGCGGTTCGGCGCTTCGCACGTCGAGATTCGACGTTTGAATGGTAATCGTATAACTTCGTATAATGTATG
>NW_012021733.1:0-347 GCF_000956235.1 Wasmannia auropunctata
ATACGAAGTTATTACGTGCGCTCGGATCCGGCGGTTCCGCGCTTCGCACGTCGAGATTCGACGTTTGAATGGTGGAAACGCCGCGAACGCAAGGATACGACGTTTCCGAGCTTCAAACGGCGAGAATCGACGTTTGAGCGGTGGGAACGTCGCGGGCGCTCGGATCCGGCGGTTCCGCGCTTCGCACGTCGAGATTCGACGTTTGAATGGTGGAAACGCCGCGAACGCAAGGATACGACGTTTCCGAGCTTCAAACGCGAGAATCGACGGTTGAGCGTGGAACTCGCGGGCGCTCGGATCCGGCGGTTCCGCGCTTCGCACGTCGAGATTCGACGTTTGAATGGTGG
>NW_012021734.1:0-330 GCF_000956235.1 Wasmannia auropunctata
CGCCGGATCCGAGCGCCCGCGACGTTCCCACCGCTCAAACGTCGATTCTCGCCGTTTGAAGCTCGGAAACGTCGTATCCTTGCGTTCGCGGCGTTTCTACCATTCAAACGTCGAATCTCGACGTGCGAAGCGCCGAACCGCCGGATCCGAGCGCCCGCGACGTTCCCACCGCTCAACGTCGATTCTCGACCGTTTGAAGCTCGGAAACGTCGTATCCTTGGCGTTCGCGGCGTTTCTACCATTCAAACGTCGAATCTCGACGTGCGAAGCGCCGAACCGCCGGATCCGAGCGCCCGCGACGTTCCCACCGCATCGTATAACTTCGTATAA
>NW_012021735.1:0-370 GCF_000956235.1 Wasmannia auropunctata
TATGCTATACGAAGTTATTACGTAACGCCGCGAACGCATGGATACGACGTTTCCGAGCTTCAAACGGCGAGAATCGACGTTTGAGCGGTGGGAACGTCGCGGGCGCTCGGATCCGGCGGTTCGGCGCTTCGCACGTCGAGATTCGACGTTTGAATGGTAGAAACGCCGCGAACGCAAGGATACGACGTTTCCGAGCTTCAAACGGCGAGAATCGACGTTTGAGCGGTGGGAACGTACGCGGCGACTCGGGATACCGGGCGGTTCGGCGCTTCGCACGTCGAGATTCGACGTTTGAATGGTAGAAACGCCGCGAACGCATGGATACGACGTTTCCGAGCTTCAAACGGCGAGAATCGACGTTACTGAGTCG
>NW_012021736.1:0-407 GCF_000956235.1 Wasmannia auropunctata
GATCGGCCAGGTTTACCTCCGGACCCGACAGAGCCGAAAATTTTCTAAGTCCCGCGCGGCGTGTTGCTTTCGCGCGGCGTGTTGCTTTCGCCGCGTTTACCTCCGGCGTCGAAAATTCTCCGCTACCGAGCGAACGGACGACGGGGTGCGACGGGGCACGTCGGTGCCGAATAGACGTGCGGGCACGCGAATCGACGTAATAGTTAAGGGCGGCCAGCGGGGAAGCGAAGCGTCGATCGGCCAGGTTTACCTCCGGACCCGACCCGAAAATTTTCTAAGTCCCGCGCGGCGTGTTCCTCTCGCGCGGCGTGTTGCTTTCGCCGCGTTTACCTCCGGCGCCGAAAATTCTCCGCTATCGAGGCGAACGGAACGACGGAGGTGCACGGGGGCACATCGTATAACTTCGT
>NW_012021737.1:0-364 GCF_000956235.1 Wasmannia auropunctata
TAACGTCGTATCTTTGCGTTCGCGGCGTTTCTACCATTCAAACGTCGAATCTCGACGTGCGAAGCGCCGAACCGCCGGATCCGAGCGCCCGCGACGTTCCCACCGCTCAAACGTCGAGTTCTCGCCGTTTGAAGCTCGGAAACGTCGTATCCTTGCGTTCGCGGCGTTTCTACCATTCAAACGTCGAATCTCGACGTGCGAAAGCGACGGTACCGCCGGATCCGAGTCGACCCGCGGACGTTTCCCACCGACGTCAAACGTCGAGGTTCTCGGCCGTTTGAAGCTCGGGAAACGTCGTATCCTTGCGTTCGCGGCGTTTCTACCATTCAAACGTCGAATCTCGACGTGCGAAACGTATAACTTC
>NW_012021738.1:0-373 GCF_000956235.1 Wasmannia auropunctata
ATGCTATACGAAGTTATTACGTAATGGTGGAAACGCCGCGAACGCAAGGATACGACGTTTTCTCGCTTCAAACGGCGAGAATCGACGTTTGAGCGGTGGGAACGTCGCGGGCGCGTCGGATCCGGCGGTTCCGCGCTTCGCACGTCGAGATTCGACGTTTGAATGATGGAAACGCCGCGAACGCGAAGGATACGTACGTTTCCGAGTCTTACGAAACGGCGAGAATCGACGTTTGAGCGGTAGGGAACGTCGCGGGCGGCTCGGGATCCGGCGGTTCCGCGCTTTCGCAACGTCGAGATTCGACGTTTTGAATGGTGGAAACGCCGCGAACGCAAGGATACGACGTTTCCTCGCTTCAAACGGCGAGAATCGA
>NW_012021739.1:0-399 GCF_000956235.1 Wasmannia auropunctata
TGAATGGTGGAAACGCCGCGAACGCAAGGATACGACGTTTCCGAGCTTCAAACGGCGAGAATCGACGTTGAGCGGTTGGAACGGCGCGGGCGCTCGGATCCGGCGGTTCCGCGCTTCGCGACGTCGAGATTCGACGTTTGAATGGTGGAAACGCCGCGAACGCAAGGATACGACGTTTCCGAGCTTCAAAACGGCGAGAATCGACGTTGAGCGTAGGAACGTCGACGGGCGACTCGGATCCGGACGTTACCGGCGCTTCGCGGACGTCGGAGATTCGACGTTTGAATGGTGGAAACGCCGCGAACGCAAGGATACGACGTTTCCGAGCTTCAAACGGCGAGAATCGACATCGTATAACTTCGTATAATGTAACTGAGTCGACAAGGCACACAGGGGATA
>NW_012021740.1:0-413 GCF_000956235.1 Wasmannia auropunctata
TACGAAGTTATTACGTAACGCCGCGAACGCAAGGATACGACGTTTCCGAGCTTCAAACGGCGAGAATCGACGTTTGAGCGGTGGGAACGTCGCGGGCGCTCGGATCCGGCGGTTCCGCGCTTCGCACGTCGAGATTCGACGGTTTGAATGGTGGAAACGCCGCGAACGCAAGGATACGACGTTTCCGAGCTTCAAACGGCGAGAATCGACGTTTGAGCGGTGGGAACGTCGCGGAGCGCTCGGGATCCGGGCGGTTCCGCGCTTCGCACGTCGAGATTCGACGTTTGAATGGTAGAAACGCCGCGAACGCAAGGATACGACGTTTCCGAGCTTCAAACGGCGAGAATGACGTTTGAGCCGGTTGGGAACTCGCGGGCGCTCGGATCCGGCGGTTCCGACTGAGTCGACAAGGC
>NW_012021741.1:0-327 GCF_000956235.1 Wasmannia auropunctata
CGACGTTCCCACCGCTCAAACGTCGATTCTCGCCGTTTGAAGCTCGGAAACGTCGTATCCTTGCGTTCGCGGCGTTTCGTACCATTCAAACGTCGAATCTCGACGTGCGAAGCGCGGAACCGCCGGATCCGAGCGCCCGCGACGTTCCCACCGCTCAAACGTCGATTCTACGCCGTTTGAAGCTCGGAAACGTCGTATCCTTAGACGGTTCGCGGCGTTTCGGTACCAGTTCAAACGTCGAATCTCGACGTGCGAAGCGCGGAACCGCCGGATCCGAGCGCCCGCGACGTTCCCACCGCTCAAACGTATCGTATAACTTCGTATAAT
>NW_012021742.1:0-386 GCF_000956235.1 Wasmannia auropunctata
TACGGGGGTGCACGGGGGCACTCGGGTGGCCGAATAGACGTGCGGGCACGCGAATCGACGTAATATTAAGAGCGCCAGGAGGGATGCGAAGCGTCGTATCGGCCCAGGTTTACCTCCGGACCCGAACCCGTAAATTTACTAAGTCTCGCGCGGCGTGTTGTCTTTCGTCGCGGCGTGTTGCTTTCGCCGCGGTTTACCTCCGGCGCCGAAAATTCTCCGCTATCGAGGCGAACGGACGACGGGGGTGCACGGGGGCACTCGGGTGGCCGAATAGACGTGCGGGCACTCGAATCGAGGTAATATTAAGGACGCTATCGGGGAAGCGTTGATCGGCCAGGTTTACCTCCGGACCCGACAGAGCCGAAAATTTTCTAAGTCACGCGCGA
>NW_012021743.1:0-385 GCF_000956235.1 Wasmannia auropunctata
TATACGAAGTTATTACGTGAGCGGTGGGAACGTCGCGGGCGCTCGGATCCGGCGGTTCCGCGCTTCGCACGTCGAGATTCAACGTTTGAATGGTGGAACGCCGCGAACGCAAGGAGTACGACGTTTCCGAGCTTCAAACGGCGAGAATCGACGTTTGAGCGGTGGGAACGTCGCGGGCGCTCGGATCCGGCGGTTCCGCGCTTCGCACGTCGAGATTCGACGTTTGAATGGTGGAAACGCCGCGAACGCAAGGAGTACGACGGTTCCGAGCTTCAAACGGCGAGAATCGACGTTTGAGCGTGGGAACTCGCGGGCGCTCGGATCCGGCGGTTCCGCGCTTCGCAGTCGAGATTCGACGTTTGAAACTGAGTCGACAAGGCACACA
>NW_012021744.1:0-347 GCF_000956235.1 Wasmannia auropunctata
TACGAAGTTATTACGTTCGCGGGCGCTCGGATCCGGCGGTTCCGCGCTTCGCACGTCGAGATTCGACGTTTGAATGGTAGAAACGCCGCGAACGCAAGGATACGACGTTTCCGAGCGTTACAAACGGCGAGAATCGACGTTTGAGCGGTGGGAACGTCGCGGGCGCTCGGATCCGGCGGTTCCGCGCTTCGCACGTCGAGATTCGACGTTTGAATGGTAGAAACGCCGCGAACGCAAGGATACGACGTTTCCGAAGCTTCAAACGGCGAGAATCGGAACGTTTGGAGCGGTCGGGAACGTCGCGGGCGCCTCGGATCCGGCGGTTCCGCGCTTCGCACGTCGAGATT
>NW_012021745.1:0-345 GCF_000956235.1 Wasmannia auropunctata
TGGTAGAAACGCCGCGAACGCAAGGATACGACGTTTCCGAGCTTCAAAACGGCGAGAATCGACGTTTGAGCGGTGGGAACGTCGCGTTCGCTCGGATACGGCGGTTCCGCGCTTCGCACGTCGAGATTCGACGTTTGAATGGTAGAAACGCCGCGAACGCAAGGATACGACGTTTCCGAGATTCAAACGGCCAGAATCGACGTTTGAGCGGCGGGAACGTCGCGGGCGCTCGGATACGGCGGTTCCGCGCTTCGCACATCGAGATTCGACGTTTGAATGGTAGAAACGCCGCGAACGCAAGGATACGACGTTTCCGAGCTTCAAACGGCGAGAATCGACGTTTGA
>NW_012021746.1:0-325 GCF_000956235.1 Wasmannia auropunctata
CTTCGCACGTCGAGATTCGACGTTTGAATGGTAGAAACGCCGCGAACGCAAGGATACGACGTTTCCGAGCTTCAAACGGCGAGAATCGACGTTTGAGCGGTGGGAACGTCGCGGGCGCTCGGATCCGGCGGTTCGGCGCTTCGCACGTCGAGATTCGACGTTTGATGTAGTAACGCGACGAACGCAAGGATACGACGTTTACCGGAGCTTCAAACGGGCGAGGAATCGACGTTTGAGCGGTGGGAACGTCGCGGGCGCTCGGATCCGGCGGTTCGGCGCTTCGCACGTCGAGATTCGACGTTATCGTATAACTTCGTATAATGTA
>NW_012021747.1:0-367 GCF_000956235.1 Wasmannia auropunctata
GTTGCTTTCGCCGACGGGGCTGGGCGCGCGGCTAAGTCCCTCGCCGCGTGTTGCTTTCGCTTCACGGGGCTGGGCGCGCGGCTAATTCCCTCGCCGCGTGTTGCTTTCGCTTCACGGGGCTGGGCGCGCGGCTAATTCCCTCGCCGCGTGTTGCTTTCGCCGACGGGGCCGACAGGCGCTCCGCGGCCAAGTACCTCGCCTGACACGTCGGGCCAGCGCTCGGTCAGGTTAGCCTCCGGTCAGGTTAGCGCTCGGTCAGGTTAGCGCTCGGTCAGGCTAGCGCGTACGTCGGGCCTACCGCCGGCGGGGCTGACATCGTATAACTTCGTATAATGTATGACTGAGTCGACAAGGCACACAGGGGATA
>NW_012021748.1:0-408 GCF_000956235.1 Wasmannia auropunctata
TTCGACGTTTGAATGGTGGAAACGCCGCGAACGCAAGGATACGACGTTTCCGAGCTTCAAACGGCGAGAATCGACGTTTGAGCGGTGGGAACGTCGCGGGCGCTCGGATCCGGCGGTTCCGCGCTTCGCACGTCGAGATTCGACGTTTGAATGGTGGAAACGCCGCGAACGCAAGGATACGACGTTTCCGAGCTTCAAACGGCGAGAATCGACGTTTGAGCGTGGGACGTCGCGGCGCTCGATCCGGCGGTTCCGCGCTTCGCACGTCGAGATTCGACGTTTGAATGGTTGGAAACGCCGCGAACGCAAGGTATACGACGTTTTCCGAGGCTTCAACGGCGAGAAGTCGACGTTTGAGGCTGGTGGACGTCGCGGCGCTCGGATCCGGCGGTTCCGCGCTTCGCACGT
>NW_012021749.1:0-331 GCF_000956235.1 Wasmannia auropunctata
GCTTCGCACGTCGAGATTCGACGTTTGAATGGTGGAAACGCCGCGAACGCAAGGATACGACGTTTCCGAGCTTCAAACGGCGAGAATCGACGGTTTGAGCGGTGGGAACGTCGCGGGCGCTCGGATCCGGCGGTTCCGCGCTTCGCACGTCGAGATTCGATGTTTGAATGGTTGAACGCGCGAACGCAAGGATACGACGTTTCCGAGCTTCAAACGGCGAGAATCGGACGTTTGAGCGGTGGGAACGTCGCGGGCGCTCGGGATCCCGGCGGTTCCGGCGCTTCGCACGTCGAGATTCGACGTTTGAACGTATAACTTCGTATAGCATACA
>NW_012021750.1:0-379 GCF_000956235.1 Wasmannia auropunctata
CTATACGAAGTTATTACGTCGTTTGAATGGTAGAAACGCCGCGAACGCAAGGATACGACGTTTCCGAGCTTCAAACGGCGAGAATCGACGTTTGAGCGGTGGGAACGTCGCGGGCGCTCGGGATCCGGCGGTCGCCGCGCTTCGCACGTCGAGATTCGTACGTTTGAAGTGGTAAGAAACGCCGCGAACGCGAAGGATACGTACGTTCCGAGTCTTACGAAACGGCGAGAATCGTACGTTTGAGCGGTGGGAACGTCGCGGGCGCTCGGATCCGGCGGTTCCGCGCTTCGCACGTCGAGATTCGACGTTTGAATGGTAGAAACGCCGCGAACGCAAGGATACGACGTTTCCGAGCTTCAAACGGCGAGAATCGACGTTA
>NW_012021751.1:0-389 GCF_000956235.1 Wasmannia auropunctata
TATACGAAGTTATACGATGGCTGAGTCTCAACAGATCGCAGCGTGGTAACTGCTCTACCGAGTACAACACCCCGCCAGGTCCTAAGTCGTCTACAGACGATTCCGAGTCTCGACATCGAACTCGCGAAACTCATGTTCGACCGTTTGACGCCGTGCCGTCGTAGCGGTGAGATCCCGACGACGGGCGATGGCGCCGTACGGCAAACCGGGCTCGTGCGACGACCGGCCCGTGGACCGGCCGCCTAGTAGGTAAGTGTCACATTGTTTTGAGCCTTTCGACTCACGAGACTCCTAGAGATATCATTGCCACCTTTGACTAGAGAGGATACGGCCTTAGAGGCGTTCAGGCATAATCCCACGGACTGAGTCGACAAGGCACACAGGGGATA
>NW_012021752.1:0-399 GCF_000956235.1 Wasmannia auropunctata
TGCTATACGAAGTTATTACGTAATGGTGGAAACGCCGCGAACGCAAGGATACGACGTTTCCGAGCTTCAAACGGCGAGAATCGACGTTTGAGCGGTGGGAACGTCGCGGGCGCTCGGATCCGGCGGTTCCGCGCTTCGCACGTCGAGATTCGTCGTTTGAATGGTGGAAACGCCGCGAACGCAAGGATACGACGTTTCCGAGCTTCAAACGGCGAGAATCGACGTTTGAGCGGTGGGAACGTCGCGGGCGCTCGGATCCGGGCGGTTCCGCGCTTCGCACGTCGAGATTCGACGTTTGAAATGGTGGAAACGCCGACGGAACGCAAGGAGTACGAGGTTTCCGAGCTTCAAACGGCGAGAATCGACGTTTGAGCGGTGGGAACGTCGCGGGCGCTCGGA
>NW_012021753.1:0-372 GCF_000956235.1 Wasmannia auropunctata
TGAGCGGTGGGAACGTCGCGGGCGCTCGGATCCGGCGGTTCCGCGCTTCGCACGTCGAGATTCGACGTTTGAATGGTGGAAACGCCGCGAACGCAAGGATACGACGTTTCCGAGCTTCAAACGGCGAGGAATCGACGTTTGAGCGGTGGGAACGTCGCGGGCGCTCGGATCCGGCGGTTCCGCGTCTTCGCACGTCGAGTATTCGTACGTTTGAAGTGGTACGGAAACGACCGTCGAACGCAAGGATACGACGTTTCCAAGACGTTCAAAACGGCGAGGAATTCGGACGTTTGAGCGGTCGGAACGTCGCGGGCGCTCGGATCCGGCGGTTCCGCGTTTCGCACGTCGAGATTCGACGTTTGAATGGTATCG
>NW_012021754.1:0-347 GCF_000956235.1 Wasmannia auropunctata
TCAAACGGCGAGAATCGACGTTTGAGCGGTGGGAACGTCGCGGGCGCTCGGATCCGGCGGTTCCGCGCTTCGCACGTCGAGATTCGACGTTTGAATGGTGGAAACGCCGCGAACGCAAGGAGTACGACGTTTCCGAGCTTCAAACGGCGAGAATCGACGTTTGAGCGGTGGGAACGTCGCGGGCGCTACGGTATCCGGCGGTTCCGCGCTTCGTCACGTACGTAGATTCGACGTTTGAATGGTGGAAACGCCGACGGAACGCAAGGAGTACGACGGTTTCCGAGCTTCAAACGGCGAGAATCGACGTTTGAGCGGTGGGAACGTCGCGGACGTAATAACTTCGTATA
>NW_012021755.1:0-316 GCF_000956235.1 Wasmannia auropunctata
GTCGAGATTCGACGTTTGAATGGTAGAAACGCCGCGAACGCAAGGATACGACGTTTCCTCGCTTCAAACGGCGAGAATCGACGTTTGAGCGGTGGGAACGTCGCGGGCGCTCGGATCCGGCGGTTCCGCGCTTCGCACGTCGAGATTCGACGTTTGAATGGTAGAAACGCCGCGAACGCAAAGGATACGAACGTTTCCTCGACTTCAAACGGCGAGAATCGAACGTTTGAGGGCCGGTGGGAAACGTCGGGCGGGCGGCTCGGATCCGGCGGTTCCGCGCTTCGCACGTCGAGATTCGACGTTTGAATGGTAGAAA
>NW_012021756.1:0-352 GCF_000956235.1 Wasmannia auropunctata
TTTGCAACGTTGCGTCTGGGACCGTGGACGACGAGTGTCGAGATCGACCGCACGCGAGATCCCCTCCGGTCACACCGCCCAGGCGCGCGTACGCGCGCGCCGGCGGTGCTCTGCGAGCGAGGAGCGAGGCGTTGGCGCGCCAACGATCCGAGGGAGGCCCGCGGCCGGTGTTCAAGCACCGTGCCTGTGCCCTTTCGGATTCGGCGGCGTCGGCCGGCGCGAACCGGTGGTAACCTACAACGCCGCGGCGACTCGCCGAGAGTCGCTCGCGCGCTGGAGGGCCCGGAGACACCGTGAGACGAAACGTAATAACTTCGTATAGCAACTGAGTCGACAAGGCACACAGGGGATA
>NW_012021757.1:0-328 GCF_000956235.1 Wasmannia auropunctata
TTGTATGCTATACGAAGTTATTACGTGAGCTTCAAACGGCGAGAATCGACGTTTGAGCGGTGGGAACGTCGCGGGCGCTCGGATCCGGCGGTTCCGCGCTTCGCACGTCGAGATTCGACGTTTGAATGGTAGAAACGCCGCGAACGCAAGGATACGACGTTTCCGAGCTTCAAACAGCGAGAAGTCGACGTTTGAGCGGTGGGAACGTCGCGGGCGCTCGGATCCGGCGGTTCCGCGCTTCGCACGTCGAGATTCGACGTTTGAATGGTAGAAACGCCGCGAACGCAAGGTTACGACGTTACTGAGTCGACAAGGCACACAGGGGATA
>NW_012021758.1:0-327 GCF_000956235.1 Wasmannia auropunctata
TTTCCACCATTCAAACGTCGAATCTCGACGTGCGAAGCGCGGAACCGCCGGATCCGAGCGCCCGCGACGTTCCCACCGCTCAAACGTCGATTCTCGCCGTTTGAAGCTCGGAAACGTCGTATCCTTGCGTTCGCGGCGTTTCCACCATTCAAACGTCGAATCTCGACGTGCGAAGCGCGGAACCGCGATCGAGTCGCCGACGACGTTCCACGCTCAAACGTCGTATTCGTAGCCGGTTTGAAGGCTCGGAAACGTCGTATCCTTGCGTTCGCGGCGTTTCCACCATTCAAACGTCGAATCTCGACGTGCGAAGCGCGGAACCGATCG
>NW_012021759.1:0-357 GCF_000956235.1 Wasmannia auropunctata
AATCGACGTTTGAGCGGTGGGAACGTCGCGGGCGCTCGGATCCGGCGGTTCCGCGCTTCGCACGTCGAGATTCGACGTTTGAATGGTAGAAACGCCGCGAACGCAAGGATACGACGTTTCCGAGCTTCAAACGGGCGAGAATCGACGTTTGAGCGGTGGGAACGTCGCGGGCGCTCGGATCCGGCGGTTCCGCGCTTCGCACGTCGAGATTACGTACGTTTGAATGGTAGAAACGCCGTGAACGCAAGGATACGACGTTTACCGGAGCTTCAAACGGGCGAGGAATCGACGTTTGAGCGGTGGGAACGTCGCGGGCGCTCGGATCCGGCGGTTCGGCGCTTCGCACGTCACGTATAA
>NW_012021760.1:0-343 GCF_000956235.1 Wasmannia auropunctata
TCGCACGGCGAATCTGATCGGCTTGTCCCTACCCTCGGAGTCCGCTCTGGCAGGATAGCTTCTTCGTCTGAGGCACAAAAAAAAGAAATAAAGGTGACTCGGCGGCAATCGTTGCAAAAAGAACTGCGAATCCAATCGGGGATTTGCTTACTTGAGCGCTAATTCCACCTTCCTCTTGTTTTCCAATTCCTGGTCCAGGGCCGAGCTCGTGTTGCTGCGAGTCACTGTGTTCACCATACCGCTTAAAGTGTGAAAATTGTTTATCTGCAACGTTAACAATGCAAACCAAAACGTAATAACTTCGTATAGCATACAACTGAGTCGACAAGGCACACAGGGGATA
>NW_012021761.1:0-335 GCF_000956235.1 Wasmannia auropunctata
TTCGCACGTCGAGATTCGACGTTTGAATGGTGGAAACGCCGCGAACGCAAGGATACGACGTTTCCGAGCTTCAAACGGCGAGAATCGACGTTTGAGCGGTGGGAACGTCGCGGGTGCTCGGAGCCGGCGGTTCCGCGCTTCGCACGTCGAGATTCGACGTTTGAATGGTGGAAACGCCGCGAACGCAAGGATACGACGTTTCCGTACGCTTCAAACGGCGAGTAATCGAACGTTTGAAGCGGTGGGAACGTCGACGGGCGCTCGGAGTCCGGCGGTTCCGCGCTTCGCACGTCGAGATTTCGACGTTTTGAATGGTGGAAACGCCGCGAACGCAA
>NW_012021762.1:0-345 GCF_000956235.1 Wasmannia auropunctata
GTTTCCGAGCTTCAAACGGCGAGAATCGACGTTTGAGCGGTGGGAACGTCGCGGGCGCTCGGATCCGGCGGTTCGGCGCTTCGCACGTCGAGATTCGACGTTTGAATGGTAGAAACGCCGCGAACGCAAGGATACGACGTTTCCGAGCTTCAAACGCGAGAATCGACGTTTGAGCGGTGGGAACGTCGCGGGACGTCTCGGATCCGGCGGTTCGGCGCTTACGGCACGTCGAGGATTCGGACGTTTGAATGGTAGAAACGCCGCGAACGCAAGGATACGACGTTTCCGAGCTTCAAAACGCGAGAATCGACGTTTAGAGCGGTGGGAACTCGCGGGACGTCTCGG
>NW_012021763.1:0-347 GCF_000956235.1 Wasmannia auropunctata
TCGTATCCTTGCGTTCGCTGCGTTTCCACCATTCAAACGTCGAATCTCGACGTGCGAAGCGCGGAACCGCCGGATCCGAGCGCCCGCGACGTTCCCACCGCTCAAACGTCGATTCTCGCCGTTTGAAGCTCGGAAACGTCGTATCCTTGCGTTCGCGGCGTTTCCACCATTCAAACGTCGAATACTCGATAGTGCGAAGCGCGGAACCGCCGGATCCGAGTCGCCCACGACGTTCCCACCGCTCAAACGTCGATTCTCGGCCGTTTGAAGCTCGGAAAACGTCGTATCCTTGCGTTCGCGGCGTTTCCACCATTCAAACGTCGAATATCGTATAACTTCGTATAATG
>NW_012021764.1:0-379 GCF_000956235.1 Wasmannia auropunctata
ATACGAAGTTATACGATCTTCGCACGTCGAGATTCGACGTTTGAATGGTGGAAACGCCGCGAACGCAAGGATACGACGTTTCCGAGCTTCAAACGGCGAGAATCGACGTTTGAGCGGTGGAACGTCGCGGCGCTCGGATCCGGCGGTCCGCGCTCGCACGTCGAGATTCGACGGTTGAAGTGGTGGAAACGCCGCGAACGCAAGGATACGACGTTTCCGAGCTTCAAACGGCGAGAATCGACGTTTGAGCGGTGGACGTCGCGGGCGCTCGAGTCGGCGGTTCCGCGCTTCGCACGTCGAGAGTTCGACGGTTGAAGTGGTGGAACGCCGCGAACGCAAGGATACGACGTTTCCGAGCTTCAAACGGCGAGAATCGACG
>NW_012021765.1:0-328 GCF_000956235.1 Wasmannia auropunctata
TTCAAACGGCGAGAATCGACGTTTGAGCGGTGGGAACGTCGCGGGCGCTCGGATCCGGCGGTTCCGCGCTTCGCACGTCGAGATTCGACGTTTGAATGGTGGAAACGCCGCGAACGCAAGGATACGACGTTTCCGAGCTTCAAACGGCGAGAATCGACGTTTGAGCGGTGGGAACGTCGCGGGACGACTCGGATCCGGCGGTTACGCGCTTCGCAACGTTCGAGATTCGAACGTTTGAATGGTGAAACGCCGCGAACGCGGAAGGAGTACGACGTTTCCGAGCTTCAAACGGCGAGAATCGACGTTTGAGCGGTGGGAACGTCACGTA
>NW_012021766.1:0-433 GCF_000956235.1 Wasmannia auropunctata
ATACGAAGTTATACGATAAACGTCGATTCTCGCCGTTTGAAGCTCGGAAACGTCGTATCCTTGCGTTCGCGGCGTTTCCACCATTCAAACGTCGAATCTCGACGTGCGAAGCGCGGAACCGCCGTATCCGAGCGCCCGCGACGTTCCCACCGCGTCAAACGTCGATCTCGCCCGTTTGAAGCTCGGAAACGTCGTATCCTTGCGTTCGCGGCGTTTCTACCATTCAAACTTCGAATCTCGACGTGCGAAGCGCGGAACCGCCGGATCCGAGCGCCCGCGACGTTCCCACCGCGTCGAACGATCGATTCTCCCCGTTTGAAGCTCGGAAACGTCGTATCCTTGCGTTCGCGGCGTTTCTACCATTCAAACGTCGAATCTCGACGTGCGAAGCGCGGAACCGCCGGAACTGAGTCGACAAGGCACACAGGGGATA
>NW_012021767.1:0-341 GCF_000956235.1 Wasmannia auropunctata
TCGAGACTCGCGCGCTTTTGCAGACCTGCCTGCAGCTCTCGTCGCCGGAATTCATGATAAAATTGCCCAACGGCGATGCACTTCACCACATCAAGGACACGGGTGTCTCGACTTCCTTCAGCAAGGCCAAAGAACCACCAAGAGAGAGCAGTGAGTCCATGTAAAAGTCGTTATTGCGCGCGTACGGGGTAAGATTGAGATATCTGAGAGGCTCGTCGCGAAGTTTTGGTTTACCTGCAGGCATTCTGCTGATGTAAAAATTGAACTCGTGATTTCTCAAATTACGAGAGCCTTATATGGGGAATTTTATAAAACTGAGTCGACAAGGCACACAGGGGATA
>NW_012021768.1:0-302 GCF_000956235.1 Wasmannia auropunctata
TCGTATCCTTGCGTTCGCGGCGTTTCTACCATTCAAACGTCGAATCTCGACGTGCGAAGCGCGGAACCGCCGGATCCGAGCGCCCGCGACGTTCCCGCCGCTCAAACGTCGATTCTCGCCGTTTGAAGCTCGGAAACGTCGTATCCTGCGTTACGTCGGCGTTTCTACCATTCAAACGTCGTAATCTCGACGTGCGAAGACGCGGGAACCGCCGGGATCCGAGCGCCCGCGACGTTCCCACCGCTCAAACGTCGATTCTCGCCGTTTGAAGATCGGAAACGTCGTATCACGTAATAACTTCG
>NW_012021769.1:0-357 GCF_000956235.1 Wasmannia auropunctata
AATGGCAACAACGTTGCGCAAACTATTAACTGGCGAACTACTTATTCTAGCTTCCCGGCAACAATTAATAGACTGGATGGAGGCGGATAAAGTTGCAGGACCACTTCTGCGCTCGGCCCTTCCGGCTGGCTGGTTTATTGCTGATAAATCTGGAGCCGGTGAGCGTGGGTCTCGCGGTATCATTGCAGCACTGGGGCCAGATGGTAAGCCCTCCCGTATCGTAGTTATCTACACGACGGGGAGTCAGGCAACTATGGATGAACGAAATAGACAGATCGCTGAGATAGGTGCCTCACTGATTAAGCATTGGTAACTGTCAGACCAAGTTTACTCATATATACTTTAGATTGATTTAAA
>NW_012021770.1:0-461 GCF_000956235.1 Wasmannia auropunctata
TAAACACCCGCCACCGATGCGATAAATCACAAGTCGGCGGGGGGTTTCGTCTCACGGTGTCTCCGGGCCCTCCAGCGCGCGAGCGACTCTCGGCGAGTCGCCGCGGCGTTGTAGGTTACCACCGGTTCGCGCCGGCCGACGCCGCCGAATCCGAAAGGGCACAGGCACGGTGCTTGAACACCGGCCGCGGGCCTCCCTCGGATCGTTGGCGCGCCAACGCCTCGCTCCTCGCTCGCAGAGCACCGCCGGCGCGCGCGTACGCGCGCCTGGGCGGTGTGACCGGAGGGGATCTCGCGTGCGGTCGATCTCGACACTCGTCGTCCACGGTCCCAGACGCAACGTTGCAACGAACGTTGTGGCGTGGTCGATCGAGTGAGAGAGAGCGGCGCGCGGATCGTCACCTGCCGTTCGACACGATTCCTCTCTCCAAATATATGCGGCTCTTATCCTCCTGTCTCTCA
>NW_012021771.1:0-440 GCF_000956235.1 Wasmannia auropunctata
ATGAGCGATGATATACTCACAATACCGGCGGGCGAATATATTGCCACGATTGAGCGTTTTGAAAACAGAGATTTGCCTGTCTCTCACCCTTTTAAAGAGTCCTCATGCCTGTTATGGCGGATTATGGAAGGCGAGCAGAAAAATAAATTTATTCTGCTGGAATTTTTCTTTGAGAAAAAGGAAGCGCCGGCTGATGATTCCTATGATCGCTTGTTTGAGAAAATGAAAAATGCCGTGGGGATAGCGGGTTCTGTCAGCAAAGAAATTTATCTGGGCAAAGCCTGCACGATTAAAGTCTCGCTGCAGCTAAACGGGATAGAGCATGAGGACGGCACGCCCTCTATCAGCGATTTTATGCCGCTTGATAATAAAAGCTGGGCAAAAATGGCGATAGAGCAGCTTGCGCGCATTTATCCGCGCTGAGTTATCGGCAGGAAGCG
>NW_012021772.1:0-377 GCF_000956235.1 Wasmannia auropunctata
TGCGCACGCGGAGTCCCTCGCGCTCCCGAGAGAGCGGAGAGACTCGCGGCGCGACGAGAGAGCTGCGGCCTGATACCTTGCGTGTACCGCCGGGCAGCCGGCCGGGCGACCGGGGGTTTGACGCGCGCCGTTTTACCGGCGGCGCGTCAGTCACCGCACCCGGGCCGTAGACCGACACCCAGCGGGTCGCGACGTTCTACTAGGGGAGAAGTGCACGACGGCGTAACGCCGGACATCGACGCAACGGCAGCGTGTCCGCGCGCGAGCCGCGAGGCCCCGCGGGACATCGCCCACCGACGCGAAGCCAGCGTCGCTGACGATGAATCTCCCCGTTCGATCTTTTGGGTTTCTTAGGTTTACCCCTGAACGGTTTCACA
>NW_012021773.1:0-341 GCF_000956235.1 Wasmannia auropunctata
TTACAATCTGCTCTGATGCCGCATAGTTAAGCCAGCCCCGACACCCGCCAACACCCGCTGACGCGCCCTGACGGGCTTGTCTGCTCCCGGCATCCGCTTACAGACAAGCTGTGACCGTCTCCGGGAGCTGCATGTGTCAGAGGTTTTCACCGTCATCACCGAAACGCGCGAGACGAAAGGGCCTCGTGATACGCCTATTTTTATAGGTTAATGTCATGATAATAATGGTTTCTTAGACGTCAGGTGGCACTTTTCGGGGAAATGTGCGCGGAACCCCTATTTGTTTATTTTTCTAAATACATTCAAATATGTAACTGAGTCGACAAGGCACACAGGGGATA
>NW_012021774.1:0-346 GCF_000956235.1 Wasmannia auropunctata
GTATGCTATACGAAGTTATTACGTATGGTAGAAACGTTGCGAACGCAAGGATACGACGTTTCCGAGCTTCAAACGGCGAGAATCGACGTTTGAGCGGTTGGAACGTCGCGGGCGCTCGGATCCGGCGGTTCCGCGCTTCGCACGTCGAGATTCGACGTTTGAATGGTAGAAACGCCGCGAACGCAAGGATACGATGTTTCCGAGCTTCAAACGGCGAGAATCGACGTTTGAGCGGTGGGAACGTCGCGGGCGCTCGGATCCGGCGGTTCCGCGCTTCGCACGTCGAGATTCGACGTTTGAATGGTAGAAACGCCGCGAACGCAAGACTGAGTCGACAAGGCACACA
>NW_012021775.1:0-313 GCF_000956235.1 Wasmannia auropunctata
ATACGAAGTTATACGATCGCAAGGATACGACGTTTCCGAGCTTCAAACGGCGAGAATCGACGTTTGAGCGGTGGGAACGTCGCGGGCGCTTGGATCCGGCGGTTCCGCGCTTCGGCACGTCGAGATTCGACGTTTGAATGGTGGAATCGCCGCGAACGCAAGGATACGACGTTTCCGAGCTTCAAACGGCGAAAATCGACGTTTTGAGCGGTGGGAACGTCGCGGGCGCTCGGATTCGGCGGTTCCGCGACTTCGGCACGTCGAGATTCGACGTTTTGAATGGTGGAAACGCCGCGAACGCAAGGATACGACG
>NW_012021776.1:0-420 GCF_000956235.1 Wasmannia auropunctata
TGGGCCTCGGATGAGTCCCGTATCGTTATTTTTCGTCACTACCTCCCCGTGCCGGGAGTGGGTAATTTGCGCGCCTGCTGCCTTCCTTGGATGTGGTAGCCGTTTCTCAGGCTCCCTCTCCGGAATCGAACCCTGATTCCCCGTTACCCGTTACAACCATGGTAGGCGCAGAACCTACCATCGACAGTTGATAAGGCAGACATTTGAAAGATGCGTCGCCGGTGCTAGGACCGTGCGATCAGCACAAAGTTATTCAGAGTCACCAAAATAAACGGTGGACGGACGGAGACCGCCCGCCACCGATTGGTTTTGATCTAATAAAAGCGTCCCTTCCATCACTGGTCGGGACTCTGTTTTGCATGTATTAGCTCTAGAATTACCACAGTTATCCAAGTAAATGTGGGTACAATCTAATGAACC
>NW_012021777.1:0-314 GCF_000956235.1 Wasmannia auropunctata
ACATTATACGAAGTTATACGATTACCTCGGGGTTCCGAAAACCAACAAAATAGAACCGAGGTCCTATTCCATTATTCCATGCACGCAGTATTCAGGCGAGGATAGCCTGCTTTAAGCACTCTAATTTGTTCAAAGTAAACGTACCGGCCCGACTCGACACTCAGTAAAGAGCACCGCGACGGGATATTAGTTGGGCCGCCCCTCGCGAGGCTAAGCCCACCGGTAGGACGTCCCACATCACGCCAGTTAAACACCGCGAGCGGTGAACCGACGGTGTGCGACACAGACTGAGTCGACAAGGCACACAGGGGATA
>NW_012021778.1:0-443 GCF_000956235.1 Wasmannia auropunctata
TAGATTTACCTCCGGACCCGACCGAGCCGAAAATTTTCTAAGTCCCGCGCGGCGTGTTGCTTTCGCGCGGCGTGTTGCTTTCGACCGCGATTACCTCCGGCGCCGAAAATTCTTCGCGTATCGGGCGGAACGGACGACGGGGGTGGCACGGGGTAGGTAGGTGGCCGAATAAACGTAGCGGGCGCGCGAATCGACGTAATATTAAGGGGCTAGCGGGGAAGCGTCGATCGGCCAGGTTTACCTCCGGACCCGACCGAGCCGAAAAATTTTTCTAAGTCCCGCGCGGCGTGTTGCTTTCGCCGCGATTACCTCCGGCGCCGAAAATTACTCCGCTATCGAGGCGAACGGACGTCGGGGGTGCACGGGGGCACTAGGGTGGCCGAATAAACGTGCGGGCACGCGAATCGACGTAACAACTGAGTCGACAAGGCACACAGGGGATA
>NW_012021779.1:0-351 GCF_000956235.1 Wasmannia auropunctata
TACGAAGTTATTACGTCGGCGAGAATCGACGTTTGAGCGGTGGGAACGTCGCGGGCGCTCGGATCCGGCGGTTCGGCGCTTCGGCACGTCGAGATTCGACGTTTGAATGGTAGAAACGCCGCGAACGCATGGATACGACGTTTCCGAGCTTCAAACGGCGAGAATCGACGTTTGAGCGGTGGGAACGTCGCGGGCGCTCGGATCCGGCGGTTCGGCGCTTCGGCACGGTCGAGATTCGACGTTTGAATGGTAGAAACGCCGCGAACGCATGGATACGACGTTTCCGAGCTTCAAACGGCGAGAATCGACGTTTGAGCGGTGGGAACGTCGCACTGAGTCGACAAGGCACAC
>NW_012021780.1:0-366 GCF_000956235.1 Wasmannia auropunctata
CGTTTGAATGGTGGAAACGCCGCGAACGCAAGGATACGACGTTTCCGAGCTTCAAACGGCGAGAATCGACGTTTGAGCGGTGGGATCGTCGCGGGCGCTCGGATCCGGCGGTTCCGCGCTTCGCACGTCGAGATTCGACGTTTGAATGGTGGAAACGCCGCGAACGCAAGGATACGACGTATTCCGAGCTTACAAACGGCGAGAATCGTACGTTTGAGCGGTGGGAACGTCGCGGCGCTCGGATCCGGCGGTTCCGCGCTTCGCACGTCGAGATTCGACGTTTGAATGGTGGAAACGCCGCGAACGCAAGGATACGACGTTTCCGAGCTTCAAACGGCGAGAATCGACGTTTGAGCGGTGGGATCG
>NW_012021781.1:0-346 GCF_000956235.1 Wasmannia auropunctata
TTGATGATGTATTGATGCCGGCTTTGGGGCTTTTCACCGGCGGGCTGGATTTTTCCAGTATGTTTTGGCAAATGGCGGGCGATAAGCAAATGACGCTGGACGCCGCCCGCAAAGCGGGCGCCACCATGGCCTATGGCGCGTTTTTAACAAAATTGGTCAATTTTATAATTGTCGCCTTTATTCTCTATCTCATTATCAAAGGCTTGAATAAATTAGAGCTGGCCGGCGGCGCAAAAGCAAAAGACGCGGCGGCGCAGACAAATGAGCTGCTGACGGAAATCCGCAATACGCTGCGGAAAATCGTATAACTTCGTATAAACTGAGTCGACAAGGCACACAGGGGATA
>NW_012021782.1:0-320 GCF_000956235.1 Wasmannia auropunctata
TACGAAGTTATACGATAGAAACGCCGCGAACGCAAGGATACGACGTTTCCGAGCTTCAAACGGCGAGAATCGACGTTTGAGCGGTGGGAACGGTCGCGGTGCGCTCGGATCCGGTCGGTTCCGCGCTTCGCACGTCGAGATTCGTACGTTTGAATGGTAGAAACGCCGCGAACGCGAAGGATACGACGTTTCCGAGCTTACAAACGGCGAGAATCGACGTTTGAGCGGTGGGAACGTCGCGGGCGCTCGGATCCGGCGGTTCCGCGCTTCGCACGTCGAGATTCGACGTTTTGAATGGTAGAAACGCCGCGAACGCAAGG
>NW_012021783.1:0-337 GCF_000956235.1 Wasmannia auropunctata
TTCCTTAGTAGCGGCGAGCGAACAGGAAAGAGCCCAGCGCCGAATCCCGCGGTTCCGCCGCAGGGAAATGTGGTGTTTGGGAGGGTCCGTTTATCCCGAGGTGCCGCGTCGCGTCCAAGTCCATCTTGAATTGGGCCACTTACCCGCAGAGGGTGCCAGGCCCGTAGCGACCGGTGCGCGTCTCGGGAGGATCTCTCCTTAGAGTCGGGTTGCTTGAGAGTGCAGCTCTAAGTGGGTGGTAAACTCCATCTAAGGCTAAATACGACCACGAGACCGATAGCGAACAAGTACCGTGAGGGAAAGTTGAAAACTGAGTCGACAAGGCACACAGGGGATA
>NW_012021784.1:0-397 GCF_000956235.1 Wasmannia auropunctata
TTCCTAAAGCGTTTGGTAAGACTATTCATATTAAGTTTTTCAGGCGAGGTGGCGCAGACCGATCGGCTTATGAAAAGTATCTTGACGGCGAGGTTTATGACGATACTGAAATGGATTTTGATCACCATAAATTCACGATACTTATGGACTTGGATGGATACTCTGTTTACATTCATAAGGTTTTGCCGCAGATATATGTTTCGACCAAAACGCACGCATTGGACTTCCCTGTGCCGAACTTAATGGCTTTAGCTAGGTTATTTGTCAGGAACCCTGCGCATTTTGAAAGCGGCTTTGAAACAGAAGGTTGTCGGTATTGGTTCATGAGGGAATTCCCTAGAATCATCGTATAACTTCGTATAATGTATGACTGAGTCGACAAGGCACACAGGGGATA
>NW_012021785.1:0-399 GCF_000956235.1 Wasmannia auropunctata
GTATGCTATACGAAGTTATTACGTACGTTTCCGAGCTTCAAACGGCGAGAATCGACGTTTGAGCGGTGTGAACGTCGCGGGCGCTCGGATCCGGCGGTTCCGCGCTTCGCACGTCGAGAGTTCGACGTTTGAATGGTAGAAACGCCGCGAACGCAAGGATACGACGTTTCCGAGCTTCAAACGGCGAGAATCGACGTTTGAGCGGTGGGAACGTCGCGGGCGCTCGGATCCGGCGGTTCCGCGCTTCGCACGTCGAGATTCGACGTTTGAATGGTGGAAACGCCGCGAACGCAAGGATACGACGTTTCCGAGCTTCAAAACGGCGAGAATCGACGTTTGAGCGGTGGGAACGTCGCGGGCGCTCGGATCCGGCACTGAGTCGACAAGGCACACAGGGGA
>NW_012021786.1:0-305 GCF_000956235.1 Wasmannia auropunctata
TCGACGTGCGAAGCGCGGAACCGCCGGATCCGAGCGCCCGCGACGTTCCCACCGCTCAAACGTCGATTCTCGCCGTTTGAAGCTCGGAAACGTCGTATCCTTGCGTTCGCGGCGTTTCCACCATTCAAACGTCGAATCTCGACGTGCGAAGCGCGGAACCGCCGGATCCGAGCGCCCGTCGACGTTCCCACCGCTCAAACGTCGATTCTCGCCGGTTTGAAGCTCGGAAACGTCGTATCCTTGCGTTCGCGGCGTTTCCACCATTCAAACGTCGAATCTCGACGTGCGAAGCGCATCGTATAACT
>NW_012021787.1:0-320 GCF_000956235.1 Wasmannia auropunctata
GTTATACGATTCCGAGCGCCCGCGACGTTCCCACCGCTCAAACGTCGATTCTCGCCGTTTGAAGCTCGGAAACGTCGTATCCTTGCGTTCGCGGCGTTTCCACCATTCAAACGTCGAATCTCGACGTGCGAAGAGCGGAACCGCCGGATCCGAGCGCCCGCGACGTTCCACGCTCAAACGTCGATTCTCGGCCGTTTGAAGCTCGGAAACGTCGTATCCTTGCGTTCGCGGCGTTTCTACCATTCAAACGTCGAATCTCGACGTGCGAAGCGCGGAACCGCCGGATCCGAGCGCCCGCGAACTGAGTCGACAAGGCACAC
>NW_012021788.1:0-348 GCF_000956235.1 Wasmannia auropunctata
TTGGACGCGACGCGGCACCTCGGGATAAACGGACCCTCCCAAACACCACATTTCCCTGCGGCGGAACCGCGGGATTCGGCGCTGGGCTCTTTCCTGTTCGCTCGCCGCTACTAAGGAAATCCTAGTTAGTTTCTTTTCCTCCGCTTAATAATATGCTTAAATTCAGCGGGTGATCTCGCCTGCTCTGAGGTCGTCAAAGTTTTGTATGCGAAACGCTCTCCCTGTCTCTCTTCGCGCGCGCGCGCGCGCGCGCGCGTCAGCGTCCGACGCGACGCGAGACGAACTTCGGCTCGCTCGTGATCGTATAACTTCGTATAATGACTGAGTCGACAAGGCACACAGGGGATA
>NW_012021789.1:0-380 GCF_000956235.1 Wasmannia auropunctata
TATACGAAGTTATACGATAAGGATACGACGTTTCCGAGCTTCAAACGGCGAGAATCGACGTTTGAGCGGTGGGAACGTCGCGGGCGCTCGGATCCGGCGGGTTCCGCGCTTCGCACGTCGAGATTCGACGTTTGAATGGTAGAAACGCCGCGAACGCAAGGATACGACGTTTCCGAGCTTCAAACGGCGAGAATCGACGTTTGAGCGGTGGAACGTCGCGGGCGACGTCGGAATCCGGCGGGGTTCCGCGGCTTCGCACGTCGAGATTCGACGTTTGAATGGTAGAAACGCCGCGAACGCAAGGATACGACGTTTCCGAGCTTCAAACGGCGAGAATCGACGTTTGAGCGGACTGAGTCGACAAGGCACACAGGGGGATA
>NW_012021790.1:0-359 GCF_000956235.1 Wasmannia auropunctata
ATACGAAGTTATACGATACGTCGATTCTCGCCGTTTGAAGCTCGGAAACGTCGTATCCTTGCGTTCCCGGCGTTTCCACCATTCGAAACGTCGAATCTCGACGTGCGAAGCGCGGAACCGCCGGATCCGAGCGCCCGCGACGTACCCACCGCTCAAACGTCGATTCTCGCCGTTTGAAGCTCGGAAACGTCGTATCCTTGCGTTCGCGGCGTTTCCACCATTCAAACGTCGAATCTCGACGTGCGAAGCGCGGAACCGCCGGATCCGAGCGCCCGCGACGTTACCCACCGCTCAAACGTCGATTCTCGCCGTTTGAAGCTCGGAAACGTCGACTGAGTCGACAAGGCACACAGGGGATA
>NW_012021791.1:0-350 GCF_000956235.1 Wasmannia auropunctata
GTTTCCGAGCTTCAAACGGCGAGAATCGACGTTTGAGCGGTGGGAACGTCGCGGGCGCTCGGATCCGGCGGTTCCGCGCTTCGCACGTCGAGATTCGACGTTTGAATGGTAGAAACGCCGCGAACGCAAGGATACGACGTTTCCGAGCTTCAAACGGCGAGAATCGACGTTTGAGCGGTGGGAACGTCGCGGGCGCTCGGATCGCGGTTCGACGTCTTCGACACGTCGAGATTCGACGTTGAATGGTAGAAACGACCGGCGAACGCAAGGGGATACGGACGTTTCCGAGCTTCAAACGGCGAGAATCGACGTTTGAGCGGTGGGAACGTCGCGGGCGCTCGGATATCGTA
>NW_012021792.1:0-427 GCF_000956235.1 Wasmannia auropunctata
TTCCGTGACGACGCGATACACGCGCGTATGCATACACCTATACACACGTACACACGCACACTGTATATAAACGGTACTATGTGGAAAATTGACTGCCCCTCCGCCGCCCTGCGGAACTCACGCCGTTTTTAGCTTCTATACTACCGTCTCTACTAATCGCACTCGCGCACTCTCGCGCTCGACACTCTCCGTCCAACGGGCTATCGCGTCCGCCTCCCGGGGCCCCTCCTCGGTCGCGTAGCGCGCGCTGATCAGATCGGAGGGACACCTGCACGAGAGCCAGCCAAGACGACGTCGGTGGATCGTTCTCCCTTTCGCGAGATTCTCGGCAGCGCCGATCACGCTCGATGTCGCGGCGAGAAACGCGAGAACATACATCGTATAACTTCGTATAATGTAACTGAGTCGACAAGGCACACAGGGGATA
>NW_012021793.1:0-326 GCF_000956235.1 Wasmannia auropunctata
ATGCTATACGAAGTTATTACGTGAATCTCGACGTGCGAAGCGCGGAACCGCCGTATCCGAGCGCCCGCGACGTTCCCACCGCTCAAACGTCGATTCTCGCCGTTTGAAGCTCGGAAACGTCGTATCATTGCGTTCGCGGCGTTTCTACCATTCAAACGTCGAATCTCGACGTGCGAAGCGCGGAACCGCCGTATCAGAGCGCCCGCGACGTTCCCGCCGCTCAAACGTCGATTTTCGCAGTTTGAAGCTCGGAAACGTCGTATCCTTGCGTTCGCGGCGTTTCTACTGTTACGTCTCAAAAGGGTTGCTTCTCAAATATTTGTTTA
>NW_012021794.1:0-328 GCF_000956235.1 Wasmannia auropunctata
CAAGGATACGACGTTTCCGAGCTTCAAACGGCGAGAATCGACGTTTGAGCGGTGGGAACGTTGCGGGCGCTCGGAGTCCGGCGGTTCCGCGCTTCGCACGTCGAGATTCGACGTTTGAATGGTGGAAACGCCGCGAACGCAAGGATACGACGTTTCCGAGCTTCAAACGGCGAGAATCGACGTTTGAGCGGTGGGAACGTCGCGGGCGCTCGGATCCGGCGGTTCCGCGCTTCGCACGTCGAGATTCGACGTTTGAATGGTGGAAAACGCCGCGAAACTCAAAGGGATACGACGTTTCCGAGCTTCAAACGGCACGTAATAACTTCGT
>NW_012021795.1:0-319 GCF_000956235.1 Wasmannia auropunctata
ACACGAGTAACGTGTACGCACGACCGCATCGTACCGCTCGGCTAGCCGAGCGCATCGCACCTCTTATAGTACCCAACCGACCGGACAAGCGGTCGGCGACGCACGGTCTTATGCACGGCCGCTTATGGGCGCGGTCGTCGATAGACCGAGGCGCGCGGGACTTAGCCGCTGGAAGCGATGTACCGCCGCGGCGAGCGAACACCGGACGTTTCGTCGCCGAAGACGTCTAACGATGTAAATCACCCTCCGTGCGAGAGTCGACGACTTCTACCGCTTCAATAGCGAGAAGAAACTGAGTCGACAAGGCACACAGGGGATA
>NW_012021796.1:0-307 GCF_000956235.1 Wasmannia auropunctata
TGGTCAGGCTAGCGCGTACGTCGGGCCTACCGCCGGCGGGGCTGACGAGCGGTCGGCGGCCAAGTTCCACGCCGCGTGTTGCTTTCGCCGACGGGGCTGGGCGCGCGGCTAAGTCCCTCGCCGCGTGTTGCTTTCGCTTCACGGGGCTGGGCGCGCGGCTAAGTCCCTCGCCGCGTGTTGCTTTCGCCCCGCGGGGCTGGGCGCGCGGATAAGTCCCTCGCCGCGTGTTGCTTTCGCCCCGCGGGGCTGGGCGCGCGGCTAAGTCCCTCGCCGCGTGTTGCTTTCGCCCCGCGGGGCTGGGCGCGCG
>NW_012021797.1:0-449 GCF_000956235.1 Wasmannia auropunctata
TAAGTCCCGCGCGGCGTGTTGCTTTCGCGCGGTGTGTTGCTTTCGCCGCGATTACCTCCGGCGCCGAAAATTCTTCGCTATCGGGGCGAACGGACGACGGGGGTGCACGGGGGTGGTAGGGTGGCCGAATAAACGTGCGGGCACGCGAATCGGCGTAANATTAAGGGGGCTAGCGGGGAAGCGTCGATCGGCCAGGTTACCTCGGACCGTCCGAGACGGAAATTTCTAAGTCCCGGGCGTACGGGCGTGTTGCTTTTCGCGCGGCGTGTTGCTTTCGCCGCGATTACCTCCGGCGCCGAAAATTCTTCGCTATCGGGGCGAACGGACGACGGGGGTGCACGGGGGGTGTAGGGTGGCCGAATAAACGTGCGGGCACGCGAATCGGCGTAACATAAGGGGGCTAGCGGGGAAGCGTCGATCGGCCAGGTACTGAGTCGACAAGGCACACA
>NW_012021798.1:0-313 GCF_000956235.1 Wasmannia auropunctata
TCCGACGCCAAAAATTCTCCGCTATCGAGGCGTAACGGTCGACGGGGGTGCACGGGGGCACTTGAGTGGCCGTACAGACGTGCGGGCACGCGGAATACGACGTAATATTGAGGGCGCCAGCGGGGAAAGCGAAGCGTCGATCGGCCAGGTTTACCTCCGGACCCGACCCGAAAATTTTCTAAGTCCCGCGCGGCGTGTTGCTTTCGCGCGGAGTGTTGCTTTCGCCGCGTTTACCTCCGGCGCCGAAAATTCTCCGCTATCGTGGCGAACGGACGACGGGGGTGCACGGGGGCACTCGGGTGACTGAGTCGAC
>NW_012021799.1:0-403 GCF_000956235.1 Wasmannia auropunctata
TCTCTATCTCAATTTCCTTATCGTCCAGCTCGCCCTCGCGCAGCTTTTTGCGGAATGTTTCACGCGTGGCGGGAGAAGCGTCTTTGCCGACCAAAGCCTCTAAAACCCGCTCTTCGGCATGAATATGCGCCTTTGCCGAAACTAAAGACCGCTGCTTGCCGCGCACCATTTTAATGGCAATCTCCAGCAAATCGCGGATAATCTGCTCCACATCGCGGCCGACAAAGCCTATTTCAGTGAATTTTGTCGCCTCAACCTTTACAAAAGGCGCGCCGGCCAGCTTTGCCAAACGGCGGGAAATTTCTGTCTTGCCAACACCGGTAGGCCCTATCATTAAAATATTTTTCGGCATCACCTCTTCACGCATTTGGCCGGTTAATTGCCGGCGGCGCCAGCGATTGCA
>NW_012021800.1:0-351 GCF_000956235.1 Wasmannia auropunctata
TCTCAGACGAACGTGATCGGATGAATCGTGGCGCTTACTGAACATCAACTCCACGTATACGAGTGCGACGGAAGTGCGAGATCCCTGGCGGATTTCTCTTCCCGCTTTACTTGTACGCCTTAGCGAAATTTTTCTACGTACTTTGAGTACGCACGTTCCTCGACGTCTGAGTATCGCATCGTCGATCTAGCGTCAGGGCTGAGCGGCTACGCGCCGCTATCATAGGGAGAATGAGACAAAAATATACATGATCTTTTTTTAACAAAACCCGACGTTGTGCGTATACTCCTCGGAGTGTACATGCACGTTCGGTGTATAACACAACTGAGTCGACAAGGCACACAGGGGATA
>NW_012021801.1:0-319 GCF_000956235.1 Wasmannia auropunctata
CACGTCGAGATTCGACGTTTGAATGGTGGAAACGCCGCGAACGCAAGGATACGACGTTTCCGAGCTTCAAACGGCGAGAATCGACGTTTGAGCGGTGGGAACGTCGCGGGCGCTCGGATCCGGCGGTTCCGCGCTTCGCACGTCGAGATTCGAACGTTTGAATCGGTGGAAACGCCGCGAACGCAAGGATACGACGTTTCCGAGCTTCAAACGGCGAGAATCGACGTTTGAGCCGGTGGAACGTCGCGGGCGCTTCGGGATCCGGCGGTTCCGCGCTTCGGCACGTTCGAGATTCGAACGTTTGAATCGGTGAAACGCC
>NW_012021802.1:0-311 GCF_000956235.1 Wasmannia auropunctata
TCGGAAACGTCGTATCCTTGCGTTCGCGGCGTTTCCACCATTCAAACGTCGAATCTCGACGTGCGAAGCGCGGAACCGCCGGATCCGAGCGCCCGCGACGTTCCCACCGCTCAAACGTCGATTCTCGCCGTTTGAAGCTCGGAAACGTCGTATCCTTGCGTTCGCGGCGTTTCCGACCAAGTTCAAACGTACGAAGGTACTCGGACGTGCGAAGCGCGGAACCGCCGGATCCGAGCGCCCGCGACGTTCCCACCGCTCAAACGTCGATTCTCGCCGTTTGAAGCTCGGAAACGTCGTATCCCTTGCGTTAC
>NW_012021803.1:0-426 GCF_000956235.1 Wasmannia auropunctata
GGCGAAGCGAGTAAGATGCACCTAGCGAAGAGCTAGCTTACGCCGCAAGACGCTTCCCTCACATTTTTTTCCTAAACTTGCAAGGAGATAGCTGATGGCTACGGAAAAGAGATTGATGATAAGAAACCTGTTGCAGAGAAAATTGAGACGAAGTCTGTGCCGACGACGGTGGTTGACACCAATGCGCATGAAGATGAGTTGATTGTTGAGAATAAAGCTGGTAAAGAAGCGCATGCTGGTACAACTGAGGCTGAGCTTAAGGCACACGAGGCAAGCGATGCTGAGAAGTGGGATCGTGTATTTACTGAAATGCTGCTTTGAAAGCTCAACTTGAATTGCTTATCGTGGCAACTAATAAGAGTGGCGGCTTGCATGGCCCCGAATTCGCCGGCTATGGTTCCTGAAACGCCTGCTGATCGGTATGAG
>NW_012021804.1:0-315 GCF_000956235.1 Wasmannia auropunctata
TCTTCGCACGTCGAGATTCGACGTTTGAATGGTGGAAACGCCGCGAACGCAAGGATACGACGTTTCCGAGCTTCAAACGGCGAAGAATCGTACGTTTGAGCGGTGGGATCGTCGCGGCGCTCGGATCCGGCGGTTCCGCGCTTCGCACGTCGAGATTCGACGTTTGAATGGTGGAAACGCCGGCGAAACGGCAAGGATACGACGTTTCCGAGCTTCAAACGGCGAAAATCGACGTTTGAGCGGTGGGAACGTCGCGGGCGCTCGGATCCGGCGGTTCCGCGCTTCGCAACGTCGAGATTACTGAGTCGACAAGGC
>NW_012021805.1:0-310 GCF_000956235.1 Wasmannia auropunctata
GCGGGCGCTCGGATCCGGCGGTTCCGCGCTTCGCACGTCGAGATTCGACGTTTGAATGGTGGAAACGCCGCGAACGCAAGGATACGACGTTTCCGAGCTTCAAACGGCGAGAATCGACGTTTGAGCAGTGGGAACGTCGGCGGGCGCTCGGATCCGGCGGTTCCCGCGGCTTCGCACGGTCGAGGATTCGACGTTTGAATGGTTGAAACGCCGCGAACGCAAGGATACGACGTTTCCGAGCTTCAAACGGCGAGAATCGACGTTTGAGCGGTGGGAACGTCGCGGGCGCTCGACTGAGTCGACAAGGCAC
>NW_012021806.1:0-339 GCF_000956235.1 Wasmannia auropunctata
TAAAAATTATTTTTTTGTAAAAAAATATGAAAATTTTTCTTGAGTCTTTTCAATATGATGCGTCTTTGAGCAGCGTTTGCAAGCGCTTTTGCCGGCGGAAGGGGGCTTGCCGTTCAGGCAAATCTCTGATTCTTTAGGAGAAAAACAGCGCGCATGATTCGACTTGGCAGCCTGTGCGGCTTTAATTTTACGGGCGCATTTTTGCGCGGGGCAGCGGGAATGACGGATAAAGAAGGAACGGGATTTGGCTAAGAAACATATTGCTGTCTTAATGGGCGGCCTTTCTTCTGAGCGGACTGTCAGTTTTGCTTCCGGCAAAGCCTGTTCTGCGGCTTTAGA
>NW_012021807.1:0-378 GCF_000956235.1 Wasmannia auropunctata
GCACGCGAATCGGCGTAATATTAAGGGGGCTAGCGGGGAAGCGTCGATCGGCCAGGTTTACCTCCGGACCCGACCGAGCGGAAAATTTTCTAAGTCCCGCGCGGCGTGTTGCTTTCGCGCGGCGTGTTGCTTTCGCCGCGATTACCTCCGCGCGAAATTCTCGACGTATCGGGGCGAACGGGGACGTACGGGGGGTGCACGGGGGTGGTAGGGTGGCCGAATAAACGTGCGGGCACGCGAATCGGCGTAACATAAGGGGGCTAGCGGGGAAGCGTCGATCGGCCAGGTTTACCTCCGGACCCGACCGAGCCGAAAATTTTCTAAGTCCAGCGCGGCGTGTTGCTTTCGCGCGGCGTGTTGCTTTCGCCGCGATTACCT
>NW_012021808.1:0-361 GCF_000956235.1 Wasmannia auropunctata
TGACCCTCCTACTCGTCAGGGCTTCGTGGCGGCGCGTACGGCGCGCGTGAACGCCCCGCACGGCCGCCCCACTTGCCGCTGACGGCAGAGTATAGGCTCGACGCTTCAGCGCCATCCATTTTCAGGGCTAGTTGCTTCGGCAGGTGAGTTGTTACACACTCCTTAGCGGATTCCGACTTCCATGGCCACCGTCCTGCTGTCTTAAGCAACCAACGCCTTTCATGGTGTCCCATGAGCGTCGAGTTGGGCGCCTTAACTCTGCGTTTGGTTCATCCCACAGCGCCAGTTCTGCTTACCAAAAATGGCCCACTTGGCACTCTGATCCGATAGAGAACTGAGTCGACAAGGCACACAGGGGATA
>NW_012021809.1:0-363 GCF_000956235.1 Wasmannia auropunctata
CGCTTCGCACGTCGAGATTCGACGTTTGAATGGTAGAAACGCCGCGAACGCAAGGATACGACGTTTCCGAGCTTCAAACGGCGAGAATCGACGTTTGAGCGGTGGGAACGTCGCGGGCGCTCGGATCCGGCGGTTCGGCGCTTCGCACGTCGAGATTCGACGTTTGAATGGTAGAAACGCCGCGAACGCAAGGATACGACGTTCCGAGCTTCAACGGCGAGAATCGACGTTGAGCGGTGGGAACGTCGGCGGCGGCTCGGATCCGGCGGTTCGGCGCTTCGCACGTCGAGATTCGACGTTTGAATGGTAGAAATCGCCGCGAACGCATGGATACGACACTGAGTCGACAAGGCACACAGGGGA
>NW_012021810.1:0-326 GCF_000956235.1 Wasmannia auropunctata
TTCAAACGTCGAAATCTCGACGTGCGAAGCGCGGAACCGCCGGAATCCGAGCGCCCGCGACGTTACCCACCGCTCAAACGTACGATCTTCGCCGTTTGAAGCTCGGAAACGTCGTATCCTTGCGTTCGTCGGCGTTTCTACCATTCAAACGTCGAATCTCGACGTGCGAAGCGCGGAACCGCCGGATCCGAGCGCACGCGACGTCCACCGCTCGAAACGTCGATTCTCGCCGTTTGAAGCTCGGAAACGTCGTATCCTTGCGTTCGCGGCGTTTTCAACCATTCAAACGGTCGAATCTCGACGTGCGAAGCGCGGAACCGCCGGAT
>NW_012021811.1:0-319 GCF_000956235.1 Wasmannia auropunctata
ACACTATAAAAAAAAGTCAATATAAAGTCATTCTTTAGTCATTTGAAATCTAGAATTAGAAATCTAGATTTTATAATGTAAAAAATGACGTAAATTCGGTCAATTTGACGTCAAATTGATATTATTTTGACTTTTCTGTTCTTTGGATCGATTCGATGTCGATTCGACGTATTTTCGACCAATTATTTCTCACTGGGTATATATGCATGATTAACTTTATTTAGACTAATTTTGGGTTTGGACATTGGTAACTTGGAAACAAGTATTTTTGATGTTAAAACATTTGATCGAAATGGTCTGATTTTCGATGTCAATTTCA
>NW_012021812.1:0-386 GCF_000956235.1 Wasmannia auropunctata
TGGCGCGTACGGCGCGCGTGAACGCCCCGCACGGCCGCCCCACTTGCCGCTGACGGCAGAGTATAGGCTCGACGCTTCAGCGCCATCCATTTTCAGGGCTAGTTGCTTCGGCAGGTGAGTTGTTACACACTCCTTAGCGGATTCCGACTTCCATGGCCACCGTCCTGCTGTCTTAAGCAACCAACGCCTTTCATGGTGTCCCATGAGCGTCGAGTTGGGCGCCTTAACTCTGCGTTTGGTTCATCCCACAGCGCCAGTTCTGCTTACCAAAAATGGCCCACTTGGCACTCTGATCCGATAGAGAGATTCTCGTGGCTTCATAGTTCAAGAAAGCCAGAGATCTCACCCATTTAAAGTTACTGAGTCGACAAGGCACACAGGGGATA
>NW_012021813.1:0-345 GCF_000956235.1 Wasmannia auropunctata
CGGGCAAAACATTCACGGCGCTGAAAATAGCGGAAGCAGAAGCGGGCAGCGGCAAAAATGTGCTGTTTCTTGTGCCGAGCTTGGCGCTGCTCAGCCAAACTCTGACGGAATGGACACAGCAGACGCAAACGCCAATGACAGCTTTTGCCGTCTGCTCCGATATTTCTGTCGGCCATAGAAAAAACAATAAAGATGATGACGCGATAGAATATGTAACTCATGAAGTGGCTTACCCCACAAGCACAGACGCGCGCAGCTTAAGCGCAAATTTTGCCAAATCGCTCGATACAAACCCCGCCGCTATGCGGGTGATTTTTTCCACCTATCAATCTCTTAGCGTAATTC
>NW_012021814.1:0-342 GCF_000956235.1 Wasmannia auropunctata
CATTCAAACGTCGAATCTCGACGTGCGAAGCGCGGAACCGCCGGATCCGAGCGCCCGCGACGTTCCCACCGCTCAAACGTCGATTCTCGCCGTTTGAAGCTCGGAAACGTCGTATCCTTGCGTTCGCGGCGTTTCCACCATTCAAAACGTCGAATCTCGACGTGCGAAGCGCGGAACCGCCGGAAGTCCGAAGCGCCCGGGCGAACGGTTCCCACCGCTCAAACGTCGATTCTCGCCGTTTGAAGCTCGGAAACGTCGTATCCCTTGACGTTCGCGGACGTTTCCACCATTCAAAACGGTCGAATCTCGACGTGCGACTGAGTCGACAAGGCACACAGGGGA
>NW_012021815.1:0-418 GCF_000956235.1 Wasmannia auropunctata
TAATGTATGGCGCCCCCATTTGGGCGGGCGAGGCGCGGGCCAATCCCAAAATCCGATGGGCTCTGAACGGAGTCCAGCGGAGGATGGCCCTGCGCCTGACCCGGGGATACAGGACGGTGTCTCACGCGGCGACGACGGCCTTGGCCGGCACACCTCCGGCGGACCTACTAGCCGGGGCCCAGGCCGATGTATATCGGCGGGTCCGGGTGGTCCGCCTGAGTGGCCGGCAACCGACCAGGAGGGCCGTCGAAATGTTCCGGCGGCAGGCGCGCGACCGAGCCTTTACGGCGTGGGACGCGCGCCTCCGCGAACAGAACGTCGCGGGGACTCGGACCACCGAGGCCATCCAGCCCATCCTCAGGGAGTGGGCGGACCGAGGATGGGGGGGACTCACCTACCGCCTTACGCAGGTGTTCAA
>NW_012021816.1:0-369 GCF_000956235.1 Wasmannia auropunctata
GGATTTCGGCAAGGAAACCTATAATAAAGGGCCGGCGCTGTGGGATTTTGATGTTGCGCGCACTTATGCGCAGAAGGCAAAATTCCGCCAGAATGATTTTCGCTTAGGCGTTGCTTATAAATTTTAAGCATATTGCAGCCTGATTATTTGGCTGTGGCTTAAAGTTAAAGCCTGTTATAATTTTTGAGGGAGCAGAGCGGGCTTTATCACCTGCTCTGCTTTTTTATTTTAGCTTTATGGCAGAGAGTGGGCTATAATTTTGGCACAGGCGGCTTGCATAGCGCTTTAAGCTTAATATATTTTCCTGAAGCTTGAGGCCTGAAGCCCATTCCCGAAAAATGGCAGATTTTTCGGATAAAAAGGTGATTA
>NW_012021817.1:0-353 GCF_000956235.1 Wasmannia auropunctata
CGGTGATTGGGTGACCAGTTGTGCTCTGGAGAAGTTGGATGAGGCGACTTATGCCGGGTTGACTAATGGTTTAAGTGCTGAGCAGATTGACGCTTTGTATAAAAAGTTTGAAAAGGAGTGCCGCCGTAGTAAATAGGGCGGTGATGTGATATGGCTATTGATGAGAGTTATTATCAGAAGTTAAGGGTTGAGTCTGGCGGCGATGATAATGCCGTGAGTAAATCCGGTGCCCGAGGCAGGTATCAGTTTATTTATAGTACCTGGACGAGATTGGGATATAATTGGGCCGACGCTTTCGATGTGAACTTGCAGGAGGAGGCTGTGAGAAAGCTGACGGAGCAGAATGCTAAGGC
>NW_012021818.1:0-335 GCF_000956235.1 Wasmannia auropunctata
TCGCGGGCGCTCGGATTCGGCGGTTCCGCGCTTCGCACGTCGAGATTCGACGTTTGAATGGTGGAAACGCCGCGAACGCAAGGATGCGTACGTTTCCGAGCTTACGAAACGGCGAGAATCGTACGTTTGAGCGGTGGGAACGTCGGCGGGCGCGTCGGACGTCCGGCGGTTCCGCGCTTACGGCACGTCGAGGATTCGGACGTTTGAATGGTGGAAACGCCGCGAACGCAAGGATACGACGTTTCCGAGCTTCAAACGGCGAGAATCGACGTTTGAGCGGTGGAACGTCGCGGGCGCTCGGATCCGGACTGAGTCGACAAGGCACACAGGGGATA
>NW_012021819.1:0-411 GCF_000956235.1 Wasmannia auropunctata
TCGGGTATTATCGCATTGCTCTTAAATACGAAACGCAAAGGAAAAATTTTAAGAAAGATAAAGTAGAACCGAACCTGATATAGATAGAAAGAACAGTTGATTTGTGACTATACTACAAAAATACGTCAATATGCCTGCACTCAGCGAATCCGCGCTAAACTATGACGCATAAAACCAAGCCCGTAGAATATTCGGCGCGAACGCGCCCGCAAGAGCCAAGAGCCAAGAGCCAAGAGCCAAGAGCCAAGAGCCAAGAGCCAAGAGCCAAGAGCCAAGAGCCAAGAGCCAAGAGCCAAGAGCCAAGAGCCAAGAGCCAAGAGCCAAGAGCCAAACATATAAAACGGCTCAGCGCAAAGCAACAGAAAATTACNCAAAGTTCCACCAAAGCACACAGAAACCGCACTAATCGCG
>NW_012021820.1:0-394 GCF_000956235.1 Wasmannia auropunctata
TCTATTTTTTGCGGAGAATTCCCATGGGGTCTATTTATGATTGGTCGCTTGTCGCGGCCGATAATGCCAATGCCGATGACGGCATAAATTGGGCGGAAGGGCAGCCGCCAAGCTCTGTCAATAATTCCGCCCGCGCCATGATGCAGCGCCTGCGCGAATGGCTGACGGATATGGGCGGCGCGCTGACTGCCGGGGGACGCAAGCGCCTTGAATATCAGCGGCGGGAGCGCCGTTAAAGCCTATTATGACGGCATTATAATCCGCTTTCGCGCAAGCGCGGCCAATGCCGCCAAAGCGAGCCTGAGCTTAAACACTCTGGCCGCCAAGCCGATTTTTAAAGCCGGGCTTGCCGCGCCCGTGGCTTTAACTGAGTCGACAAGGCACACAGGGGATA
>NW_012021821.1:0-367 GCF_000956235.1 Wasmannia auropunctata
AAAGAACTTTGAAGAGAGAGTTCAAGAGTACGTGAAACCGTTCAGGGGTAAACTTAAGAAACCCAAAAGATCGAACGTGGAGATTCATCGTCAGCGACGCTGGCTTCGCGTCGGTGGGCGATGTCCCGCGGGGCCTCGCGGCTCGCGCGCGGACACGCTGCCGTTGCGTCGATGTCCGGCGTTACGCCGTCGTGCACTTCTCCCCTAGTAGAACGTCGCGACCCGCTGGGTGTCGGTCTACGGCCCGGGTGCGGTGACTGACGCGCCGCCGGTAAAACGGCGCGCGTCAAACCCCCGGTCGCCCGGCCGGCTGCCCGGCGGTACACGCAAGGTATCAGGACTGAGTCGACAAGGCACACAGGGGATA
>NW_012021822.1:0-371 GCF_000956235.1 Wasmannia auropunctata
TGCCCCGTACGGCTTCTCGAACGTATATGAAACACGGACCGTGATCGTTGCGATGCACGTCGGTCGTTCTTCTCGCTATTGAAGCGGAGAAGTCGTCGACTCTCGCACGGAGGGTGATTTACATCGTTAGACGTCTTCGGCGACGAAACGTCCGGTGTTCGCTCGCCGCGGCGGTACATCGCTTCCAGCGGCTAAGTCCCGCGCGCCTCGGTCTATCGACGACCGCGCCCATAAGCGGCCGTGCATAAGACCGTGCGTCGCCGACCGCTTGTCCGGTCGGTTGGGTACTATAAGAGGTGCGATGCGCTCGGCTAGCCGAGCGGTACGATGCGGTCGTGCGTACACGTTACTCGTGTCTCGTACGGCTTCTA
>NW_012021823.1:0-319 GCF_000956235.1 Wasmannia auropunctata
TGTCGACGACTTCTCCGCTTCAATAGCGAGAAGAACGACCGACGTGCATCGCAACGATCACGGTCCGTGTTTCATATACGTTCGAGAAGCCGTACGGGGCGTACGAGACACGAGTAACGTGTACGCACGACCGCATCGTACCGCTCGGCTAGCCGAGCGCACCGCACCTCTTATAGTACCCAACCGACCGGACAAGCGGTCGGCGACGCACGGTCTTATGCACGGCCGCTTATGGGCGCGAACGTCGATAGACCGAGGCGCGCGGGACTTAGCCGCTGGAAGCGAGGTACCGCCGCGGCGTGTTGCTTTGGCCAAGTGT
>NW_012021824.1:0-394 GCF_000956235.1 Wasmannia auropunctata
TGGGCTGTCGCGCGGCTAAGTCCCTCGCCGCGTGTTGCTTTCGCCGACGGGGCTGGCGCGCGCGCGTGGGGTCTCGTCTAACCGACAAGACGAATCCCCAAGCCGAGGGCTGAGTCTCAACAGATCGCAGCGTGGTAACTGCTCTACCGAGTACAACACCCCGCCAGGTACCTAAGTCGTCTACAGACGATTCCGAGTCTCGACATCGAACTCGCGAAACTCATGTTCGACCGTTTGACGCCGTGCCGTCGTAGCGGTGAGATCCCGACGACGGGCGATGGCGCCGTACGGCAAACCGGGCTCGTGCGACGACCGGCCCGTGGACCGGCCGCCTAGTAGGTAAGTGTCACATTGTTTTGAGCCTTTACTGAGTCGACAAGGCACACAGGGGATA
>NW_012021825.1:0-385 GCF_000956235.1 Wasmannia auropunctata
CAACACGCGGCGCGGGACTTAGCCGCGGAGCGCGCGACAGACCCGCCGGCGGTAGGACCGACGTACGCGCTAGCCTAACCGAGCGCTAACCTGACCGACGCGCGAGACGAACGAGCGCTAACCTAGACGAGTCGCTAAACCGTGACCGAGCGGCTTAACCGTGACCGAGCGCTAGCCCGACGTGTCAGGCGAGGCACTTGGCCGCTGAGCGCCTGTCGGCCCCGTGGCGAAAGCAACACGCGGCGCGGGACTTAGCCGCGGAGCGCGCGACAGACCCGCCGGCGGTAGGCCCGACGTACGCGCTAGCCTAACCGAGCGCTAACCTGACCACCGAGCGCGAGACCGAACGAGCGCTAAACTGAGTCGACAAGGCACACAGGGGATA
>NW_012021826.1:0-331 GCF_000956235.1 Wasmannia auropunctata
TGCTCGGATACGGCGGTTCCGCGCTTCGCACGTCGAGATTCGACGTTTGAATGGTGGAAACGCCGCGAACGCAAGGATACGACGTTCCTTCGCTTCAAACGGCGAGAAGTCGACGTTTGAGCGGTGGGAACGTCGCGGGCGCTCGGATCCGGCGGTTCCGCGCTTCGCACATCGAGATTCGTACGTTTGAATAGGTGGAAACGCCGCGAACGCAAGGATACGACGTTTCCGAGCTTCAAACGGCGAGGAATCGACGTTTGAGCGGTGGGAACGTCGCGGGCGCTCGGATCCGGCGGTTCCGCGCCTCGCACGTCGAGATTCGACGTTTGAA
>NW_012021827.1:0-329 GCF_000956235.1 Wasmannia auropunctata
TCAGGCAGGCTCGCGCCCAGACCCTTCTGCGCACACCGCCGCGACCCTCCTACTCGTCAGGGCTTCGTGGCGGCGCGTACGGCGCGCGTGAACGCCCCGCACGGCCGCCCCACTTGCCGCTGACGGCAGAGTATAGGCTCGACGCTTCAGCGCCATCCATTTTCAGGGCTAGTTGCTTCGGCAGGTGAGTTGTTACACACTCCTTAGCGGATTCCGACTTCCATGGCCACCGTCCTGCTGTCTTAAGCAACCAACGCCTTTCATGGTGTCCCATGAGCGTCGAGTTGGGCGCCTTAACTCTGCGTTTGGTTCATCCCACAGCGCCAGTT
>NW_012021828.1:0-318 GCF_000956235.1 Wasmannia auropunctata
TCCTCGCTTCAAACGGCGAGAATCGACGTTTGAGCGGTGGGAACGTCGCGGGCGCTCGGATCCGGCGGTTCCGCCCTTCGCACGTCGAGATTCGACGTTTGAATGGTAGAAACGCCGCGAACGCAAGGATACGACGTTTCCTCGCTTCAAACGGCGAGAATCGACTTTGAGCGGTGGAACGTCGCGGGCGCGTCGGAGTCCGGCGGTTCCGCCCTTCGCACGTCGAGATTCGACGTTTGAATGGTAGAAACGCCGCGAACGCAAGGATACGACGTTTCCTCGCTTCAAACGGCGAGAATCACTGAGTCGACAAGGCAC
>NW_012021829.1:0-340 GCF_000956235.1 Wasmannia auropunctata
GCGGAACCGCCGGATCCGAGCGCCCGCGACGTTCCCACCGCTCAAACGTCGATTCTCGCCGTTTGAAGCTCGGAAACGTCGTATCCGTTGCGTTCGCGGCGTTTCCACCATTCAAACGTCGAATCTCGACGTGCGAAGCGCGGAACCGCCGTGACTCCGAGCCGCCCGCGTACCGTTCCCACCGCTACGAAACGTCGATTCTCGCCGTTTGAAGCGTAGGAAACGTCGTAGTCCTTGCGTTCGCGGCGTTTCCACCATTCAAACGTCGAATCTCGACGTGCGAAGCGCGGAACCGCCGGATCCGAGCGCCCGCGACGTTCCCACCTCTCAAACGTCGATT
>NW_012021830.1:0-351 GCF_000956235.1 Wasmannia auropunctata
CGTTTACCTCCGGTCGCCGAAAATTCTCCGCTATCGTGGCGAACGGACGACGGGGGTGCACGGGGGCACTCGGGTGGCCGAATATACGTTCGGGCACGGAAATCGACGTAATATTAAGGGCGCCAGCGGGAAGCGAAGCGTCGATCGGCCAGGTTTACCTCCGGACCCGACCCGAAAATTTTCTAAGTCCCGCGCGGCGTGTTTCTTTCGCGCGGAGTGTTGCTTTCGCCGCGTTTACCTCCGGCGCCGAAAATTTTCCGCTATCGAGGCGAACGGACGACGGGGTTGCACGGGGGCACTCGGGTGGCCGAATAGACGTGCGGGCACGCGAATCGACGTAATAACTGAGTC
>NW_012021831.1:0-340 GCF_000956235.1 Wasmannia auropunctata
TTCGACGTTTGAATGGTGGAAACGCCGCGAACGCAAGGATACGACGTTTCCGAGCTTCAAACGGCGAGAATCGACGTTTGAGCGGTGGGAACGTCGCGGGCGCTCGGATCCGGCGGTTCGGCGCTTCGCACGTCGAGATTCGACGTTTGAATGGTAGAAACGCCGCGAACGCAAGGATACGAGTTCGAGCTCGAACGCGAGAAGTCGACGGTTGAGCGGTGGAACGTCGCGGGCGCTCGGGAATCCGGCGGTTCCGCGCTTCGNACGTCGAGATTCGACGTTTGAATGGTGAAACGCCGCGAACGCAAGGATAACCTGAGTCGACAAGGCACACAGGGGA
>NW_012021832.1:0-339 GCF_000956235.1 Wasmannia auropunctata
TGAGCGGGGCGTGTCGGGCTTGGTCGGGAAGCGGGTCTGGCTGACGTGCCGGGCCTGGGCGAGGTGAACGCTCGGCGTTCTCGCGCCGAACACGGGATCCGAGCTCGGTCCCGTGCCTTGGCCTCCCGCGGATCTTCCTTGCTGCGAGGCTTCCGTGGCGGCGCGAGCCGTCGTGGTCGTCCTCTTCGGCCGCCATTCAACGCTCAGCTCAGAACTGGCACGGACTAGGGGAATCCGACTGTCTAATTAAACAAAGCATTGCGATGGCCCTCGCGGGTGTTGACGCAATGTGATTTCTGCCCAGTGCTCTGACTGAGTCGACAAGGCACACAGGGGATA
>NW_012021833.1:0-432 GCF_000956235.1 Wasmannia auropunctata
TACGGCGTCAACCGCCACTCTGCCGGAAGCATAGATATTATCCTGCAGCTGAGAGGGTTCTTCCTGCCGGCGCACGCCTGCCAAAATCTCCTGCTCTTTCAAAGGTATGCCCAGCTTTTCATATGTGGCAAGCAGCTCCGGGTCAACCTCCTCCAGGGATTTCGGCCCGTCCTGATTTTTAGGAGCGGCGTAATAATGCGCGTCTTGAAAGTCAATTTTAGGATAGTTCAAGCGCGCCCAAGCGGGTTCCGCCATAGTCTGCCAGCGGCGATAGGCCTGCAAGCGCCATTCCAGCATCCATTCCGGCTCTTTCTTGCGGGCGGAAATATAGCGGATAATATCCTCATTTAAGCCTTTGGGCGCTTTTTCCGTCTCAATAGCGGTTTCAAAACCGTATTTATATTGATCTACGTCAATTTCTCGCACTTGGCG
>NW_012021834.1:0-394 GCF_000956235.1 Wasmannia auropunctata
TCTCCGGACCCGACCCGAAAATTTTCTAAGTCCCGCGCGGCGTGTTGCTTTCGCGCGGCGTGTTGCTTTCGCCGCGTTTACCTCCGGCGCCGAAAAATTTTCCGCTATCGAGGCGAACGGACGACGGGGTGGCGACGGGGCGACTCGGGTGGCCGAATAGACGTGCTGGCACGCGGAATCGACGTAATATTAAGGGTGCCAGCGGGGATGCGAAGCGTCGATCGGCCAGGTTTTACCTCCGGACACGACCCGAAAAATTTTCTAAGTCTCGCGCGGCGTGTTGCTTTCGCGCGGCGTGTTGCTTTCGCCGCGTTTACCTCCGGCGCCAAAAAATTCTCCACTATCGAGGCGAACGGACGACGGGGTGCACGGGGGCACTCGACTGAGTCGACAA
>NW_012021835.1:0-345 GCF_000956235.1 Wasmannia auropunctata
TTTCCGAGCTTCAAACGGCGAGAATCGACGTTTGAGCGGTGGGAACGTCGCGGGCGCTCGGATCCGGCGGTTCCGCGCTTCGCGACGTCGAGATTCGACGTTTAATGGTGGAAACGACCGCGAACGCAAGGATACGACGTTCCGTAGCTTCAAACGGACGAGAATCGACGTTTGTAGCGGTGGGAACGGTCGCGGGCGGCTCGGATCCGGCGGTTACCGCGCTTCGCACGGTCGAGGATTCAACGTTTGAATGGTGGAAACGCCGCGAACGCAAAGATACGACGTTTCCGAGCTTCAAACGGCGAGAATCGACGTTTGAGCGGTGGGAACGGCGCGGGCACTGAG
>NW_012021836.1:0-362 GCF_000956235.1 Wasmannia auropunctata
GATCCGGCGGTTCCGCGCTTCGCACGTCGAGATTCGACGTTTGAATGGTGGAAACGCCGCGAACGCAAGGATACGACGTTTCCGAGCTTCAAACGGCGAGAATCGAGGTTTGAGCGGTGGGAACGTCGCGGGCGCTCGGATCCGGCGGTTCCGCGTCTTCGCACGTCGAGTATTCGTACGTTGAAGTGGTAGGAACGCCGACGAACGCAAGGATACGGACGTTTCCGAGCGGTTCAAACGGCGAGAATCGACGTTTGAGCGGTGGGAACGTCGCGGGCGCTCGGATCCGGCGGTTCCGCGGTTCGCACGTCGAGATTCGACGTTTGAATGGTGGAAACGCCGCGAAACTGAGTCGACAAGGC
>NW_012021837.1:0-327 GCF_000956235.1 Wasmannia auropunctata
TATTACCTCCGGCGCCGAAAATTCTTCGCTATCGGGGCGAACGGACGACGGGGTGCACGGGGGTGGTAGGGTGGCGAATAACGGGCGGACGACGCGAATCGGGCGTAAGTATTAAGGGGCTAGCGGGGAATCGTCGATCGGCCAGGTTTACCTCCGGACCCGACCGAGCCGAAAATTTTCTAAGTCCCGCGCGGCGTGTTGCTTTCGCGCGGCGTGTTGCTTTCGCCGCGATTACCTCCGGCGCCGAAAATTCTTCGCTATCGGGGCGAACGGACGACGGGGGTGCACGGGGGTGTAGGACTGAGTCGACAAGGCACACAGGGGATA
>NW_012021838.1:0-368 GCF_000956235.1 Wasmannia auropunctata
TTTGGCCGCTGAGCGCCTGTCGGCCCCGTCGGCGAAAGCAACACGCGGCGCGGGACTTAGCCGCGGAGCGCGCGACAGACCCGCCGGCGGTAGGACCGACGTACGCGCTAGCCTAACCGAGCGCTAACCTGACCGAGCGCGAGACCGAACGAGCGCTAACCTGACCGAGCGCTAACCTGACCGAGCGCTAACCTGACCGAGCGCTAGCCCGACGTGTCAGGCGACGGCAACGTGACCGCTAGGGAGCGGCCTGTCGGCCCCGTCGGCGAAAGCAACACGCGGCGCGGGACTTAGCCGCGGAGCGCGCGACAGACCCGCCGGCGGTAGGACCGACGTACGCGCTAGCCTAACCGAGCGCTAACCTGACC
>NW_012021839.1:0-334 GCF_000956235.1 Wasmannia auropunctata
TAAACGTCGCGAACGCAAGGATACGACGTTTCCGAGCTTCAAACGGCGAGAATCGACGTTTGAGCGGTGGGAACGTCGCGGGCGCTCGGATCCGGCGGTTCCGCGCTTCGCACGTCGAGATTCGACGTTTGAATGGTAGAAACGCCGCGAACGCAAGGATACGACGTTTCCGGAGCGTTCAAACGGCGAGAATCGACGTTTGAGCGGTGGGAACGTCGCGGGCGCTCGGATCCGGCGGTTCCGCGCTTCGCACGTCGAGATTCGACGTTTGAATGGTAGAACNCGNGACGCAAGGNTACGACTTTCCGGAGCGTTCAAACGGCGAGAATCGACG
>NW_012021840.1:0-368 GCF_000956235.1 Wasmannia auropunctata
GTTCGCGGCGTTTCCACCATTCAAACGTCGAATCTCGACGTGCGAAGCGCGGAACCGCCGGATCCGAGCGCCCGCGACGTTCCCACCGCTCAAACGTCGATTCTCGCCGTTTGAAGCTCGGAAACGTCGTATCCTTGACGTTCGCGGCGTTTCAACCATTCAAACGTCGAATCTCGACGTGCGAAGGCGACGAACCGCGACTCGAGCGCCGTCGACGTTACCGACCGCTCAAACGGGTCGAGTTCTCGGCGTTTGAAGCTCGGAAACGTCGTATCCTTGCGTTCGCGGCGTTTCCACCATTCAAACGTCGAATCTCGACGTGCGAAGGGCGGAACCGCCGGATCCGAGACTGAGTCGACAAGGCACAC
>NW_012021841.1:0-323 GCF_000956235.1 Wasmannia auropunctata
TGTGGTGGAATATTTGGCCGCGCATGAGGTTGCCCATTTGGCGGAAATGAATCATTCGCCGCGCTTTTGGGCTTTGTGTGAAAAGCTCTGCCCGGAAACAAAAGAGCGCCGCGCCTGGCTGAAACAGCGGGGGATTGAGCTGCAGGCCGTCTTGTTTGAATAATCTCTCCCGCCGCGCATAGAATCGCGCCGCGCCTATCATTGCGCCGCGCATTCATCGCGGCAGCGGCGGGCGGCGGCGCTAAGGCTTGCGCTTTATGTGCATTTATACGCATCGGCCTCACGATTAGCCAAAAGCGCGTCCCGCAGCTTTTCCATGGCGA
>NW_012021842.1:0-366 GCF_000956235.1 Wasmannia auropunctata
AAAATCCATGCCGCGCAAAACGGCCTTGCCATAGATTATCGCGCCGATACAGCGGAAAATCTGGCGGAGCGGGGGGAGTGTTTTGACGCCGTCTGCGCTATGGAAATTATCGAACACGTAGATAATGTGCCGCTGTTTATCCGCTCTGCCGCCTCTATGATTCGCCCGGGGGGCTTGATATTTATCGCCACGTTAAACCGCACGTTAAAAGCGCGGGCGCTGGCCATTTTTTTCGCGGAAAATATTTTGGGCTGGATACCGAAAGGCACACATGATTACCGCAAATTTTTGCGCCCGGAAGAGGTGAATGCTTTGGCTGGCGCAAAATAAGCTTGCCCCTATCGATGAGACGGGCGTTGTTTATGA
>NW_012021843.1:0-399 GCF_000956235.1 Wasmannia auropunctata
TACGCCTTAGCGAAATTTTTCTACGTACTTTGAGTACGCACGTTCCTCGACGTCTGAGTATCGCATCGTCGATCTAGCGTCAGGGCTGAGCGGCTACGCGCCGCTATCATAGGGAGAATGAGAACAAAAATATACATGATCTTTTTTTAACAAAACCCGACGTTGTCGTATACTCCTCGGAGTGTACATGCACGTTCGGTGTATAACACATGGGTTTACGTATGTAACGAATGAAGAAGCAGAGTGTCGCCGACCGGCTCGCAAGACCGGCGGCAAGTACCGACACACGCACACGGCTCTCTGTGCTGCGCTCGCTGGCTCTCGAGAAAAACGCACACACGAAGCTCCCTGGTTGATCCTGCCAGTAGTCAACTGAGTCGACAAGGCACACAGGGGATA
>NW_012021844.1:0-348 GCF_000956235.1 Wasmannia auropunctata
TGAACCTCCTTCGTGCTAGGGATTGGGGCTTGCAATTGTTCCCCATGAACGAGGAATTCCCAGTAAGCGCGAGTCATAAGCTCGCGTTGATTACGTCCCTGCCCTTTGTACACACCGCCCGTCGCTACTACCGATTGAATGATTTAGTGAGGTCTTCGGACTGGTGCGCGGCAATGCGTCGGCATTGCCGATGTTGCCGGGAAGATGACCAAACTTGATCATTTAGAGGAAGTAAAAGTCGTAACAAGGTTTCCGTAGGTGAACCTGCGGAAGGATCATTAACGTTCCGGAGGTCCTGCTCTTTGCGCCCTTCTCGTGAGACTGAGTCGACAAGGCACACAGGGGATA
>NW_012021845.1:0-336 GCF_000956235.1 Wasmannia auropunctata
CCCATAAGCATCAGAATATATAAGCCGCTCTCCTTTATCCGCGCCGCAAAGCCCAAGCGGCAAAAGCAAACTGCCCCCCTTGTCCCCTCTCTTTATCTTTGCTGTGTTTTTGCTTGAGCCGCGCTATTCGGCGGCCTGCTCTATCTAAAAATCTTTGCCTCTGAGCTTTTCTATTTCGGCTTTCGCGTTTTGGCCTGTCCGCTCCACCGCAGCGTCTTGCCTGCTCACGCTGCTTTTACGCATTCGGCAGGCAGGTCGCGGCAAGCAATTATGCGCGCAGCTTGGCATCGGCAAAAGCTTTAAAAGCGCGGGAACGGTGTGAAAGCCCGTGTTTAT
>NW_012021846.1:0-331 GCF_000956235.1 Wasmannia auropunctata
AAGCGTCGATCGGCCAGGTTTTACCTCCGGACCCCGACCCGAAAATTTTCTAAGTACTTCGCGCGGCGTGTTGCTTTCGCGCGGCGTGTTGCTTCCGCCGCGTTTACCTCCGGCGCTAAAAAATTCTCCGCTATCGAGGCGTACGGACGACGGGGGTGCACGGGGGCACTCGGGTGGCCAAATAGACGTGCGGGCAAGCGAATCGACGAAATATTAAGGACGCTAGTACGGGGAAGCGTCGAGTCGGCCAGGTTTACCTCCGGACCCCACAGAGCCAAAAATTTCTAAGTCACGCGCGGCGTGACTGAGTCGACAAGGCACACAGGGGATA
>NW_012021847.1:0-318 GCF_000956235.1 Wasmannia auropunctata
CCACCGCTCAAACGTCGATTCTCGCCGTTTGAAGCTCGGAAACGTCGTATCCTTGCGTTCGCGGCGTTTCCACCGATTCAAACGTCGAATCTCGACGTGCGAAGCGCGGAACCGCCGGATCCGAGCGCCCGCGACGTTCCCACCGCTCAAACGTCGATTCTCGCCGTTTGAAGCTCGGGAAACGTCGTAGTCCTTGCGTTACGCGGACGTTTCCACGGATTTCGAACGTCGAATCTCGACGTGCGAAGCGTCGGAACCGCCGGTATCCCGAGCGCCCGCGACGTTCCCACCGCTTCAAACGTCGATTCTCGCCGTTTG
>NW_012021848.1:0-303 GCF_000956235.1 Wasmannia auropunctata
ACCATTCAAACGTCGAATCTCGACGTGCGAAGCGCGGAACCGCCGGATCCGAGCGCCCGCGACGTTCCCACCGCTCAAACGTCGATTCTCGCCGTTTGAAGCGAGGAAGCGTCGTATCCTTGCGTTCGCGGCGTTTCCATTATTCAAACGTCGAATCTCGACGTGCGAAGCGCGGAACCGCCGGATCCGAGCGCCCGCGACGTTCCCACCGCTCAAACGTCGATTCTCGCCGTTTGAAGCGAGGAAACGTCGTATCCTTGCGTTCGCGGCGTTTCCACCATTCAAACGTCGAATCTCGACGTG
>NW_012021849.1:0-337 GCF_000956235.1 Wasmannia auropunctata
CGATGCGGCTGTCTATCACCATATCGGAAAATTTTACGGAAATGATAGATAAAATCGCCAAAGCGGCAATAAATAAAGCAAGAATCGTTAAAACAAGAGCGATTTTAGGGTTGTGAATATAATTGCCGGTGAAAGCCAAAGCCGGCTTATAGCACACATAAGCGAACAGAGCGGCCAGCGCCCAAGAAATGAGCGACAGAACCTCGCGCGAAAAGCCGCGCACCATGGCCAAAACTGCCGAAAGGAAAATGACTAAAAGAACAATTCCGTCTAATGCCGTAACAGGCATGATCTATCCTCTTTCGCTAAAAATTACTGCCGGAAATTATAATAATTT
>NW_012021850.1:0-337 GCF_000956235.1 Wasmannia auropunctata
GTAGAAACGCCGCGAACGCAAGGATACGACGTTTCCGAGATTCAAACGGCGAGAATCGACGTTTGAGCGTGGGAACGTCGCGGGCGCTCGGATCCGGCGGTTCCGCGCTTCGCACGTCGAGATTCGACGTTTGAATGGTAGAAACGACCGCGAACGCAAGGGATACGACGTTTCCGAGCTTCAAACGGCGAGAATCGACGTTTGAGCGTGGACGTACGCGGCGCTCGGATCGCGGTTCCGCGCTCGCACGTCGAGATTCGACGTTTGAATGGTAGAAACGCCGCGAACGCAAGGAGTACGACGGTTTCCAGCTTCAAACGGCGAGAATCCGACGTTT
>NW_012021851.1:0-379 GCF_000956235.1 Wasmannia auropunctata
GCACGTCTATTCGGCCACCCGAGTGCCCCCGTGCAACCCCGTCGTCCGTTCGCCTCGATAGCGGAAAATTTTCGGTCGCCGGAGGTAAACGCGGCGAAGCAACACTCCGCGCGAAAGCAACACGCCGCGCGGGACTTAGAAAATTTACGGTACGGTACCGGTATGTAAACCTGGCCGATCGACGCTTACGCTTCCCCGCTGGCGCCCTCAATATTACGTCGAGTTCGCGTGCCCGCACGTCTGTTCGGCCACTCAAGTGCCCCCGTGCACCCCCGTCGTCCGTTCGCCTCGATAGCGGAGAATTTTCGGCGCCGGAGGTAAACGCGGCGAAAGCAACACTCCGCGCGAAAGCAACACGCCGCGCGGGACTTAGAAAATA
>NW_012021852.1:0-484 GCF_000956235.1 Wasmannia auropunctata
TGGGCCAGGCACGGCGACGGCGCTAGGTCCGTTAACGTCCGTGTACCGTGGCGCGCGCTTGCGACGGCCTCGACGCACACTCTGGCGCGCGCACGCGGAGTCCCTCGCGCTCCCGAGAGAGCGGAGAGACTCGCGGCGCGACGAGAGAGCTGCGGCCTGATACCTTGCGTGTACCGCCGGGCAGCCGGCCGGGCGACCGGGGGTTTGACGCGCGCCGTTTTACCGGCGGCGCGTCAGTCACCGCACCCGGGCCGTAGACCGACACCCAGCGGGTCGCGACGTTCTACTAGGGGAGAAGTGCACGACGGCGTAACGCCGGACATCGACGCAACGGCAGCGTGTCCGCGCGCTAGCCGCGAGGCCCCGCGGGACATCGCCCACCGACGCGAAGCCAGCGTCGCTGACGATGAATCTCCCCGTTCGATCTTTTGGGTTTCTTAGGTTTACCCCTGAACGGTTTCACGTACTCTTGAACTCTCTCTTC
>NW_012021853.1:0-302 GCF_000956235.1 Wasmannia auropunctata
CGGTTCCGCGCTTCGCACGTCGAGATTCGACGTTTGAATGGTGGAAACGCCGCGAACGCAAGGATACGACGTTTCCGAGCTTCAAACGGCGAGAATCGACGTTTGAGCGGTGGGAACGTCGCGAGCGCTCGGAGTCCGGCGGTTCCGCGCTTCGCACGTCGAGATTCGACGTTTGAATGGTGGAAACGCCGCGAACGCAAGATACGACGTTTCCGAGACTTCAAACGGCGAGGAATCGACGTTTAGCGGTGGAAACGTCGCGGGCGCTCGGATCCGGCGGTTCCGCGCTTCGCACGTCGAGA
>NW_012021854.1:0-303 GCF_000956235.1 Wasmannia auropunctata
TGTATACGGCGGTTTCGCGCTTCGCACGCCGAGATTCGACGTATGAATGGTAGAAACGCCGACGAACGCGAAGGATACGTACGTTTCCGAGCTTCAAACGGCGAGAATCGACGTTTGAGCGGTGGGAACGTCGCGGGCGCTTGTATACGGCGGTTCCGCGCTTCGCACGCCGAGATTCGACGTTTGAATGGTAGAAACGCCGCGAAAGCAAGGGATACGACGTTTCGAACTTCAAACGGCAGAATCGACGTTTGAGCGGTGGGAACGTCGCGGGCGCTCGTATACGGCGGTTCCGCGCTTCGC
>NW_012021855.1:0-339 GCF_000956235.1 Wasmannia auropunctata
GGGCGCTCGGATCCGGCGGTTCCGCGCTTCGCACGTCGAGATTCGACGTTTGAATGGTGGAAACGCCGCGAACGCAAGGATACGACGTTTCCGAGGCTTCAAACGGCGAGAATCGACGTTTGAGCGGTGGGAACGTCGCGGGCGCTCGGATCCGGCGGTTCCGCGCTTCGCACGTCGAGATTCGACGTTTGAATGGTGGAAACGCCGCGAACGCAAGGATACGACGTTTACCGAGGACTTCGAAACGGCGAGAATCGACGTTTGAGCGGTGGGAACGTCGCGGGCGCTCGGATCCGGCGGTTCCGCGCTTCGCACGTCGAGATTCGACGTTTGAATGGT
>NW_012021856.1:0-462 GCF_000956235.1 Wasmannia auropunctata
TTATTCTCCTCTAAAAGATTTTCCGGCGCGAAACAGGCGGGCGGCGCGCAGGGCGGTATTTTTTATGTCAGCGGGGCTGAGGCAAAGAGACTGCTCGAAGAGCTGGAAAAACCGGCGAAAGCGGACGCAAAGCTGAAAGAGCTTATGAGAAATAAAGGCGGCATGAAATGGGCAGATGAGTGATGCCGTCTCGAGCGCCGCGTCTTTTGGCGCGCGGGGATAACAGAGCTTCTTTCACCTGCTGCAATGAGACTCTTGATAATTGGCTTAAGAATTTTGCGTATGGCAATCAAGAGGAAAATTATGCGCGTGTTTTTGTCAGCCTTTATAAAGACAGTACAAAAATTGCAGGCTATTGCGCTTTAACGTGCGCGCATATTCCTCTTGTTAATAAGGAGCGAGCGCTGTTTGCGCCGCCGTTTATTCTGCCATGTGTTTATTTGGACTGAGTCGACAAGGCAC
>NW_012021857.1:0-327 GCF_000956235.1 Wasmannia auropunctata
GTCGTTTCCGAGCGTTCAAACGGCGAGAATCGACGTTTGAGCGGTGGGAACGTCGCGGGCGCTCGGATCCGGCGGTTCCGCGCTTCGCACGTCGAGATTCGACGTTTGAATGGTGGAAACGCCGCGAACGGCAAGGATACGACGTTTCCGAGCTTCAAACGGCGAGAATCGACGTTTGAGCGGTGGAACGTCGCGGCGTCTCGGATCCGGTCGGTTCCGCACTTCGCTACGTCGAGATTCGACGTTTGAATGGTAGGAAACGCCGCGAACGGGCTAAGGGATACGACGTTTTCGAGCTTCAAACGGCGAGAATCGACGTTTGAGCGG
>NW_012021858.1:0-360 GCF_000956235.1 Wasmannia auropunctata
TTCCGGCGCCGAAAAATTCTTCGCTATCGGGGCGAACGGACGACGGGGGTGCACGGGGTGGTAGGGTGGCCGAATAAACGTGCGGGCACGCGAATCGACGTAACATTAAGGGCTTTAGCGGGGAAGCGTAGATCGGCCAGGTTTACCTCCGGACCCGACCGAGCCGAAAAATTTTTCAAGTCCCGCGCGGCGTGTTGCTTTTCGCCGCGATTACCTCCGGCGCCGAAAATTCTCCGCTATCGAGGCGAACGGACGTCGGGGGTGCACGGGGGCACTAGGGTGGCCGATAAACGTGCGGGCACGCGAATCGACGTAACATTGAGGGCTTTAGCGGGGAAGACTGAGTCGACAAGGCACACA
>NW_012021859.1:0-301 GCF_000956235.1 Wasmannia auropunctata
GGCGCTCGGATCCGGCGGTTCCGCGCTTCGCACGTCGAGATTCGACGTTTGAATGGTGGAAACGCCGCGAACGCAAGGATACGACGTTTCCGAGCTTCAAACGGCGAGAATCGACGTTTGAGCGTGGACGGCGCGGCGCTCGGATCGCGGTTCCGCGCTTCGCACGTCGAGATCGACGTTGAATGGTGGGAAACGCCGCGAACGCAAGGATACGACGTTTCCGAGCTTCAAACGGCGAGAATCGACGTTTGAGCAGTGGAACGGCGCGGGCGCTTCGGATCCGGCGGTTCGCCCTTCGCAC
>NW_012021860.1:0-316 GCF_000956235.1 Wasmannia auropunctata
ATGTCGATACCAGTCGCAACCGTATTATGACACTCGTCGCAATTCCTGACTTTCGTCTTGCTGCCTCGGGATTTAGATTGCACACTACCGCGCGGCCTGCCGCGCTTCTTGGCGTCCTGCTTACCGCGTCGTCCCATGTTCTGCTCGTTACTGTCGCTGTCAGAATTTACCGTGCCGTAAAATGTAATATCTGGAAACGTGGTAACGGTCGTTTTGCGATTTACAACTTCTGTGTGTACCTGCAATGAAGTGCGATTGTAATCATTAATAATACAAATGCCAAACTTGACTGAGTCGACAAGGCACACAGGGGATA
>NW_012021861.1:0-331 GCF_000956235.1 Wasmannia auropunctata
GCGTCCGCCCTCTCTCTTAGGAGATTTGCAATGGATATTAAAAAGCAACTTACAGATGCTAATCCAGATGAGGCAGGAACTGCATTTGCCATAACAAATGGGGCTTATTCAGCTGCTAATAAACTGCTCGGAGGCATTCCGTATAGATTAGAGGCTGCAATAAAATCGTATTTACCGGGTGGCAACAGTTATCAGGATAATCTTGATACGCTTAAATGGCGTGATGAAAAAGTTGCTGAGGATAGACCAAAGACCAGGTTTGCAGCAGGCTTGGCCTCGGATGCGGCGTCTATGGTGCTTGGTGGTAGGGCACTTGGAGCGGCTGGTAAGG
>NW_012021863.1:0-364 GCF_000956235.1 Wasmannia auropunctata
AATATTCGCGTGTTAAATCTGTTTGGCTATACAGGCTTGGCCTCTCTTATCGCCGCGCGCGCGGGGGCAGAGGTCACCCATATTGACGCCTCAAAAAAGGCGATCGGCTGGACACTGGAGAATCAGATTTTCGCCCGCATGGAAAGCGCGCCCATTCGCCGCCTGTGTGAAGATGCGCTCACCTTTATGCGGCGGGAGGAGCGGCGCGGCAATTCCTATGATATTATTCTGCTGGATCCCCCTGCCTATGGGCGCGGCCCCAAGGGGGAAATCTGGCAGTTTTTTGATAATTGCGCCGAGCTTATCGCCCGCGCCCGCGCGCTGTTATCAAAAGAGCCGCTGGCTGTTATGCTGACCTCTTATG
>NW_012021864.1:0-363 GCF_000956235.1 Wasmannia auropunctata
TGACACGAGTAACGTGTACGCACGACCGCATCGTACCGCTCGGCTAGCCGAGCGCATCGCACCTCTTATAGTACCCAACCGACCGGACAAGCGGTCGGCGACGCACGGTCTTATGCACGGCCGCTTATGGGCGCGGTCGTCGATAGACCGAGGCGCGCGGGACTTAGCCGCTGGAAGCGATGTACCGCCGCGGCGAGCGAACACCGGACGTTTCGTCGCCGAAGACGTCTAACGATGTAAATCACCCTCCGTGCGAGAGTCGACGACTTCTCCGCTTCAATAGCGAGAAGAACGACCGACGTGCATCGCAACGATCACGGTCCGTGTTTCATATACGTTCGAGAAGCCGTACGGGGCGTACGA
>NW_012021865.1:0-357 GCF_000956235.1 Wasmannia auropunctata
TAAATTCGACGTTTGAATGGTGGAAACGCCGCGAACGCAAGGATACGACGTTTCCGAGCTTCAAACGGCGAGAATCGACGTTTGAGCGGTGGGAACGTCGCGGGCGCTCGGATCCGGCGGTTCCGCGCTTCGCACGTCGAGATTCGACGTTTGAATGGTGGAAACGCCGCGAACGCAAGGATACGACGTTTCCGAGCTTCAAACGGCGAGAATCGACGTTTGAGCGGTGGGAACGTCGCGGTGCTCGGATACCGGGCGTTACCGCGCGGTTCGACGACGTCGAGATTTCGACGTTTTGAATGGTGGAAACGCCGCGAACGCAAGGATACGACGTTTCCGAGCTTCAAACGGCGAGAA
>NW_012021866.1:0-338 GCF_000956235.1 Wasmannia auropunctata
TCGCGGCGTTTCCACCATTCAAACGTCGAATCTCGACGTGCGAAGCGCGGAACCGCCGGATCCGAGCGCCCGCGCCGTTCCCACCGCGTCAAACGTCGATTCTCGCCGTTTGAAGCTCGGAAAACGTCGTATCCTTGCGTTCGCGGCGTTTTCACCATTCAAACGTCGAATCTCGACGTGCGAAGCGCGGAACCGCCGGAATCGAGCGCCCGAGCCGTCCACCGCGGTACAAACGGTCATTCTCGCCGTTTGAAGCTGGAAACTCGTATCCTTGCGTTCGCGGCTTTCCAACCATTCAAACGTTCGAATCTCGACGTGCGAAGCGCGGAACCGCCGGA
>NW_012021867.1:0-355 GCF_000956235.1 Wasmannia auropunctata
TCTAATCACACAGTCCCGCTTCCTTAAAACCCTCTATCTGCGACTCTATTCGCGACCGCCAAGAAATCGCGCAACTTCCGGCATACAGAAACCAGCTAATCGCGCAATCTCGCTTCCTTAAGGCTCTCTATCAGAATACCCTACTCGCGACCGCCGGCTAATCGCGCAATTCCGATTCCCCAAGCCCCTGCCTGCCCGCGCCCCCAAGCTCTCTGCCTTCCTGCTCTTGCCTTAAGCGCTCTGCCCGCAACCACAGGGCAATCACGAAATTCACCGCCCCAAGCGCCTCTGCCTGCACACAAAAGCGCAGCGCAGAATCAAAATTCACAGCTCAGCGCACTGCAGCAGCGCGGCT
>NW_012021868.1:0-435 GCF_000956235.1 Wasmannia auropunctata
TGCGAAAGCAACACGCGGCGAGGGACTTAGCCGCGCGCCCAGCCCCGTGAAGCGAAAGCAACACGCGGCGAGGGACTTAGCCGCGGCGCCCAGCCCCGGTCGGACGGAAGACACACGCGGCGTGGAACTTGGCCGCCGACCGCTCGTCAGGCCCGCGGCGGTAGGCCCGAGTACGCGCTAGCCTGACCGAGCGCTAACCTGACCGAGCGCTAACCTGACCGTAGGCTAACCTGACCCGAGCGCTGGCCCGACGTGTCAGGCGAGGTACTTGGCCGCGGAGCGCCTGTCGGCCCCGTCGGCGAAAGCAACACGCGGCGAGGGAATTAGCCGCGCGCCCAGCCCCGTGAAGCGAAAGCAACACGCGGCGAGGGAATTAGCCGCGCGCCCAGCCCCGTGAAGCGAAAGCAACACGCGACTGAGTCGACAAGGCACACA
>NW_012021869.1:0-305 GCF_000956235.1 Wasmannia auropunctata
CTCGGAAACGTCGTATCCTTGCGTTCGCGGCGTTTCTACCATTCAAACGTCGAATCTCGACGTGCGAAGCGCCGAACCGCCGGATCCGAGCGCCCGCGATCGTTCCCACGCTACAACGTCGATTCTCGTCCGTTTAGAAGCTACGGAAACGTCGTATCCTTGCGTTACGCGGCGTTTCACCGATTCAAACGTCGAATCTCGACGTGCGAAGCGCCGAACCGCCGGATCCCGAGCGCCCGCGACGTTCCCACCGCTCAAACGTCGATTCTCGCCGTTTGAAGCTCGGAAACGTCGTAACTGAGTCG
>NW_012021870.1:0-319 GCF_000956235.1 Wasmannia auropunctata
GCAAGGATACGACGTTTCCGAGCTTCAAACGGCGAGAATCGACGTTTGAGCGGTGGGAACGTCGCGGGCGCTCGGATCCGGCGGTTCCGCGCTTCGCACGTCGAGATTCGACGTTTGAAGTGGTGGAAACGCCGCGAACGCAAGGATACGACGTTTCCGAGTTCAACGACGAGAATCGACGTTGAGACGGTGGAACGTCGCGGCGCTCGGATCCGGACGGTTCCGCGCTTCGGACACGTCGAGATTCGACGTTTGAATGGGTGGAAACGCCGCGAACGCAAGGATACGACGTTTCCAAGCTTCAAACGGCGAGAATCGA
>NW_012021871.1:0-345 GCF_000956235.1 Wasmannia auropunctata
TACGACGTTTCCGAGCTTCAAACGGCGAGAATCGACGTTTTGAGCGGTGGGAACGTCGCGGGCGCTCGGATCCGGCGGTTCCGCGCTTCGCGACGTCGAGATTCGACGTTTTGAATGGTAGAAACGCCGCGAACGCAAGGATACGACGTTTTCCGAGCTTTTAAACGGACGAGAATCGACGTTTGAGTCGGTGGGAACGTCGCGTGCGGCTCGGATCCGGCGGTTCCGCGCTTCGCACGTCGAGATTCGACGTTTGAATGGTAGAAACGCCGCGAACGCAAGGATACGACGTTTCCGAGCTTCAACTGCGAGAATCGACGTTTGAGCGGTGGGAACGTCGCGGGC
>NW_012021872.1:0-416 GCF_000956235.1 Wasmannia auropunctata
CCGCCGCAATGTTCTGCCTGAATATCGCTCATAAATGCTGACTGCCGCTCCCTGCCTGAATGCGTTGCTTGCCAAAATAGCGCAAGCTTGCGCGCAAAGCAATGCGGCAAAGCATTATTCCCCGCCCCGCGCATTGTTTTTGTGAATACAGATTTAAGCCTATTCTGCCGCCGCGCCAAATAGGCTAAGCTTACCGCATGACAATACGAAAATTAACCGACAATATTATCAACCGCATTGCCGCCGGCGAGGTGGTGGAGCGCCCCGCCAATGTGGTTAAAGAATTGGTGGAAAATGCCGTTGATGCCGGCGCAAGCCGCATTGATATTGCTTTGCAGGGCGGCGGCAAAAACCTTATCCGCATTATCGATAATGGCTGCGGCATTGCCGCAGATGAGCTGGAATTGGCGGTTGCG
>NW_012021873.1:0-389 GCF_000956235.1 Wasmannia auropunctata
TCACGCCGTAAAGGCTCGGTCGCGCGCCTGCCGCCGGAACATTTCGACGGCCCTCCTGGTCGGTTGCCGGCCACTCAGGCGGACCACCCGGACCCGCCGATATACATCGGCCTGGGCCCCGGCTAGTAGGTCCGCCGGAGGTGTGCCGGCCAAGGCCGTCGCCGCCGCGTGAGACACCGTCCTGTATCCCCGGGTCAGGCGCAGGGCCATCCTCCGCTGGACTCCGTTCAGAGCCCCTCGGATTTTGGGATTGGCCCGCGCCTCGCCCGCCCAAATGGGGGCGACATACATTAACCCGGAGAGGACGGCGGCCGTGTACATCTTGCGCACACCGGCCCTCGGACCCCGCAGGTTCGGCAGTACTGAGTCGACAAGGCACACAGGGGATA
>NW_012021874.1:0-315 GCF_000956235.1 Wasmannia auropunctata
TGGCTGTCGCGCGGCTAAGTCCCTCGCCGCGTGTTGCTTTCGCCCCACGGGGCTGTCGCGCGGCTAAGTCCCTCGCCGCGTGTTGCTTTCGCCGACGGGGCTGGCGCGCGCGCGTGGGGTCTCGTCTAACCGACAAGACGAATCCCCAAGCCGAGGGCTGAGTCTCAACAGATCGCAGCGTGGTAACTGCTCTACCGAGTACAACACCCCGCCAGGTACCTAAGTCGTCTACAGACGATTCCGAGTCTCGACATCGAACTCGCGAAACTCATGTTCGACCGTTTGACGCCGTGCCGTCGTAGCGGTGAGATCCCG
>NW_012021875.1:0-333 GCF_000956235.1 Wasmannia auropunctata
TCTCCACGTCAGTCCTCCAGGGCCTCGCTGGAGTATTTGCTACTACCACCAAGATCTGCACCGACGGCGGCTCCAGGCAGGCTCGCGCCCAGACCCTTCTGCGTACACCGCCGCGACCCTCCTACTCGTCAGGGCTTCGTGGCGGCGCGTACGGCGCGCGTGAACGCCCCGCACGGCCGCCCCACTTGCCGCTGACGGCAGAGTATAGGCTCGACGCTTCAGCGCCATCCATTTTCAGGGCTAGTTGCTTCGGCAGGTGAGTTGTTACACACTCCTTAGCGGATTCCGACTTCCATGGCCACCGTCCTGCTGTCTTAAGCAACCAACGCCTTA
>NW_012021876.1:0-353 GCF_000956235.1 Wasmannia auropunctata
TCCGAAACGGCAGAGAGTCAAGAAAGATGACGGATGAAAACCCCACCGTAAATAACGGAAGTGAGCTGGAAGAGGGATTAAGCGGCGGAAGAGAAGGCAACAGACCTTTTTTCCGAGAGTCGTGCAAAAGAAAGTAGAGTAGCGAAATGCGATTGGGACAACTATAATCCGAGGTCTGTTTGGATCGGCAAAGTGGTTCGAGAGCGAACGTATGTAAAAGAAAAGCACGCGCGATTTTGAGGTAGAGGACGATCAGCCGTGACGAAAGCGAAGTAGGACCGGTATATCGAGGACGGAGGTGTAAAGTCTTGTAAATAAGTAGCAAACTGAGTCGACAAGGCACACAGGGGATA
>NW_012021877.1:0-303 GCF_000956235.1 Wasmannia auropunctata
TTCAAACGGCGAGAATCGACGTTTGAGCGGTGGGAACGTCGCGGGCGCTCGGATCCGGCGGTTCCGCGCTTCGCACGTCGAGATTCGACGTTTGAATGGTGGAAACGCCGCGAACGCAAGGATACGACGTTTCCGAGCTTCAAACGGCGAAGAATCGACGTTTGAGACGGTGGGAAACGTCGACGGGGCGACGTCGGATACCGGCGGTTCCGCGCTTCGCACGTCGAGATTCGACGTTTGAATGGTGGAAACGCCGCGAACGCAAGGATACGAACGTTTCCGAGGCTTCAAACGGCGAGAACT
>NW_012021878.1:0-332 GCF_000956235.1 Wasmannia auropunctata
TACCACCCCCGTGCACCCCCGTCGTCCGTTCGACCCCGATAGCGAAGAATTTTTCGGCGCCGGAGGTAATCGCGCGAAAGCAACAACGCCGCGCGAAAAGGCAACGACGCCGCGCGGGACTTAGAAAATTTTCGGCTCGGTCGGGTCCGGAGGTAAAACCTGGCCGATCGACGCTTCCCCGCTAGCCCCCTTTAATATTACGCCGATTCGCGTGCCCGCACGTTTATTCGGCCACCCTACCACCCCCGTGCACCCCCGTCGTCCGTTCGCCCCGATAGCGAAGAATTTTCGGCGCCGGAGGTAATCACTTGAGTCGACAAGGCACACAGGGG
>NW_012021879.1:0-314 GCF_000956235.1 Wasmannia auropunctata
TCTTAAAGGAATTGACGGAAGGGCACCACCAGGAGTGGAGCCTGCGGCTTAATTTGACTCAACACGGGAAACCTCACCAGGCCCAGACACCGGAAGGATTGACAGATTGATAGCTCTTTCTTGATTCGGTGGGTGGTGGTGCATGGCCGTTCTTAGTTGGTGGAGCGATTTGTCTGGTTAATTCCGATAACGAACGAGACTCTAGCCTGCTAAATAGGCGTACCTTATGGTATCGCGAAGGCCCCCGGCTTCGGCCGGTGGGTTTTTACTACCAACGTACAAACAAACTGAGTCGACAAGGCACACAGGGGATA
>NW_012021880.1:0-474 GCF_000956235.1 Wasmannia auropunctata
TTCTCGCGATGAGAACGAGACGCCCCGGGAGTGCGGAGCCGCATCGCGACGCGGCCCATCCTCCCTCGGTCGACAACCAGGGCCGACCTTCACTTTCATTGCGCCTTTAGGTATCCGCTGAGTCCCAATGACTCGCGTACATGTTAGACTCCTTGGTCCGTGTTTCAAGACGGGTCCTAAGAGTACCCAAAGCAGTAGCGTCGCCGACCGGTATCCGTCGCCACGCGCGACCCCCGCGAAGAGGCGCGCGCGCGGCGAACGTTTTGCAGGCCTGTCGAAGGTTAAGATATTCTCTCTTACCGCACGACCAACAGCGGGCCAGGCACGGCGACGGCGCTAGGTCCGTTAACGTCCGTGTACCGTGGCGCGCGCTTGCGACGGCTCGACGCACACTCTGGCGCGCGCACGCGGAGTCCCTCGCGCTCCCGAGAGAGCGGAGAGACTCGCGGCGCGACGAGAGAGCTGCGGCCTGAA
>NW_012021881.1:0-304 GCF_000956235.1 Wasmannia auropunctata
TCGCCGTTTGAAGCTCGGAAACGTCGTATCCTTGCGTTCGCGGCGTTTCCACCATTCAAACGTCGAATCTCGACGTGCGAAGCGCGGAACCGCCGGATCCGAGCGCCCGCGACGTTCCCACCGCTCAAACGTCGATTCTCGCCGTTTGAAGCTCGGAAACGTCGTATCCTTTGCGTTACGCGGCGTTTCCACCATTCGAAAACGTTCGAATCTCGACGTGCCGAAGCGGCGGAACCGCCGGAAGTCCGAGGCGCCCGCGAACGTTCCCACCGCTCAAACGTCGATTCTCGCCGTTTGAAGCTCG
>NW_012021883.1:0-317 GCF_000956235.1 Wasmannia auropunctata
AGGATACGACGTTTCCGAGCTTCAAACGGCGAGAATCGACGTTTGAGCGGTGGGAACGTCGCGGGCGCTCGGATCCGGCGGTTCCGCGCTTCGCACGTCGAGATTCGACGTTTGAATGGTGGAAACGCCGCGAACGCAAGGATACGACGTTTCCGAGCTTCAAACGGCGAGAATCGACGTTTGAGTCGGTGGAACGTCGCGGCGCTTCGGATACCGGTCGTTCCGCGCTTCGCACGTTGAGATTCGACGGTTTGAAGTGGTGGAAACGCCGCGAACGCAAGGATACGACGTTTCCCGAGCTTCAAACGGCGAGAATC
>NW_012021884.1:0-422 GCF_000956235.1 Wasmannia auropunctata
TAAACAGCGGCGGCAAGCGCAATCTTTTTACACAAAATACAGGATTTACGCGGCGCATATTCTGCGGTGATTCGCACTGCGCACGCCATAAAAAGCCTGTATTTTACAATTTTCACCAATAAAGCAGAACGGTATTTTCGGCAGGGTTTTTGCCATGCCGCCGTTTTGCCGGTTTTAACATCGGCGCAATTTTCAGCCGATAGGATTTTATACAATGTCAAACAAAATGCTTATAGATGCCTCCCACCCGGAGGAAACGCGGGTTGTCGTTACCAAGGGCAACCGCATTGAAGAATTTGATTTTGAGTCGGAGCATAAAAAGCAGCTGAAGGGCAATATCTACCTTGCGCGCGTGACGCGTGTGGAGTCTTCTCTGCAAGCTGCTTTTATCGAATATGGCGGTAATCGCCACGGTTTTCTGA
>NW_012021885.1:0-353 GCF_000956235.1 Wasmannia auropunctata
TGAGGGACTTAGCCGCGCGCCCAGCCCCGCGGGGCGAAAGCAACACGCGGCGAGGGACTTAGCCGCGCGCCCAGCCCCGTGAAGCGAAAGCAACACGCGGCGAGGGACTTAGCCGCGCGCCCAGCCCCGTCGGCGAAAGCAACACGCGGCGTGGAACTTGGCCGCCGACCGCTCGTCAGCCCCGCCGGCGGTAGGCCCGACGTACGCGCTAGCCTGACCGAGCGCTAACCTGACCGAGCGCTAACCTGACCGGAGGCTAACATGACCGAGCGCTGGCCCGACGTGTCAGGCGAGGTACTTGGCCGCGGAGCGCCTGTCGGCCCCGACTGAGTCGACAAGGCACACAGGGGATA
>NW_012021886.1:0-342 GCF_000956235.1 Wasmannia auropunctata
GTAGAAACGCCGCGAACGCAAGGATACGACGTTTCCGAGCTTCAAACGGCGAGAATCGACGTTTGAACGGTGGGAACGTTGCGGGCGCTCGTATACGGCGGTTCCGCGCTTCGCACGTCGAGATTCGACGTTTGAATGGTAGAAACGCCGCGAACGCAAGGATACGACGTTTCCGTAGCTTCAAACGGCGAGAATCGACGTTTGAGCGGTGGGAACGTCGCGGGCGCTCGTATACGGCGGTTCCGCGCTTCGCACGTCGAGATTCGACGTTTGAATGGTAGAAACGCCGCGAACGCAAGGATACGAAGTTATCGACTGAGTCGACAAGGCACACAGGGGATA
>NW_012021887.1:0-312 GCF_000956235.1 Wasmannia auropunctata
TAAGGAAAAGTAAGCCTACTCTTTGATACAGGAGCCACCCTCACACTCATGAAATTAAAATATGTGAAGGACGATACCCCGTTACGAGATGATCGTATGACTCTAACGGAAGTAACCGATCACAAAATTCAGACGATTGGTAAGATCCGAGCGACAATACCAATTGGAGACCGAAAAGTTCGCCATACCGTCTTCATAGTACAAGACGATTTTCCTATCGAATATGAAGGAATATTGGGTATTGACTTCCTGCAGAAACAAAACGCGAAATGCGATCTCGGGAAACTGAGTCGACAAGGCACACAGGGGATA
>NW_012021888.1:0-327 GCF_000956235.1 Wasmannia auropunctata
GGTTATTGATGAGCAGCACCGCTTTGGTGTGGGGCAGAGGCTGCGGCTTTTGGAAAAAGGCAGCGGCGTCAATATTTTGGTTATGACGGCAACGCCCATTCCCCGCAGCCTGGTTTTGGCCGCCTTCGGCGATATGGATTTATCATTGCTGAAGGAAAAGCCGCAGGGGCGCAAGCCTGTTAAAACAGCGCTGCTTTCCATGGCGAAAATGAAACCTTTATTGCATTCTGTTGAAGGCGCTTTGGCGCGCGGCGAGAAAATCTATTGGATATGCCCGCTGGTGGAGGATTCTGAAAAAAGCGATTTGACGGCAGCGCAAGAGCGTTT
>NW_012021889.1:0-324 GCF_000956235.1 Wasmannia auropunctata
TGGTTCCGCGCTTCGCACGTCGAGATTCGACGTTTGAATGGTGGAAACGCCGCGAACGCAAGGATACGACGTTTCCGAGCTTCAAACGGCGAGAATCGACGTTTGAGCGGTGGGAACGTCGCGGGCGCTCGGATCCGGCGGTCGCCGCGTCTCGCACGTCGAGTATTCGTACGTTTGAATGGTAGGTAAACGCCGACGAACGCAAGGATACGACGTTTACCGTAGCTTCAAACGGCGAGAATCGAACGTTTGAGCGGTGGGGAACGTCGGCGGGCGCTCGGATCCGGCGGTTCCGCGCTTCGCACGTCGAGATTCGACGTTTGA
>NW_012021890.1:0-316 GCF_000956235.1 Wasmannia auropunctata
TTCCCGGAAGCTGCCCGCCGAGTCATCGGAGGAACTTCGGCGGATCGCTAGCTGGCATCGTTTATGGTTAGAACTAGGGCGGTATCTGTATCGCCTTCGAACCTCTAACTTTCGTTCTTGATTAATGAAAACTATTTTTGGACAAATGTCTTTCGCTTCTGTCCGTCTTGCGACGATCCAAGTAATTTCACCTCTAACGTCGCAATACGAATCGCCCCCATCTGTCCCTATTAATCATTACCGTCGGGGTTACCGAAAACCAACTAAAATACGAACCGAGGTCCTATTCCATTATTCCATGCACGCAGTATTCAGA
>NW_012021891.1:0-323 GCF_000956235.1 Wasmannia auropunctata
TAGTGCCCCCGTGCACCCCGTCGTCCGTTCGCCTCGATAGCGGAGAATTTTCGGCGCCGGAGGTAAACGCGGCGAAAGACAACACGCCGCGCGGGACTTAAAAATTTTGGCGTACTGTCGGGTCCGGAGGTAAACCTGGCCGATCGACGCTTCCCCGCTAGCGTCCTTAATATTACGTCGATTCGCGTGCCCGCACGTCTATTTGGCCAACCCGAGTGCCCCCGTGCACCCCCGTCGTCCGTTCGCCTTGATAGCGGAGAATTTTTGGCGCCGGAAGTAAACGCGGCGAAAGAAAACTGAGTCGACAAGGCACACAGGGGATA
>NW_012021892.1:0-441 GCF_000956235.1 Wasmannia auropunctata
TATATTGAGATACTAAAAAAAGAGCTAAGCCGGTTTGTAGCTATAAGAAACAAAGAAGAGTTAGGGCTTACAAAAGTATATGAAACTTGGAGCGCACCGTTAACTGATGAACAGGTAGTATTGTTAAAGAAAGTAGCAAGGGAAGTGCTAATATACTTTGAAAACGCTGAGAGCCGCTCTGTAATTGATATAGAAAATGGCTTATCAAAAATGATGAAAGCCATGCAAATATCAAATGGATTTATAAACGGCCTTAGTGGCACCCTTAAAGTTAAAACGAACAAGTTGGCTATGACGGTTAATAAGATAAAAAAATTAGATGCAAACAAGCTAATAGTCTGGTATAACTTTAAGCATGATAGGGCTGCGCTAATTGAAGCACTTAAGCCAGTGTACGGCTCTGGGGTATTAGATGCAAATGCTGGGCTTGCAATGGATGCA
>NW_012021893.1:0-338 GCF_000956235.1 Wasmannia auropunctata
ATCCGGCGGTTCCGCGCTTCGCACGTCGAGATTCGACGTTTGAATGGTGGAAACGCCGCGAACGCAAGGATACGACGTTTCCGAGCTTTCAAACGAGCGAGAATCGTACGTTTGAGCGGGTGGGAACGTCGGCGGGCGCGTCGGATCCGGCGGTTCCGCGTCTTCGCACGTCGAGATTCGACGTTGACTGGTGAAACGGCCGCGAACGCAAGGATACGACGTTTCCGAGCTTCAAACGGCGAGAATCGACGTTTGAGCGGTGGGAACGTCGCGGGCGCTCGGATCCGGCGGTACCGCGCTTCGCACGCCGACTGAGTCGACAAGGCACACAGGGGATA
>NW_012021894.1:0-314 GCF_000956235.1 Wasmannia auropunctata
TTCTTCGCACGTCGAGATTCGACGTTTGAATGGTAGAAACGCCGCGAACGCAAGGATACGACGTTTCCGAGCTTCAAACGGCGAGAATCGACGTTTGAGCGGTGGGAACGTCGCGGGCGCTCGGATCCGGCGGTTCCGCGNTTCGCACGTCGAGATTCGACGTTTGAATGGTAGAAACGCCGCGAACGCAAAGGATACGACGTTTCCGAGTCTTCAAACGGGCAGAATCGGGACTTTGGAGCGGTGGGAACGTCGCGGGCGCTCGGATCCGGCGGTTCCGCGCTTCGCACGTCGAGATTCGACGTTTGAATTGG
>NW_012021895.1:0-361 GCF_000956235.1 Wasmannia auropunctata
TTGCACGGGGTGGTAGGGTGGCCGAATAAACGTGCGGGCACGCGAATCGACGTAATATTAAGGGGCTAGCGGGAGGACGTCGATCGGCCAGGTTTACCTCCGGACCGACCGAGCCGAAAATTTTACGTAAGTCCCGCGCGGGCGTGGTTGCTTTCGCGCGGCGTGTTGCTTTCGCCGCGATTACCTCCGGCGCCGAAAATTCTTCGCTATCGGGGCGAACGGACGACGGGGTGCACGGGGTGGTAGGGTGGCCGAATAAACGTGCGGGCGCGCGAATCGACGTAACATTAAGGGCGCTAGCGGGGAAGCGTCGAACGGCCAGGTTTACCTCCGACTGAGTCGACAAGGCACACAGGGGATA
>NW_012021896.1:0-415 GCF_000956235.1 Wasmannia auropunctata
TGCCAGGTTTACCTCCGGACCCGACCGAGCCGAAAATTTTCTAAGTCCCGCGCGGCGTGTTGCTTTCGCGCGGCGTGTTGCTTTCGCCGCGATTACCTCCGGCGCCGAAAATTCTTCGCTATCGGGGCGAACGGACGACGGGGGTGCACGGGGGTGGTAGGGTGCGAATAACGGCGGAGCGCGAATCGGGGCTAATATTAAGGGGCTAGCGGGGAATCGTCGATCGGCCAGGTTTACCTCCGGACCCGACCGAGCCGAAAAATTTTCTAAGTCCCGCGCGGCGTGTTGCTTTCGCGCGGCGTGTTGCTTTCGCCGCGATTACCTCCGGCGCCGAAAATTCTTCGCTATCGGGGCGAACGGACGACGGGGGTGCACGGGGGTGGTAGGGTACTGAGTCGACAAGGCACACAGGGGA
>NW_012021897.1:0-357 GCF_000956235.1 Wasmannia auropunctata
TGACCGAGCGCTAGCCCGACCGTGTCAGGCGAGGCACTTGGCCGCTGAGCGCCCTCGTCGGCCCCGTCCGGCGAAAGACAACACGCGGCGCGGGACTTAGCCGCGGAGCGCGCGACAGACCCGCCGGCGGTAGGCCCGACGTACGCGCGTAGCCTAACCGAGCGCTAAACCTGACCACCGAGCGCGAGACCGAACGAGCGCTAACCTGACCGAGCGCTAAACCTGACCGAGCGCTAAACCTGACCCGAGCGCGAGCCCGACGGGGTCAGGCGAGGTACTTGGCCGCGGAGCGCCTGTCGGCCCCCGTCGGCGAAAAGCAACACGCGGCGAGAAAAGCAACACGCCGCGAGGGGACTT
>NW_012021898.1:0-381 GCF_000956235.1 Wasmannia auropunctata
GAGATTTCATCAGGCCCCGCGCTTAAGCCGGCCTGAATTTCCCGCAGCGAGGCCGAGACAATCTGAATATCCAAAATCGCCATAAACATACCGAACACCATGGCGCCAAACGCGATTATCATGCGCGTGTCGACCTGATGTTCGGCTCTTGTATGAGCTTGCGCCTCAGTCATAGATTTCACACCTCAAGCCGCTTTGCGGCTTTTCACTTTACTCCGCTTGCGAGAATTTTGCCGCCGCTGTGTTTGCCGCCGCTGCTGTAAGCGCCGCCGTGTTTGCCGCCTGTGTCACAGCTTCGGGCGCGGCATTGGCAAGGGCAGGGGGCAGCTCTGTTATCGGCGCGGCATTTTTAGGCCGCGTGCGGCGGTCAATGCTTATAGT
>NW_012021899.1:0-368 GCF_000956235.1 Wasmannia auropunctata
TGCCGGCGGGGCTGACGAGCGGTCGGCGGCCAAGTTCCACGCCGCGTGTTGCTTTCGCCGACGGGGCTGGGCGCGCGGCTAAGTCCCTCGCCGCGTGTTGCTTTTCGCCTTCGACGGGGCTGGGCGCGGCGGACTAACGTCCCTCGCCGCGTGTTGCTTTCGCCCGCGGGGCTGGGCGCGCGGACTAAGTCCCTCGCCGCGTGTTGCTTCGCCCCGCGGGGCTGGGCGCGCGGCTAAGTCCCTCGCCGCGTGTTGCTTTCGCCCCGCGGGGCTGGGCGCGCGGCTAAGTCCCTCGCCGCGTGTTGCTTTCGCCCCGCGGGGCTTGTCGCGCGGGCTTAAAGCCCTCGCCGCGTGTACTGAGTCGACAA
>NW_012021900.1:0-301 GCF_000956235.1 Wasmannia auropunctata
GAACGCAAGGATACGACGTTTCCGAGCTTCAAACGGCGAGAATCGACGTTTGAGCGGTGGGAACTTCGCGGGCGCTCGGATCCGGCGGTTCCGCGCTTCGCACGTCGAGATTCGACGTTTGAATGGTGGAAACGCCGCGAACGCAAGGATACGACGTTTCCGAGCTTCAAACGGACGAGAACTCGACGGTTTGAGGCGGTGGGAACGTCGCGGGCGCTCGGATCCGGCGGTTCCGCGCTTCGCACGTCGAGATTCGACGTTTGAATGGTAGAACGCCGCGAACGCAAGGATACGACGTTTA
>NW_012021902.1:0-334 GCF_000956235.1 Wasmannia auropunctata
GCGAAAGCAACACGCCGCGCGAAAGCAACACGCCGCGCGGGACTTAGAAAATTTCGGGTCGGGTCCGGAGGTAAACCTGGCCGATCGACGCTTCCCCGCTAGCGCCCGTTAATATTACGTCGATTCGCGTGCCCGCACGTCTATTCGGCCACCCGAGTGTCCCCGTGCACCCCCGTCGTCCGTTCGCCTAGATAGCGGAGAATTTTCGGCGCCGGAGGTAAACGCGGCGAAAGCAACACGCCGCGCGAAAGCAACACGCCGCGCGAGACTTAGAAAATTTTTCGGGCGGGTCCGGAGGTAAACCTGACTGAGTCGACAAGGCACACAGGGGATA
>NW_012021903.1:0-383 GCF_000956235.1 Wasmannia auropunctata
TAAATTTTCCGCTATCGAGGCGAACGGTCGACGGGGGTGCACGGGGCACTCGGGTGGCCGAATAGACGTGTGGGCACGGAAATCGACGTAATATTAAGGGCGCCAGCGGGGAAGCGAAGCGTCGATCGGCCAGGTTTACCTCGGACCCGACCCGAAAATTTTCTAAGTCCCGCGCGGCGTGTTGCTTTCGCGCGGCGTGTTGCTTTCGCCGCGTTTACCTCCGGCGCCGAAAATTTTCCGCTATCGTGGCGAACGGACGACGGGGGTGCACGGGTGCACTCGGGTAGCCGAATAGACGTGCGGGCACGCGAATCGACGTAATATTAAGGGCTCCAGCGGGGATGCGAAGTTATGCACTGAGTCGACAAGGCACACAGGGGATA
>NW_012021904.1:0-320 GCF_000956235.1 Wasmannia auropunctata
GGGCGCTCGGATCCGGCGGTTCGGCGCTTCGCACGTCGAGATTCGACGTTTGAATGGTAGAAACGCCGCGAACGCATGGATACGTACGTTTCCGAGTCTTACGAAACGGCGAGAATCGTACGTTTGAGCGGGTAGGGAACGTCGCGGGCGCGTCGGATCCGGCGGGTTCGGCGCTTCGCACGTCGAGATTCGACGTTTGAATGGTAGAAACGCCGCGAACGCAAGGATACGACGTTTCCGAGCTTCAAACGGCGAGAATCGACGTTTGAGCGGTTGGGAACGTCGCGGGCGCTTCGGATCCGGCGGTTCGGACTGAGTCG
>NW_012021905.1:0-361 GCF_000956235.1 Wasmannia auropunctata
GCTTCCTCGCTTCAAACGGCGAGAATCGACGTTTGAGCGGTGGGAACGTCGCGGTGCGCTCGAATCCGGCGGTTCCGCGCTTCGCACGTCGAGATTCGACGTTTGAATGGTGGAAACGCCGCGAACGCAAGGATACGACGTTTCCTCGCTTCAAACGGCGAGAATCGACGTTTGAGCGGTGGGAACGTCGCGGGCGCTCGGATCCGGCGGTCCGCGCTTCGACGACGTCGGAGATTCGACGTTTGAATGATGGAAACGCCGCGAACGCAAGGATACGGACGTTTCCTCGCTTCAAACGGCGAGAATCGACGTTTGAGCGGTGGGAACGTCGCGGGCACTGAGTCGACAAGGCACACAGGGG
>NW_012021906.1:0-312 GCF_000956235.1 Wasmannia auropunctata
TGCGGGGAAGCGTCGATCGGCCAGGTTTACCTCCGGACCCGACCGAGCCGAAAATTTTCTAAGTCCCGCGCGGCGTGTTGCTTTCGCGCGCGTGTGCTTCGACGCGATACCNCGGGCGCGTAAATTCTTCGCTATCGGGGCGAACGGACGACGGGGGGTGCACGGGGGGTGTAGGGTGGCCGAATAAACGTGCGGGCACGCGAATCGGCGTAACAATAAGGGGGCTAGCGGGGAAGCGTCGATCGGCCAGGTTTACCTCAGACCGACCGAGCCGGAAAATTTTCAAGTCCCGCGCGGCGTGTTGCTTTCGCG
>NW_012021907.1:0-301 GCF_000956235.1 Wasmannia auropunctata
TTTTTGCAACGTGTGCATCAGGAAGAATCTTAATGCGCGCCAAGCGGCGCGCAGTCTTCCTTGCGTTTTCTGATGAAGACGATATGGAACGGATAGGATGTACTTACTTTTGTTATACGAGGTAAATTTGATCTGTGTGTTCGTGCGAACGTGAACGATGGGAGTCTACAGCTTGCGAACAGTTGCATTCCCCTGGTCGCAACCAATAAGGTTTATTTGAAAAAAATTGCGCTTTAAATATAACGGCAACAATTTATTTGTTTTTTTTGTGAAACTGAGTCGACAAGGCACACAGGGGATA
>NW_012021908.1:0-351 GCF_000956235.1 Wasmannia auropunctata
TCACGGCGACGCCGCCGGTCCCAGCCGTCTGACGTTACTGCGGGCCAGTCTCGAGGGGCCCGTGCCCATCAGCAGCATCTCGGCCGCGCAACGGCTGGTCGTGTGCGAAGGTGCCGTGCGCAGTAAACTTGCGTTATTTGACAAGAAGTGATATTACGCGTGAGGCTCTTGGCAATTTCTTATCGTTTCCCTTCGCTCGCGGGCAGCGTCCGCGTGAGAAGTAACCGCGTGCACGATGAAATGCGCGATGATACACAGGTCCCGGCGAGAGAGTTCGACGACTACTCGTCGATCGTCGCGCGGTGAGACGGCGAGAATTCCGGGACGTTATGCGATAAAAAAATACACGTT
>NW_012021909.1:0-351 GCF_000956235.1 Wasmannia auropunctata
TATCATATAGTTTAACGCCATATTCAGCCGCCAACATTCTGAATTCAGCACTATTATACAACTCAGGTGGCACTATTACATACACATTCCCGTTTAAGATAAATCGCCGACGTGGATATTTATCTATATATTCGTTATATGTCATTTCAGCAAGCCTTCCAATGTGCATCGCCGTCGCCATGCCTTTGAAGTTTAGCATATTCGTCAGCCGTGCCGTTTATATTATTGAGAGTGTCAGCATGCCATTGCATTATAAATATTGCACGTGTAAAGAGATGTTCGATCTCTATAGCTGCAATTGATGCTGGTATATGCTGTACCTTATTATACGAGCATTTAAGCTTTTCAATA
>NW_012021910.1:0-301 GCF_000956235.1 Wasmannia auropunctata
GTTTCCGAGCTTCAAACGGCGAGAATCGACGTTTGAGCGGTGGGAACGTCGCGGGCGCTCGGATCCGGCGGTTCCGCGCGTTCGCGACGTCGAGTATTCGTACGTTTGAATGGTAAGAAACGCCGCGAACGCAAGGATACGTACGTTTCCGAGCTTACGAAACGGCGAGAATCGTACGTTTGAGCGGTGGGAACTCGCGGGCGCTCGGATCCGGCGGTTCCGCGCTTCGCACGTCGAGATTCGACGTTTGAATGGTAGAAAACGCCGCGAACGCAAGGATTACGACGTTTCCGAGCTACAA
>NW_012021911.1:0-323 GCF_000956235.1 Wasmannia auropunctata
TCAGTGAAAAATGCCCTAATTCAACAATCACAATCCTGCCCTATACTCATAAATTTGCTTTATATATGCTTGCATATCCCTGCGCGCCATGCCGCAGCGGCGCGAATATGTCTGCCGAAAACGGCTCTGCGGCAAAGCAAAGCGCGCCGCTGCCTTTCAATCACCTGTTTTTTGCCCGCCGGCGGCCGGCATATCTGCGCGCTCCCGCCCTTCCGCCGCTTTAATGCGATCGGCAACATCTTTGGGAACATAATTTTCATCATGCTTGGCCAAAACGCGCTTGGCCGCAAACAGGCCTTGATCGTCAAAATGCCCTTCGGCAA
>NW_012021912.1:0-379 GCF_000956235.1 Wasmannia auropunctata
TTTGTCGCCGCAACGTAAATCCGACTAATTCTCAGCACGAGACATCCGGTCCGGTCCGCCGCGTCGGCGGGGGCGTCGCGGGGGCGTTTCGTGTGGTAAACATAATGTCGAGCCCTGTAAAACCTGTCCCCGTCCCCGCTTTACACGTTACGCATCCCTTCTTCTCGTTTCTCGCCGCAGCGCGTGCCAGCCTGCGGCTCGGCCGAATCGCAGCTTTTCTCCGCCGACAACACCTGGGGAGGATATCTTTTCCCCTCTTCGCAGCCTCTTCCTCTTCCCAGAGTTACGCGTCCCATTTTCATTATGTATTCCGCGACATTTGTGTTCCCCCTCCCCCGCCCTCAATCGTCAACTGAGTCGACAAGGCACACAGGGGATA
>NW_012021913.1:0-315 GCF_000956235.1 Wasmannia auropunctata
AACGTCGTATCCTTGCGTTCGCGGCGTTTCTACCATTCAAACGTCGAATCTCGACGTGCGAAGCGCGGAACCGCCGGATCCGAGCGCCCGCGACGTTCCCACCGCTCAATCGTCGATTCTCGTCCGTTTGAAGCGTACGGAACGTCGTATCCTTGCGTTCGCGGTCGTTCTACATTCAACGTCGAATACGTCGACGTGCGGAAGCGGCGGAACCGCCGGATCCGAGCGCCCGCGACGTTCCCACCGCTCAAACGTCGATTCTCGCCGTTTGAAGCTCGGAAACGTCGTATCCTTGCGTTTCGCGGCGTTTCCACC
>NW_012021914.1:0-323 GCF_000956235.1 Wasmannia auropunctata
TGCCGCGAACGCAAGGATACGACGTTTCCGAGCTTCAAACGGCGAGAATCGACGTTTGAGCGGTGGGAACGTCGCGGGCGCTCGGATCCGGCGGTTCCGCGCTTCGCACGTCGAGATTCGACGTTTGAATGGTAGAAACGCCGCGAACGCAAGGATACGACGTTTCCGAGATTCAAACAGCGAGAATCGACGTTTGAGCGGTGGGAACGTCGCGGGCGCTCGGATCCGGCGGTTCCGCGCTTCGCACGTCGAGATTCGACGTTTGAATGGTAGAAACGCCGCGAACGCAAGGTTAACTGAGTCGACAAGGCACACAGGGGATA
>NW_012021915.1:0-369 GCF_000956235.1 Wasmannia auropunctata
TCGTCGAACCATGGCTCGATCGCATTAAACGGATTTCATTTGGCCTCCAAACGATCGTGCAAACAAACCGGTCGACCGGCGTCAGCGACTCGTTTTCGGGCGCGCGTATATTGGCACAAAGCGTAACGAGGACGAGAGTGCCATGGGAAGGATGTTGATCTCCGACGAATCGACGTCCCACGGGACACCGGGGATGCAAACTCGCGTTTACGTTCTGCTGAGTTTTAATTTCCTTCTATACATATGCGCGTCTCGAAACGTTCGGCCTTTTTTTGCGGGGGCATCGCGAGGAAACGCCGTTACTGCTGCTCGTGATGATATAAGCCCATAAATTTGTTTAAACTGAGTCGACAAGGCACACAGGGGATA
>NW_012021916.1:0-359 GCF_000956235.1 Wasmannia auropunctata
TGGATGAGTCCCGTATCGTTATTTTTCGTCACTACCTCCCCGTGCCGGGAGTGGGTAATTTGCGCGCCTGCTGCCTTCCTTGGATGTGGTAGCCGTTTCTCAGGCTCCCTCTCCGGAATCGAACCCTGATTCCCCGTTACCCGTTACAACCATGGTAGGCGCAGAACCTACCATCGACAGTTGATAAGGCAGACATTTGAAAGATGCGTCGCCGGTGCTAGGACCGTGCGATCAGCACAAAGTTATTCAGAGTCACCAAAATAAACGGTGGACGGACGGAGACCGCCCGCCACCGATTGGTTTTGATCTAATAAAAGCGTCCCTTCCATCACTGGTCGGGACTCTGTTTTGCATGTATT
>NW_012021917.1:0-363 GCF_000956235.1 Wasmannia auropunctata
TGGTCGTGCGGTAAGAGAGAATATCTTAACCTTCGACAGGCCTGCAAAACGTTCGCCGCGCGCGCGCCTCTTCGCGGGGGTCGCGCGTGGCGACGGATACCGGTCGGCGACGCTACTGCTTTGGGTACTCTTAGGACCCGTCTTGAAACACGGACCAAGGAGTCTAACATGTACGCGAGTCATTGGGACTCAGCGGATACCTAATGGCGCAATGAAAGTGAAGGTCGGCCCTGGTTGTCGACCGAGGGAGGATGGGCCGCGTCGCGATGCGGCTCCGCACTCCCGGGGCGTCTCGTTCTCATCGCGAGAAGAGGCGCACCCAGAGCGTACACGTTGGGACCCGAAAGATGGTGAACTATGCCA
>NW_012021918.1:0-436 GCF_000956235.1 Wasmannia auropunctata
CCAAACCAAGCCCTAAGCTGTCTTAATTTCAGCAATGCGGACGATTGTCAGCTCTTGGCGATGGCCGCGCGTCCGCTTAGAATTTTGCCGGCGGCGCTTTTTAAAGGCTATCACCTTGGGCGCGCGCGCCTGCTCCACAATTTCAGCCACGACAACAGCGCCTTCGACAAAGGGCGCGCCGACAGTGGCCTTTTCCCCTTCGCCCAGCATCAAAATCTCTTTAAATTCAATTTTTGCGCCCTTTTCAGCGGGAATCTTCTCCACCTTTAAAAGCGCGCCGGCGACAGCGCGATACTGCTTTCCGCCTGTTTTAATGACTGCGAACATTTTTATCCTTCCGTTCCGCACGAAATCTTTTTATCTTATATTAAGCGCTAAATTCCGCAGTTCAAACCTTTTCACTAAGCACTGAAAAGGCTCAAAATACAGGGATAAA
>NW_012021919.1:0-363 GCF_000956235.1 Wasmannia auropunctata
GTGGTCGATCGAGTGAGAAGAGAGCGGCGCGCGGATCGTCACCTGCCGTTCGACACGATTCCTCTCTCCAAATATATGCGGCTCTTATCTTCCTGTCTCTCGCGTGCAACGTCTCGTACGTGCGTTGCGCGAAGCGGCGCGCGTGTCGCGGCTCACGGAGTGCGTGACTCGCGCGAGCGGAACGCGGCGCCGAACGAGATTACCTCGTCCTTGCTTCGGCATCGTGACACGGCACAAGCGCGCGCGAGAACATAGAGATAGGCGCGCTCTCGGCTAGCTCGGATTGCGTGCGCGTCGTTGACACGCGCGCTCTCCAATATCGTCCGTCAATTCCAACTGAGTCGACAAGGCACACAGGGGATA
>NW_012021920.1:0-355 GCF_000956235.1 Wasmannia auropunctata
ACGTTCCCACCGCTCAAACGTCGATTCTCGCCGTTTGAAGCTCGGAAACGTCGTATCCTTGCGTTCGCGGCGTTTCCACCATTCAAACGTCGAATCTCGACGTGCGAAGCGCGGAACCGCCGGATCCGACGCGCCCGCCGACGTTCCCACCGCTCAAACGTACGATTCTCGCCGTTCGTAAGCTCGGAACGTCGTATCCTTGCGTTACGCGGCGTTTCCACCGATTCGAAACGTCGAATCTCGACGTGCGAAGCGCGGAACCGCCGCATCCGAGCGCCCGCGACGTTCCCACCGCTCAAACGTCGATTCTCGCCGTTTGAAGCTCGGACTGAGTCGACAAGGCACACAGGGGATA
>NW_012021921.1:0-331 GCF_000956235.1 Wasmannia auropunctata
TCGGCAGGTGACGATCCGCGCGCCGCTCTCTCTCACTCGATCGACCACGCCACAACGTTCGTTGCAACGTTGCGTCTGGGACCGTGGACGACGAGTGTCGAGATCGACCGCACGCGAGATCCCCTCCGGTCACACCGCCCAGGCGCGCGTACGCGCGCGCCGGCGGTGCTCTGCGAGCGAGGAGCGAGGCGTTGGCGCGCCAACGATCCGAGGGAGGCCCGCGGCCGGTGTTCAAGCACCGTGCCTGTGCCCTTTCGGATTCGGCGGCGTCGGCCGGCGCGAACCGGTGGTAACCTACAACGCCGCGGCGACTCGCCGAGAGTCGCTCGCG
>NW_012021922.1:0-346 GCF_000956235.1 Wasmannia auropunctata
TTTTGGGTTCCGGGGAAGTATGGTTGCAAAGCTGAAACTTAAAGGAATTGACGGAAGGGCACCACCAGGAGTGGAGCCTGCGGCTTAATTTGACTCAACACGGGAAACCTCACCAGGCCCAGACACCGGAAGGATTGACAGATTGATAGCTCTTTCTTGATTCGGTGGGTGGTGGTGCATGGCCGTTCTTAGTTGGTGGAGCGATTTTGTCTGGTTAATTCCGATAACGAACGAGACTCTAGCCTGCTAAATAGGCGTACCTTATGGTATCGCGTAAGGCCCCCGGCTTCGGCCGGTGGGTTTTTACTACCAACGTACAAACAAATCTTCTTAGAGGGACAGGCGG
>NW_012021923.1:0-436 GCF_000956235.1 Wasmannia auropunctata
TAACCCAAAAGATCGAACGGGGAGATTCATCGTCAGCGACGCTGGCTTCGCGTCGGTGGGCGATGTCCCGCGGGGCCTCGCGGCTCGCGCGCGGACACGCTGCCGTTGCGTCGATGTCCGGCGTTACGCCGTCGTGCACTTCTCCCCTAGTAGAACGTCGCGACCCGCTGGGTGTCGGTCTACGGCCCGGGTGCGGTGACAGACGCGCCGCCGGTAAAACGGCGCGCGTCAAACCCCCGGTCGCCCGGCCGGCTGCCCGGCGGTACACGCAAGGTATCAGGCCGCAGCTCTCTCGTCGCGCCGCGAGTCTCTCCGCTCTCTCGGGAGCGCGAGGGACTCCGCGTGCGCGCGCCAGAGTGTGCGTCGAGGCCGTCGCAAGCGCGCGCCACGGTACACGGACGTTAACGGACCTAGCGCCGTCGCCGTGCCTGGCCCG
>NW_012021924.1:0-373 GCF_000956235.1 Wasmannia auropunctata
CCTTTCATATTCAAACATATTGAAGCCAACCTGTCTCACTTTAATATTTTTATCACTTTTAACAAATTTGCGCCAACCAGGCCTACCCTTAACTCTTAAAGTTTGTAAATCAGGAATTTGCTTAAAAGCCTGCCTTACTATAAAGGCCGTAAGCTTTTCTAATTCTTTTCTAGACAGTTTATTGAAGCCATACAGCATTGGAATATCACCAATGCCATCTTTAACTTTAAAAACTATTTTAATAGCATGAGGCCATATAACCCCAGCAATAATCCTACCACCATCACTAACATCGAGCCCCTCTGCAACTTGCATCGGGGTCTCATTTAACAGCCAGTATTGCGCCACAGCGCTCTTTATATTTTTAATGTTT
>NW_012021925.1:0-331 GCF_000956235.1 Wasmannia auropunctata
CGGCGAGAATCGACGTTTGAGCGGTGGGAACGTCGCGGGCGCTCGGATCCGGCGGTTCCGCGCTTCGCACGTCGAGATTCGACGTTTGAATGGTAGAAACGCCGCGAAACGCAAGGATACGACGTTTCCGAGCTTCAAACGGCGAGAATCGACGTTTTGAGCGGTAGGGAACGTCGCGGGCGACGACGGATCCGGCGGGTTCCGCGGCTTCGCACGTCGAGATTCGACGTTTGAATGGTAGAAACGCCTCGAACGCAAGGATACGACGTTTCCGAGCTTCAAACGGCGAGAATCGACGTTTTTTAGCGGTGGGAAACTGAGTCGACAAGGC
>NW_012021926.1:0-376 GCF_000956235.1 Wasmannia auropunctata
TTCTCTACTTACCGCACGACCAACAGCGGGCCAGGCACGGCGACGGCGCTAGGTCCGTTAACGTCCGTGTACCGTGGCGCGCGCTTGCGACGGCCTCGACGCACACTCTGGCGCGCGCACGCGGAGTCCCTCGCGCTCCCGAGAGAGCGGAGAGACTCGCGGCGCGACGAGAGAGCTGCGGCCTGATACCTTGCGTGTACCGCCGGGCAGCCGGCCGGGCGACCGGGGGTTTGACGCGCGCCGTTTTACCGGCGGCGCGTCAGTCACCGCACCCGGGCCGTAGACCGACACCCAGCGGGTCGCGACGTTCTACTAGGGGAGAAGTGCACGACGGCGTAACGCCGGACATCGACGCAACGGCAGACTGAGTCGACAA
>NW_012021927.1:0-345 GCF_000956235.1 Wasmannia auropunctata
GCCGATATGCTGAAAAAGCTTTTCGGCAAGGCTAAAAAAGACTGAGCTGATAGGTTTTTGCGCAAAAACAGCGTATTTTCACAGCGCTATGCGCCTATCTTTATTCTTGCCTCGGTTCCCGTGACTGTTTATAAAGGCGGGAAACAGCTGAATACGCTAAAAAAAGCGGCGTTTATCGGCAGAGCCGCATTGCGGCACACAGCGAACAAACGGGCGAACAGGGATAAGAATCATGGGTTTTAAATGCGGCATTGTCGGCCTGCCCAATGTCGGCAAATCAACTCTTTTTAACGCGCTGACAAAAAACGGCGGCAGCGCAGGCTGCCAATTATCCTTTCTGCACCA